>NC_141494.1:121937-521683 GCF_009769465.1 Tauraco erythrolophus
GTACTGGTGCGACGTGACGGTGAGCGGCCCGCGCTCCCCCCCCGCGGTCCCGGACCCCCCCCCACCCCGTGCCCCCGGTGCCCTCTGCGCCCCCCACCCCTCACCGCGGGGTTCTGGCACCCACAGTCCTGCCCACAGCGCCAAGCCGGCGGTGCCCATTCCCCACCACGGGGCGTGAGGAGCAGAAATACTTTATATTTTTTTGACCCCCCCCAAACTCCCCCATCCCCACGATGAGCGCGTCCCCCTCCCGCCCCCCCCCCCGCCCCTCTTTGTCCTTCCCGGCCCCCCCGGGAGCTGAGCCGCTCCGAAACCGCCTCCCGCGGCTCCGGATCCGCGTCAGCCCGGTGGATGCTCCCACTTCATTCGTGGCACCGGATTCCCGCAGCGAGTGGGGAAGGGAAGGGGTGGGGGCCCCCTGTCCCCCCCCTGCCCCCCCTGCCTCCCCCCCCAAGCTCATATCCCGCCAGGATTTGGGGCTGGAGCTGCCGCGGGCACAGAACCGGGGCGAGAAGCGAGAGCAGCCGCCAGCTGGAGCGCAGCGGCTGCTTCCCCCTCCTTTGGGGGCACAGAGGGGGGCACGAGGGGGGGTTCCCGGCTGTGCCCCCCCCTCCATCCTCTCTCCCGTGCCGCAGGTGAACGGGCTGGAGACCGTGCGGGTGCCCATGGACGTGGTGAAGTTCCTGCGGCCCAAGACCAAGCGCTACAAGCACTGGCTGGCACAGCAGCAGGCACAGCTGGCGGCGCGCAGGGAGGAGCTGCTCTGAGGGGGGGCGCGACCCCCCCGGACCCCCAGTTCCCCCCCCCCCCGGACCACAGTGTGGGCCCAGTGCTGCTTTGGTACTGGTGGGAATGGGGGTTCCCAGGAATGGACTCTGGGAGAGGGGGCTTTCTCCACAGCTGGTCTGTCGGTGCCGTTCCGGTGTGCCCCCCCCAGCTCACCGCTGGCACCGCTGTGCCCCACCGGCCCACCGCTGGCACCACTGCACCCAATAAAGGGCTCCTGGTGGTTTGGATCGTGGTGGGGGTCTGCTCCTGGTGGGGGGGACATGGGGGGGTGGGGGTCCAGCTCCCCGGGGACTCCCCTGACACCCCCCTACTGAAGCTGCCCCCCCCCCCCCCCAGTGGGCACCAGTGCCACCGCAGCGGCACAGGGCAGCGGGTCGGGGTCTCACTGCCTGGTGCTGGAGCGAGCCCCCCCCCGGCCCCCCCCAGCTCCTGGATCCGGCCTGGCAGCTCCAGCTGTGGGAAGGACACGGGGGGGTGAGGCCGGGACGCCCCCGCTGCAGGTACCCCCCGTGCCCCCCCCCGTGCCCCCCCTGCAGTGGACTCCAGGACATCAGCTGGGGCGGGGGGGGCCCTTCCCCTGGAAAACGGCTCGTTATTTCCTGTTAATTCAGGTGTTTTTGTGAAATTCCGCCGGGGGGGGGGACACACTGCGGCAGGAGGGGGCTGTGCCCCGGGGGGGGGCACCCCCCACCCCCGGACTGTGGCCCCACGCGAGACCCCCCGGTGCCCCCCCCCCACTGCAGGGTGTCGCCCAGAGCTGCACCCCGGGGGGGGGGTGTCACCGCGTCCCCCGTGGGTGCGTGTACCGGTGCGTCCCCCCCCGCGGCACCGGGGGACGCGGCGGCGGCTGCGGCGACGCCATCTTGGCGCTCCGCACCCCGGGAGCGGCGCGTCGCCACGGCAACGGCGGGGGGGGGGGGGGTCCGTGTGTGCGGGGGGTGTCCCGGGGAGGGGGGGCCGTGATGGGGGGGGTGGCGCGTGTCCCCGGTGCGCTCCGAGCGCGTGGGGCCGCCCCGCCCCGCCCCTCCCGCGCGCTCAGCACCGGGGACAGCGCCGGGCGCGCGGACGGACGCACGGACACGCGCGCGCGCGCTCCCACGCACCCCCCGACACCCCCCCCCGACACCCCCCCCCGCCCAGCCCCGGGCCGAGGCAGTGCCGGTACCCGGTGCCCGGTTTGCTGGTCGCCAGGTCCCGGCGTTGGTGCCGGTGCCCGGTGCCGGTACGCGGTCCCGGTGCCGCTCTGACATCAGCGCCGGGCGGGGCGGGGCGGGGCGGCCCCGACCGGGGAAGAAAAGCGGCGAGCGGGGTCGGGCCCGGCCGGAGCCGGTGCCGGGGCGCAGCGGGCGCGGGGCTCCGCCGCCGCCGGGGCCTCTCGGGGAGCGCGGCCGGTGCGGCCGCCATGGGCCGGGCCGGGCGCTGAGCCCCACCCGGTACCGGGGCCGGGGGCGGGGGGGCGCCGGGGCGGCGAGCGGGCGGTACCGGCGGGCCGGGCGCTGACGGCAGCCACCGGGCTCTGGGGGAGGTGGGCCGCCGCACCGGCTCCGTCGGGAAAACCGCCGGGACCTACCGGGAGCGCCGCCCCCCGGGCAGAGCTGCCCCCGCCCCGCCGCGCCCCGTCCCCGGAGCCGAGCCGAAGCCCCGGGGCCGCCTCGTCCTTTGTGTGCGGCGCGGCCGGGCCGGCACCGGGGGCACCGGGGCCACCGCGGCACCGGCAGCCGCCACCGGGAGCCGCTCCGGCAGCCGAACCCGGGCGGCGGCCGCCGCCACCGGTGATACCGGGAGCCGCAGCGAGCGCCGGGAGCGGCGCCGGGGCCCGGCCCCCCCCCGGCGGCCCCATGAAGGAGCCCGACGCCATCAAACTCTTCGTGGGGCAGATCCCGCGGCACCTGGAGGAGAAGGACCTGAAGCCAATTTTCGAGCAGTTCGGGAAAATCTACGAGCTCACCGTCATCAAGGACAAGTACACCGGCATGCACAAAGGTACCGGGCACCGGGCGCCGGCAGCGGCACCGGGCGGCAGCGCCGCGAACGGGGAACGGGCACCGGGAACGGCACCGCGAACGGGGAACCGGCAGCGGGAGTCGGGCGCAGCCCCGGGGGATGGGGAACGAGAGCTGGGCACAGCCCCCGGGCACCGGGAACAGCCCCCGGGCACCGGGAACAGCCCCCGGGCACCGGGAACAGCCCCCGGGCACCGGGAACAGCCCCTGGGTACCGGGAACAGCCTCGGGAATAGCCCCAGGCACCGGGAACAGCTCCCGAGCCCCGGGAATGGTCCCCAGGCCCAGGGAAGAGCCCCGGGCACAGCCCCAGGAACAGCCCCCGGTACCGGGCACGGTGTCCGTCCCCCCCCCCAGCCCCCCATACCGGGCACAGCCCCGGGCACCGCCGCAGCCCGACCCACGGCCACGGGCCCCGGGAGCGGCCCCGGGCACCGGGTACAGCCCGCGCGGTGTCCCGGGGGTGCCCGGGGTGCGGGTGGCGGCGGAGGCCCTGCGGGGGGGGGGAGCGGAGGTGCGGGGGGGGTGCGGGCGTCGCGCGGGCGCCGTGGGTGTTTGTGCGGGTGACGCCCGGGTGGGGGTGGCCGGGGGCGGCGGGGGCGGCGCGGGGGGGGGGATGTTTGCGGTGCGGGGTGACGGGGGGGGGCTGGGGGGGTGCGGTGGCAGCAAGGCAGGGACCCCCCCCCAATACCTGACCGCGACCCCTCGGGGATGTGTCCCGAGACGGGCCGAGGTGAGTGCAGGCCCGAGGCCGGGGTGATGGGCACACGGACAGCAGAACGGGGAGGCGGGTTTCAGGGCTGCTGGCCATGGGTGCCCGGGACCCCCTGGGCTGGAGGGAGCCCCCCCCCCCCCCCCCCCCCCCAGCTGAGCCTGCCCCGTGCCCGGGGACCTTGGGGACCCGTCCCCACCCCGGGCCTGGGGGCACAGAGCCGAGGGTCCCCGGTGGTGGCACTGCCCCGAAATGCGGGGTCTGGGTGCTATCAGGGGGGTCTGGGTGCCGTAGGGGCTCCGGGTGCTCTATGGGGCCGTGGATGCGGGGGCCATGGGGGGTCCCGCACCCCCTCACGCTGCCCCCACCCCATCTCTCCCCCCAGGATGCGCCTTCCTGACCTACTGTGCCCGCGAGTCGGCCCTGAAGGCGCAGAGTGCCCTCCACGAGCAGAAAACCCTCCCGGGGGTGAGTGGGGGGCACGAGGAACCCCCCGACCCCCCCCCGACACCCCCCCGACCCCGACATCCCCCCCAACACCCCGACCCCAGCACCCCACATCCCCCACCCTTGGGAGGACCCAGGTGCCTGGGACCCCACTTTTGGGGGGGGATGTGTGTACGGGGGGTTGGGGGGGTGATGGGGGGGGGGACACCCCACGAAGATCTGTCGGGGGGGGGGTTATAAATAGCAGCGGGCGCCGCGTCGCCTGGAGACGAAGGCCCTGGCGCTAACGAAGGCCCTGGCGCTAACGAAGCGTTGCCAGGCGAGCGGCGGGCACTGGGCAGCTGAGCTAACAAAGCCGGGGGGGGCAGGGGGGGGAACCCAGCGTCCGGGTGCCCCCCACCCCCTGTTGCAGCTGGGGTGCTGGTGGGGGAGGGGTCCCAGCCCCCCCCATCATGGTCGCTGGGGCCCCGGCTGGCCGAGGCCTCGTGGGGGGATGGTTTGGGGGTGCCAGGCATGGGGGGGTTTGGGGGGGCAGTCTGGGGGTCTCTGGGTGCGGGGGCAGGGGGGGTCGGTGCCCCCCCTCGGCCAGGCTGCGCGTGTCCAGCCGGCCCCCCCCAAGGGAGATTTGGCTTCGCCGGGATAATCCGGGGATTTGGGGGCTGTAAATCCCGGGGGGGATTTGCTTGGGGGGGGGGGCGGGGGGGGGATTAGAGGCGGCACCGCCCTGACAGCTGCCCCCCCCCCCCCCCCCCGCATCAGGATGGGGCCAGGACCCCCCTGCACCCCCCCAGCCCTCGGGGAGATGCTGGGGGGTCCCGGGGCAATTTGGGGTGTCGGGTGCCTGATGCCGCCCCCCCCCCTCGTGCCCCCCCGGCGCGGCCGGGACTGATCCTGGCCCCGGGGGGGATTAGGGGGGATTAGTGCCCCCCGGGGGGGCATTTTCAGCACCATCTGGGGCGGGGGGTGGTCGGGGCCACCTTCGCTTTCGGCGGGGGAAAGGGGCCGCCGGGGGTCAGCTGGGGCCGACCCCCCCCCCCCGCAGCCCCCCCGCACCCCCCCGCAACCCCCGGGATGGGGCACGGCGACCCCCCCGCGCCCGCCGCATCCCCCCCCCCCCAGTCCCGGCCCCATCGGGGGGGGAGGGGCGGGGTCACGGCAGGCCTGGGGGTCCCCCCTTCCCCCCCCCTCCCCAAATCTCCATCCCCCCTCGCCCCCCCCATCCCCGTCATTGTTTATAGCGAGCGCTGATGATGTCAGCGGCGTTGCCGGGCAACGGGGATGGGTAAATTGGGGCTGAGGAGGCGGTTGCCATGGAGCACGTCCTGCCGTTGCCATGGTTACCGGGCATCTGCGCCCTCCCCCCCCCCCCGGTCCCGGGGGGTTACGGGGCTGGGGGCGGGTTCGTCCCCCTCTTAATTAACGGGGGTGGGGGGGGGTGGGGTGGGCGCTCATTAGCGCATCGCTGGGCCCCCCCCCCCTCACCCCATGGCGGTGGCCGCGGCGCCCGTTGCCGGGTAACGGGATGCGGGGCCGGGGTTGCCATGGTGACAGGAGCATCTTTGGGGGGCGGGGGGGGCGGATCCGTGCACCGGGAGTGGGGGGGGAGCTGTGCCCGGCCGGACGCCCGGGTCCCTCCGGGGGGGGGGGGCTGTGTCCCCAACCCCCCCTCTGCCCCCCCAGATGAACCGGCCCATCCAGGTGAAACCGGCGGACAGTGAGAGCCGAGGAGGTACCAGCGCCCCCCCCCCAGGCCCCCCCCCCAGATCCCCGACCCCCCCCCCATCCCCACATTCATCCCACGGCGGGTGTCAGCCGGGCGTGGTGTCCCCATCGCAGGGGTCTGTCCCAGGGCCGGGGGTCCCTGTCCCCATCCCGGGGGTGTCCCCACCTCTGCCCCCTCCCCCAGTGTCCCCATCCCGGGGTTGGGGGGTGTGGGATGTGTCCCCCTTCCCGCTGGTCCCAGCCCATCCCGGTGTCCCCATCCGGTGTCCCCGGGGCGCGGGGGTCCCCCCCAGCGGAGGGGGGTCCCCCCAGCCCAGTGCCCCCCCCAGAGGACCGCAAGCTGTTCGTGGGGATGCTGAGTAAGCAGCAGGCGGACGAGGACGTGCGCAAGATGTTCGAGCCCTTCGGCACCATCGACGAGTGCACGGTGCTGCGCGGGCCCGACGGCACCAGCAAAGGTGGGGGGCGGGGGGCGGCGTGAGGGGATCCATGGGGCAGAGATGTGAACTGGGGGGCCGGGGGGGGTGTGAGGGGGGGGCAGAGATGTGAATTGGGGGGATATGGGGGGCAAAGAGGGCCCATGGGGGGGCCTGGAGAGGGTTCAAGGGGGGGATGTGATGGGGGGGGTTCATGGGGGGGTCCGCAGGGCATAGAGGGAGCTCAGGGCACCCCCACGGTGGCCGTTGTCCCTGTCCCCAGGTCGGGGGTCCTGGGTGCTGGGAGGAGGGGATGGAGGTGATGGCCTGGTCCCCATGGGGGGGTTGCCCTTGGTGGGGTGGTGGGTGCCCCCCGTCCCGGCGCCAGCGCTGACCCCCACCCCGTCCCCAGGCTGCGCCTTCGTCAAGTTCCAGAGCCACGCGGAGGCCCAGGCCGCCATCGCCGCCCTCCACGGGAGCCGCACCCTCCCGGTGAGAGCGACACCGCCGGGCATGCCCACCCCACCCCGGCACCACCTTCATCTTCATCATCCTCACCACCATCCCCATCATCCTCACCACTGTCTCCATCATCATCCTCACCACTCTCCCCACTACCATCATCCCCACCACCATCTTCATCACCACCTTCATCCCCATCATCCTCACCACTGTCCCCATCATCATCCTCACCACTCTCCCCACTACCATCATCCCCACCACCATCTTCATCACCACCTTCGTCCCCATCATCATCATCCCCACCACCATCCTCTCCACCATCACCCTCATCATCATCCCCACCACCATCATCACTTTCTCCACCATCCCCACCACCGCCGTCCCCACCCCGTGGCACCTGGGGGGTCCTGACAGCCCGGGGCGGGTGCCCACCTGGGGCGGGTGCCCACCCGGCGGGTGACGGCGCGGGGCCGTGTCCCTCGCAGGGAGCCTCCTCCAGCCTGGTGGTGAAGTTCGCGGACACGGAGAAGGAGCGGGGCCTGCGGCGGATGCAGCAGGTCGCCAGCCAGCTGGGCATGTTCAGCCCCATCGCCCTCCAGTTCGGCGCCTACAGCGCCTACACGCAGGCGGTAGGGTGGGCGCGGGGCTCTGGGGGGCAGGATGGGCATTGGGGGGGTGTTGGACCTCCTGTGGGCCAGGATGGGGGCATTGGGGTGGTGGGTGTCTGGAGACGGGCACTGGGAGATGATGAGCCCCCTTGACCATGGATGGGGCGTTGGGTGATGGACTCTGGGAGATGGTGGACACCGTGGTCCAGGGTGGGGTCATTGGGTGATGGGCACTGGGAGATGATGGACCCTGTGGTTCAGGATGGGGGCTCTGGGGTGACAGGTCATGGGAGGGTGATGGACCCCATGAGCCAGGACAGGGGCACTGGGTGATGGGCACCAGGAGATGATGGAGCCTGTGGTCCAGCACGGGGTCATTGGGTGATGGGCAGGAGGAGATGGTGGACCCCGTGGCTCTGGACAGGACACTGGGGTGACACACTGGGCGATGATGGGTCTCCATGATCTTGCGTGGGGATGCTGGGGTGATGGGTGTTGGGGTGGCGGCCGTGGGGCCGTGAGGGTCTCCTCCAGCGGGGTGGGGATCGCTGCCGCGGGAGGGGCCGCCGGTGCCAGCTGCTGTCCCCGCAGCTGATGCAGCAGCAGGCGGCCCTGGTGGCCGCCCACTCGGCCTACCTCAGCCCCATGGCCACCATGGCCGTCCAGATGCAGCACATGGGCACGGTCAACCCCAACGGGCTCATTGCCACCCCCCTGCCCCCCTCCTCAGGTAGGTGGCACATGGCACGGGGGGGGATGGATGTAGGGGCACTGGGGAGGGGGACATGGGGGACACCAGGGATGGGGGATGTGGGATATGGGGGACACCGGGGATGCCCTGGCATGTCCAGGGATTTCAGGCACGGTGGGTGGCACTGGGAGATGGGGCGCCCGGGGACGGGGCCGTGACAGCAGCGTTGGGGATGGGGTGTCAGGGTGGGGGGGCAGCGGGACCGGAGATGTGGGGACGTGGGGGCGGGAAAGGGCGAGGAGCGGAACGAGGGATGGGAGGTGGCAGCGGGGACCAGGGGGTGCCAACGTGGGTGTCCCTGCAGGAACCAGCACGCCGCCGGCCATGGCTGCCACGCCGGTGCCCGCCATCGCGGCCCCGCTCAGCGTCAATGGCTACAGCCCGGTGCCCGCCCAGCCCGCGGGACCCCCGGCCCCCGAGGCCGTCTACGCCGGCGGGGTCCCCCCCTTCCCAGGTGCCCCCCGCCCCCCCCTGCACCCCCTTGGCCACCCTGCCCCCCCCTAACGCCCCCTCTGCCCCCAGCCCAGAGCCCGGCCGCCCCCCCGGACCCCCTGCAGCAGGCCTACGCCGGCGTCCAGCACTACACCGGTTGGCACAAGGCGGGGGCGCGGAGGGGCTGGGGGGCGCGGGGGGCATCTGGTTGGCGCTGGGGGGCATCTGGGAGGCACTGGGGGGCATCTGGGAGGCACTGGGGGGCATTGCATGGCACTTGGGGGAGCTGGAGGGGTAGTGGGGGTACTGGGAGGCATTAGGGAGCATTACGGGGCATTACATGGCACTGGGTGGCATCTGGGGGGCACTAGAGAGGCATTGCAGGGCACTGGGCAGCACTGGGGTGAGTTGGGGGGGGCCGTTGGATGACACTGGAAGGTCCTGGGAGTCACTGGGGGTCATTGTGTGGCACTGGGGGGGGCATCCAGGAGGCACTGGGGGGCCTTGCGTGGTACTGGGAGCATCTGGGAGGGACTAGGGGGCACTGAGGACACACACACTGATGAACACTGGGGGGCCACTGGGATAGCAGTGGGGGACCGTTGCGTGGCACTGGGGGGACACTGGAGGCCAGGGTGGGCACTGGCAAGGGTCTGGGGGTGCTGGGGGTGGTGGTGGTGCCTGTGCCCCCCCCGGTGCCAGGCTGACCCCGTCCTCCCCCTCCCGCAGCCGCCTACCCGGCAGCCTACGGGCTGGTGAGCCCGGCCTTCGCCCCCCCGGGGCCCCTGCTCGCCCCCCCGCCGCCCCCCCAGCAGCAGCAGCGCGAAGGTGAGCGCACCCCGGGGACCCCCCAGGAGACCCCTCCCCAGGGGACCCCCCCACCAAAGACCCTCCCCAAGGGACCCCACCAGACACTCTCCTCCGGGGACCCCCCCCAAGAGACTCACCCCCCCCAGGGACCTCCCCGGGGGACCCCACCACCCAAGGGACCCCCCAAGGGACCCCCCCAGGGCGCTGGGCTTGGGGGTGCTGGGGGGGTGCCCCATGGGAGTGGTTGGGGTGCCCCCCCCAGTGGGTTTTGGGGGTGCCCCACCAGGGGCGGGGTTTGGGGGGCTGAGGGTGCCCCTGGGGATGCAGGGGCCGGCTGGGGTTTGGGGTGCCCGGGGGGTGTCAGGGTCCCCGCGGGCACACGGGGCTGGGATCGGGGGGCCGGTGCCCCCCCTGCCCGCTGTGACGCCGCTCCCTCCGCAGGCCCCGAGGGCTGTAACATCTTCATCTACCACCTGCCCCAGGAGTTCGCCGACACCGAGATCCTCCAGATGTTCCTGCCCTTCGGCAACGTCATCTCCGCCAAGGTCTTCGTGGACCGTGCCACCAACCAGAGCAAGTGCTTCGGTAGGGCCACCCCCGCCGGGGGGCACCGGGGATGGGGACACCTCCACCCAGGGCCACCTTGGTCAGGGCCAACCCAACCAAGGCTGCCACGGCCAGGGCATGGGGCCACCTTGGCCAGTGCCACCCCAACCAGGGCCACCATGACCAGGGCACAGGGACACCATGACTGGGGCATGGGGCCACCTTGGCCAGTGCCACCCCAACCAGGGCCACCATGACCAGGGCACAGGGACACCATGACTGGGGCATGGGGCCACCTTGGCCAGTGCCACCCCAACCAGGGCCACCATGACCAGGGCACAGGGACACCATGACTGGGGCATGGGGCCACCTTGGCCAGTGCCACCCCAACCAGGGCCACCATGACCAGGGCACAGGGACACCATGACTGGGGCATGGGGCCACCTTGGCCAGTGCCACCCCAACCAGGGCCACCATGACCAGGGCACAGGGACACCATGACTGGGGCATGGGGCCACCTTGGCCAGTGCCACCCCAACCAGGGCCACCATGACCAGGGCACAGGGACACCATGACTGGGGCATGGGGCCACCTTGGCCAGTGCCACCCCAACCAGGGCCACCATGACCAGGGCACAGGGACACCATGACTGGGGCATGGGGCCACCTTGGCCAGGGCCACCACGGCTGGGGCACAGGGACACCACTCTGGGTGCTGCAGGGGCCACCTTGCCCCATGGCAGAGGCAGGGGAGGGTGGTGGGTGCCCCCGTCCCCACCGTGCCCGCCGTCCCCGCAGGCTTCGTGAGCTTTGACAACCCGGCCAGCGCGCAGGCGGCCATCCAGGCCATGAACGGCTTCCAGATCGGCATGAAGCGCCTCAAGGTGCAGCTCAAGAGGCCCAAAGATGCCAACCGGCCGTACTGAGCCCGGTGAGCCCCCCCGGACCCCCCCCGGGACACCATCCCCCCACTGGGCACCCCTCAGCTGGGAGCCCCCCCCCACTAATCTTTGCTTAATGCCCCCCTGTCCCCCCACCAGGTCCGGAGGCTCTGGAGCAGCACCCTTGGGTGCCCCCCCATTGCAGAGCAGCCCCTGCCCCCCCAGCAGTGCCCGCAGGGCACTCAGTCCTGCTGGGGGGGGGGGACACAGACCCCCACACGCTCAGGAAGGATGGACCCCCCCCTCCAGGACCGATCCGGACCCCCCCCGGTCCATCCCAGTCCAGGCAGGGCTGGGGGGGCCCTGGGTTCCAGCACCCCTGCGCCCAGTGTTGGGGTCCAATCTGCCCTGGGGGGGCACCCACTCCCCCAAGACCCCCAGCTCCCCGCAGGGCCCTGAACCCCCCCCCGGGGGACCCTGCTTGGGGCTTTTTTCTCACCAAACAGGACCAAAACCAGCTCCAAGCCGGGGATGGGGGGGTCCCACTGGGGGTGGGGGTACACGCCCACAGTTGGGGGCATCGTCCCTGGCACCGCCACCCCTCCCAGGTCCCCTGGGTGGCCGTGCCCGGGCGCAGCGGGACCCCTCCCCGACACACACTGCCACCCCGCTTTGCCTCCCCCACCCCAACCTGCCTCAGTTTCCCCCCCATCGCCCGTGGGCACCGGCAGCTGCACCGGCACTGGGGGGGGGGGCTGCACCCCCATGGCACCGCCATAGCCAGGGCACATCGGGCGCTGCAGCTGTCATGGGGATGGGCCCGGTGCTGCGCGTGGCCGCACCGACGCGCCGGGTGCCGGACAGACACGGAGCGGCCGAAGCCACAAACCAGCCAAATCTGGGAAATGGGCACAAGCGGCACCGGGCGCCGCAGGGACCCGCAGCGGGGATGGACTCGATGCCACCGGCTCTGCCCGGACCCACCGCGGCCAAACCCGGGGTGCACCGGGCACCCGCCAGCCAAAAGGGCCCCGCGCCCGGCCCCAAACCCCCCCCCCGAGCCGGGATGGTGCCCCTGGCATCTCCCGCCCCACGTTTACACCCGCCGCTCCCCGCTGTAAATAAGGGGGTTTGGGGGGGGGGCGGGGGGCGGGGGCCGGGTCTCTCTCTCTCTCTCCCCCCATTTTGGGGGGTTTGGTACCTGCTGAGTTGATTTAGGGGGTGGGGGGTGGGGGGCGCGGGGCCGTTAGCGTGGGGGGGGGGACGCAGACCCCCGGGAGTCGACGTCTGCGGCTGAAACGCCGCCGCTTAACTTATTTGCTATTTATTGCGGTTTCTTTGGATAATTTAATTTTTTTCTCTCTTTTTTTTTCTCTATATTTTTTTCTGTCTAAATAAAATAAGTGAAAAAAAAAACCAAAAAAAAAGCTCAAACGAGATTCTGAAGCATCATAACCCCCCCCTCACCCCCCCAGGGGTACCGGGTGGGGGGAGCGGGGCAGCCCCGGTGCCCGCGGGGACGGCGCAGGGTCACAGTTCCCAGCGGTTTCATCAATAAATCAATTTATTTAAAAGAATATGTTACAATTAATTACACTGAGCGACTTTTCCAAACCACCGGCATGGTGAGAGCCGGGGGGGGGGGGAACGGGGGGGCTTTTTTTTTTCATTTTCTCCTTTTTTTTGCAGCGTTTTGTGTTTTTTTTTCCTCCACGTTTCTGACTCACCAGTAAAACCCCACCAGATCCCGCAGCGAAAAACCAGTTAGTGTTTTCTCTCCCATTAATCAGAGGCTGCGGATGGCAGCGAGGTCGGGGCCGGGGGGGGACACGGACACACGGACACACGGACACACGGACACACTCCGGCGTTTCACTGGCGCCGTCCCGAACAGGATTACGGCCGAGACCGGCCGCTCTCGTGCCGCTGATGACGGATGGAGGCTGGGGGGGGGTCCCCGCATCTCTCCCACCCCCCCCGGGGCCACCATCCGCTCAGGGCTCCCGAGGACACCGGCCCCGGGGAGGGGGAGAGCCACGGCCGCGCTCCAATCCAATTAGCGCGGCGCGGGATTAATTAATTCCCTGCTCTCCGCCTTCGCCGGCCGCAAAAGCCGCCCAAGAGCCGCGGGAGCCGGAGGGTCCCCCCGCGCCGGCCGGGAATGCCGCCCCCAGCCCCGCGGAGGGTGGGAATACGGGTGACGGCGTCTCCCCCTGCCGGGGTTTTAATCCGTGTTTTCCTTCATCGCCCCAAGGAGCGCCGGAGCGGGAGTGGAGATGGGTGACGCTGGCGGAGGGCTCCCACTGGGAATCCACTGGGGACCCACTGGGAACCCGCCGAGCCCCCTCCGTTGGCTGCATCCGGCCCCATCCTCGCCGTGTGGCTTCTCCCAGTCTGACAAAGGGCGGATAAGCCCCTTCCCAAAATATGCTGGAAAGGGGAAATCCCCACGTGGAGCCTTTTCCACTCCATCCTGCACCCACGGTGCCAGGGGTGCCGCGCGTGCCGGACGCTCGCCGGGGCTCTGCTCCCCGCTCCGTGTTTTGTTCCCTGTGGCGGGAAGCAGCAGGAGCAGCATCTCCCGAAGATCCCGGCCCCCCACCCCGAACCCAGGGCGATGGGATGGGGAGGGGGAACGGACACGAACCGCCCTGGAGCACCGCGGCTGGGGGGGGGAAACCGCCCCAAATTCCCTCCAACGCCGGAACGCAGCTTTTTCGACCTTATTTCTCCCCCTCGGCACGGCCGGAGCGCCCAGCGGAGCCCTCGCCGAAGCGGCCGCGTTTGGGAAGCGCTTCCCCACGTCCCGGGAAAAGGCAGAGGGCTCGGACCACCGTGCAGCCTCGCGGTGCCGGCGCGACGGGATGGATCGTGGCGCTGCCGGAGCCCAGCCTCCATCCCGGAACCGACCCGACCCCCCCGGAAAAAAAAAAGGAAGCCGCGAGCTCGTAAAGCGCAGAGATGTTTCACCACAGAATGTTGCTGCTTTTTTCCCTTTTTTCTGGTTCTGGCACCGCTCTGGGAGTTTGAAGGGAATGTGGATCCGTGGAGACGTGCCCGGTGTGGGGGGTGCGGAGCTCCCGGGGGGGTCGGACGGTACAAACGCACGTCTGCGCGGTGCAAACGGGCGGCGTTCCGAGTTCCAGGTGTAAAAAACAACGGGATGGTCCGTGCTCCGGAGCGGGACCGGGGGGAAGAAAGAGCCACGAGACCCTGGGGGCTCCTGTGCCGCCCCCGCACTCCGTCGGGCTCCGCAAACACGACCTTCACAACCGGCATTATTATTAATAATATTTAGTTTAAGGGCTTTAATACAATAACAGAATTTTAAGTGTTAATTGGGGGGGGGGTCCGCTCCTGCGTGACGAGGGGCTAAGTGGCCGCGTCCCTCTGCTGTGACCTGACCATCTGGAAGATGTTCTGGAAAAGAAGAAAAAAAGGATGTTAACGGCACGACGGCGCTGGGTCCGACCCCCCCGCGGGGGGGTCCGCCTGTGCCCCCCCCCCAGCCCGGGGACAGCCAGGACCCCTCCTGGTCCCACCGCTGACGCCGCGCGAAGCCGGGGGCTGCCCTCCCGGCTGCTCCATGACGCTTCCACCCAGCCAGGACCGGAGCGGTGCCAGTGGATGCCGGAATGCCGCGGGGATGTGCCACGCAGGATGCCCGTTGTGCTCAGGGTGGGGGGCACCCCCCGAGCAGGGGGCAGCAGCACGAGCTGCAGGTTCGGACACACCAGGGACCCCCCCCACCCCCCGGCTGGGGGTGTGCTGCTCCGGAGAGCCGCGACGCTTGCTGGGAGCCCTTGATCCGGCGCATCCCGGCGCCTCTCCGGCAGTAAGGAATCCTCGGCGGGCGAGGAGGTAAATAACGCGGGAAAGCGGCTCGGACTGACGGCTGACGCTGGCGCAGGAGATGGAAGGAGGGCAGGAAGGAGGGCAGGAGCAGCCCCGGGAATCAGAGGGATCCCCCCAGGAAGCGCCGCTCCCCCCCGGCTCCCCTCCCTCCCGAAAAGGGCCGGAGGCTGCAAATAACCCAGATTACGCTCCGGGAGTCAAACCGTGCCCAGCGGCAGCTCAGCTCCGGCGAAAGGAGGACGGAGCCATTTCCTCACGTTCCCTCTGCTCCAGTTTGGTCACGGGGGTCCCCGGTGCCCACCCTGCGCCGCATGGCACCGTCTCCATCCACCAGTTCACCTACGAGGTTCCAGCCACCCCGACGTCCCCAACGGGACCTTGTCACTGCGCCAAGCCGGAGCCATCCTCCACGGAGCTGGGCTCTCCTCCCGGGAAGGGCCACCACTGGACCACCGTGTCCCCTCCGCACGTGGCCGGGACCATGAGGGTCTGGCGGAGAGACGACGGATCGGTGAAGCCTCAATCCTGCTCTTCCTGCGCCTGCCCAGCGGGTCGGGAGCAAGTCAGTGTGCAGAGCACCAAACACATCCGTGAAGTATCCGCCAAATTCCATCGGTCGCTTTATTTTACGCCAGGGAGGGAAAACTACCAAGTGGCTGGTTGGCACTACTCCTGATCCGCAAACGACCTTCCTCCCCAAACGCTGGCGGTGGGAGTGGCAGCAACAGGAGTGTTCGGGGGCCGCGCCGTGCCCCCAGGCGGGTTTTGGGGTGGTGGGGGCTGTGGCGCTGATCCACGGAGCACAGCCCGGGGCGATCCCACTGGGAGCTGCAGCCAAGGGAAATCGCGCAGACGCGTATAAACAGAACGGGAGAAAAATCCATTTCCCCGGCAGGGAAGCGATGGGATGTTCAGTGCTGAGGAACAACCGATGTAAGAGGGAAGGAGAAGCAATTCCGCCGGACTCCACTTCCAGATCCCTTCTCGCGGCCGCAGGAAGAGACGTCACGGGCTGCGGGAAGAGGCGACGCTCAGCGAGTCGCCCCTCGAGCAGCCGCCCCGGCAGGAAGCGGAACCGAGCGCGGTGCCAGCCGGGCTCTCCCGCTCCGGCTCCACGAGGCCGTTGAATTCCCAGAGCCACGGCACGAGCGGATCCCTCTCGGCGCCTCCCGGCTTTGCAGAGACACGGAACGCTCGCTTCTCGGTTCACAACGGCGCGACGCGGCGACACCCGCACGCCGCCTTTGCCGGATCTTCCTCGAACGTGCCCCACGCGGCGCGCTTGGCGTTTCGGGAGCAGAGGGTTCACCCCGGCGCGCTGGCGGGGAGCGTTATCGCGCCCGATCTGCTCCGCAGAGGAAGCCCCGCGCGGGGCGGGCGGCTCCCACGCCCCCGCGGCTCCCGGCTCCCTCCGGAACGGGTGGCACATCCCACACCGTCTGCTCCGGGTTTCTGCTCAGCCAGACAGGGGCTCTCGCCCGCTTTGATGTCCGACGCTTCCCAGGCACTGCGACACGACTCCCTCCCGCCGCGGAGCAGCGCCCAGCAGCGCCGCGGGGGTGAGCGGCTTTCGGCCTCACGCCGCACCACTGCGCTTTCCCTCCTCGAGTTCAACATCCCGCAGCTGCTTCCGACGTCTGAGCAAAGAAGTCAAAGTTGGAAGGGGGAGCACGGCAAAGCGCTGGCTCCGCGGGGCAGAGCGGCACTGGAGCATTCCCGCCGAGGATGGCGCGGAGTTGTCAGGAGAGGCCGCGGCTCCTGGCACACACCATCACGTGTGGCATCCCAGTGTGGGGTGACTCGGCAAGGCACTGGGATAAAAGCCCACAAGGGGACATCCTAGACAAGCAGGTGACGGATGCTTCCCGCTGCATCCGATGGAATCTGAAGTGTTTGGCTGCAAACCCCGGGCAGGCTGGAGACGACACGGCCGGGCAGAGGGCAGGAGGGGCAGAGGGCACCTTCCGCGGTGCTGCAGCAGACGGTTTTTGCTCCCTGACGTCAGAGCGGCACCGCGAACGGCGTTTGTCATCCCGACGGATCTTTGCTCCACCGCCGCGGAAAAACAGAAGGGAAAAGCCACTTGTCGGTCCCGCCGGCAGCTGCCGGGACGGAGCCTTCGGGCCCTCAAAGAGGCGCAGAGCCAAAGCGTCCGTCCCCTTTCCAGCTGTGCCCTTTCCCTCTCCGCCGGGGCACAGAAGGGAGCCACGGCTCCGGCTGGCACAATCCAGGAGCCGGCCGATCCGGGAGCAAGCGTTTCCACTGTCAGGAAAAGGCCTTTAAGCACAACGCCGTGTCCATCCCGCGGGCAGCGGCCATCGGGGGCTTCACTTGACAGGTCCCCTCCAAGGAGAAGCCGCTCGGAAAGGACACCGTCCCGCGCTACCGGGAACGGGAGTGGAGGAGCAGGAGACATTCCGTGGCCACGGAGCGGCCGGCCGGGCTCAGAGAGCGGATGCTGTTTGTTTCCAGCCCCATTCCTTTGCTGCAGCTCCCGTTACCTCTGGCTGCTGCTTCCTCCTCCACCTTTATACGGGAAAAAAATGTAAAAAGGGTAAAAATAAAAAAAGCAGAGCCGGGGGGAACAGAAGGAGACTCCAACAGCGGGCGTTGGAGCAGCTGGGAGGACATGAGGACAGGGTTCGGGGTGCTCCACAGATGCTGGACACAGGGAGCTACAGAGGAGCTGGGATTCAGCGGATAAGCCACGGAGACTTTGATCCTGGGAGGGAGAGAGGTGCCACCGTCACCCCCAGCTGGGACACAATCCCAGAGCCGAGTTCCTCGGCTCCGCACATGGTGCACGGGGATTGTCCGGAGCTTTACGTCGCCGGACTGCGCCGTCACACGCCATCGAGCCTCTCGCTCTCCCTCCTACAAGGCTCAGGGCCGGGACAAAGCGGGTCCGGGCTCCTGGGGGGCTGCAGGGCAGATCCTCCTGGATCATCATTCCAAGACTCGCTGCGTTCGAGCCGTTTGTAGGTACCCGAAATCCATCGGCCGGCGGACACGGCCATCGGCGGAGCGAGGACGGCTGATGCCAACAGCACCGACCATGGCAAGGGCGACGGGAGGATCCGAGCTCCAGCGGCGGCTCCTCTCCAACCCCGCGAAGGAGAGCGACGTCTCCAGGACAGCGCAGACACGGGACGGCGATTCGGGAGCGACGCAGGGGCAGGGCGAGCCCCGGGCCGAGCACGCTGCGGCTTTTCCAGCCGCTCTCGGCCTCCTCCCGCAAGCGGAGCTGACGGGAGCCGTCCCCGGGGACGGCAGCTGTGGGGCAGCCCCACGGAGGAGCAGCAGACGGACGCGAGGCGATAAAATGTCTCCCTCGAGCGGGAGGAGAGGACGGGGAAGGGCGGCAGCGGGGACGGAGAGGGCCGGGGGGGCTGGCTCCCGCCTCTCCCACCCGGGGCTCAGCGCCGGCTCCAAGCGCAGCCGGGAGTCGGGAATTCTCTCTGTACTTCGCCGCAGCTTTTCGACAGAGGCTCTCGCCACCTTCTCTGAATAATTCAGCAACCTGCAGAATCTCTCCGGAGATGGAGGACGGACGTTTTGCCGTT
This sequence comes from Tauraco erythrolophus, assembly GCF_009769465.1. Classification (NCBI taxonomy): domain Eukaryota; kingdom Metazoa; phylum Chordata; class Aves; order Musophagiformes; family Musophagidae; genus Tauraco; species Tauraco erythrolophus. Next base: position 139,934 of record NC_141494.1, read on the forward strand.
TGCATTCGACAGGAGATGCCGGAGAGCGACCGGCTGCAGTCGCGCCGCCCGGGAACTGGTTATCCGGGTCAGTCGCACCTGCACGAGGCTTTCCCAGCACCGGCAGCTCCTCGCTCCAGCTACAACGCCAAACGCCCTCCGCCTACAGAGCCCAGGTCTCCGGGAGCCCATCGGTCTATCCCCACACCGCCCGGAGACCCGGCATCACCACTCGGAGACCCGGCATCACCGCTCCGAGCGCAGCGACGGGTTCTTACCTCCTTCCTCCACTTGAGCTCGCAGAAAACCCGCTCGAAGCACTCGTGCATGTAGTTGAACTGCAAGGAGAGAGGAGGGATGGGATGTCTGGGAGCAGCCAGAGGGAGCGAGCCCGAGCCCGGCTCTGCCCGCCCGGCCGCGCTCCCCGGGCTGCGGGCTCCTCCTGGTGGCCACCAGCCCCTGGATCTCTTCCAGCCCCAAAAGCTGGAGCACAGGGTGCTCCTCCAGCTTCTAGGAGGAAAACAAGCAGGCTCTGGGCTTTTCCTTAAGAAATCCACAAAGAACTGTGGGTACTTACATAGGGGGTGAAGATTTTAACCCATCGGGGTTTCTTCTCTCCTCGTATGTATTCGAAACAAAACGCCATTCCCTCTTCGTCCGTGTCCCACCGCTGCATTTCGTCCCATTCGAACGCTATTACCTGGTCCTGAGGGCAGACGAAGCCCCCGTGAGCCCGGCAGACCGCCAGGAACGGGCGGTTTAAAAGCGACGCCACGCGACGGGGGTGCCAGGATTCCTCGGACAATCTGCCCGCGGAGACGGGCACGAGCCGAGGAAGCGGCAGCGGAAACGCACGCCAGCGCCCACGGAGCAGCCTGATAAACCCCTGCGCACCCAACCGCGGCCCAAATCCCTTCGGAGGCAGCAGTCCCGACCCCCGGAGCGCCGGGACAGGGCACTGGTGCCGAGGTGGACCCGGGAGAAGCCGCTTACCTCCAGCTGGCCCTCCTCGGTGCAGGCGTGGAGTTTAAAGTGCTTGATGCTGATGGCGGTGATGACATGGCCCTTCCGCCGCGAGTCGCAGGAGCAGTGCGGGAAGATGATCTCGTTGTAACCCTCGCACGTCCGTAACATGTTTAAATACTGCGGGGAGAAAGCCGCGGGCGTTGGCTCGCTCGGACAGTGCTGGGGGCTGTAGGAGAGGTCTGGGGTTCTCTAGGATGGGTCTGGGGGCTGTAGGAGGGGTCCGGGGTGTTTGCAATGGGTGTTGGGGGATCTGGGGGTATCTAGGGTGGGTCTGGGGATCTCTAGGATGGGTCTGGAAGCTCTAGGAGTGGTCTGGGGGCTCTAGGATAGGCCTGGGGGGTGTAGAATGGGTCTGGGGGAATCTTTGGGTCTCTAGGATGGGTCTGGGGGCTGTAGGAGGGCTCTGGGGGTTTCTCTCGGTGTTGTTTTAAACCAGGGAGCCCGCGTCCTCCCGCTTCCCGCACCACCTTCCGCCTCCTCGGAAATCCCCGGCTTTGCCCCAGCCCAGCACGGCTGGATCCCCACCAAAGGGAGCCCAAGGCCCCGAGGCAGCGGGGCTGTGCTGGGGGAAGGAAGGAGACCCCTCCCGCTGCACAATTCCCGTCGCCGCAACGTGGATCCGTCCAGGCGCAGAGCTCCTTGCAGCTCCAACGCCAGGAGCCCTTTCCAGGAGCCCGACCGGTGCGACCGTGCTCCCCCGGCAGGGGTACGGATCGGAGCAAACGGTGGAGGCAGCCCCGGGAGCGAAAGCACCGCTCTCGCTGGAGCCGCCGTCCCGACGGCCACGGGCTGAGGATGAGCCCGGAAAGAGGGGCTGTGGGGCAGACGAGGATCCGGGTTCCCCAGATCCTTTGATGCCAACGCTACAACTGATGAAAAGGTCCGAAGAGGAGGTATTTTGGCTATTTCTTTCTTTCCAAGTGTAGCTCAGGCCAAGCAGGACTGGGAGGGCAACAGAGAAGTGCTGGGAGCTCGGAGTCCCGGCTTGGGACGTGGGAGAAGCCAGGAGCTTCTCCAGGGGCTGGTGCCCCAGCGCCCCGCAGCCCCTCCGTGCACCAGAAAGGTTTACGCGGGGCAGAACCGTGACAGAGTCCAGAGGGACTTTTTAACCATGGAATGAGCCACCTCCAGACTGGAGGAAGGGGCCAAATTCTCAAGTGGGCTCCGGGCAGGACCCTCACCAACACGGGGGGAGGCAGAGGATGAAGCATTTTGACTTCACAGGCTCTTTGGGACACGGGCACCTTCTGGATCTCCTGCCAGGCCAGGGCCCTGCTGCACCTGGGGTGTGTGTGCACACACATATAGATACACTGGGATAGAACAGGTATAGAACATATATACGCTGGGATATTCCATTTCCAAAGGTTCAGATCTTCCTTTGGCCAGGAGCAAGCCAGTGATGGGAGCAGAAACACGAGAGCCGTGAGGACCCACAGGAGGACGCGTCTATTTACTGATCCTTATCATGGGTTAATAATTCACCTTCTTGGCTCAGCGTTTCAGGTGACCCTTCCAGGGCCCACCCCGAGGCAGTTCCCAGCAGGGACCCCCGAGAGCTGCTGCAGCCCGACAGGATGCCAGGAGGGGCCCAACCAAGCCCGGATGAGCTGGAGCAGAGGATCCCAGGGCCGTGGCTCAGGGAAGGGGCAGCCCACCTGCAACCCACGAAGTTATTTCCAAGTCACGTTCTGCTGCTGTTTGATCTCCGAGCCAGGCTCGTGTCTGGCAGATGAGCCCAGGGCACCCACTTCGCTCCCCCAGTCCCTGCCCGGCTCACCGAGTCACACCGGCGTTCCTGCGTGTGCACACCCTGCCAACCCCTCGTGCGCTGAGCGCACACCCCACGGCCCTCCACGGCTACTACGGCTTTCCAAGAAAGATGTGTTTTCCAAGGCTGTAGATGTGTTTTCCAAGGCTGTAGATGTGTTTTCCAAGGCTGTGTGGGTAGAACCATAGAACGGTTTGGGCTGGAAGGGACCTCAAAGATCACCTATAGTCAAACCCCCTGCCATGGGCAGGGACACCTCCCACTAGATCAGGTTGCTCCAAGCCTCATCCAACCTGGCCTTGGGCACTGCCAGGGATGGGGCAGCCACAGCTTCTCCGGGCAGCCTGTTCCATATTCTCCTCTGCAGGCACAGCGTTGCCGACAGGAGGGAAAGCAAAGAGGACAGGCAGGATAACTCACCATGACCATCTTCCTCTGCTCACACAGCTTCTGTAACTGGTAGGACTTCTCCTCTGCTTTGATGTAGCCTTTCTTGACATCATCAACAGCCTGAACAGAAAAAGGGAAAGGAAACCCAGGAGGTCAGGCTGGAGGATCTCTGCTGAGTCACGGCGCTTTGCCTTCCCTGGCTGGCCCCAGGGCTGTTTGAGCAGCCGCCCAAATCCCCAGCCCCAGAAGCGACCGGAGGGGTGGCCAGGCTCAGCGGGGCGGTTCTTCGCACTCGCCAACTCCTGCCGTGAGCCTCTGACTGCCTTGGGGAGCCTACAGACACCCAGGTGTCTAGGAGGACTTCAGAAGTTGTCCACTTCTGAGCTGGTCATCCTAGACTGGCTTTACACAGCGGTGTCCAGGGCAGTTCTGGGAGCCCGGGTTGCCGTACCTCCAGTGAAAAGTGACAGCTCTCGGGCACCTACCTGATGGAAGAAGTAGGTGACTGCCAGGTCGTTGTCATTGAGAAGAATCTCCTCCTCTGTAGTGAAGAGCCATTTTCGGATGGTCAGGCACGTTCCCGGCACCGCCGAGGTGTAGTTCTGCACGTAGAGTTTGTGGGGGAATTCGTTGGGCGCCAGTTTGCGCACTGGAAGAAGCGCAGGACACGGAGGTAAGATCACAGCCCCGCGCAGCGCCAGCAGCATCACCCGTGACCACAGCCCGGCTGCCGTACCACCCACCACCGGCCCCCACGGCACGGTGGGGACCACAGGGACGAAGGGACTTACCGAAGGAGTGGTTGATCACTTCGAACAAGGCGAAGTAGTTTGCAGTAATACTGTCCATTCCCACCTTGGCAGCCACGGCCTACGGAGCAACCCAACGGGAAAAGGGGTGAGCGGAACAGGAGCCGGCAGCTGCCCGTCCTGCGCCGTACAGCGCATTCCCAAGTATTAGTGTTAGTCACCACGGAAAACCTGGATTTTACCCTTCCAATAAAACCAGATGTTTTCTTAAGTGAGGGCTTGGACTCTCCTGCTTCCACCTCCCCGGGAGCTGCTCTGGATTTTAAGCACCATCGCGGCTGACCATCAGGTCGTCTTTCCTTCCGACGCCTCCGGCTTCGGTCCCTACCAGGAGAGGAGCGCGTGCCTCCCCTCGGAGCCTCCTCCGACCCTTCGCTCCTGCCCGCCAGTGCCACAGCTGAACTCGCAGACCTCGGCGGAGGCGACGTGGAATTCAACAGGCTGTGCCCCCAACGCAGGGACTCCACCGTGTGGATCCCACTGGCCGGACTCTGCCGTGCGGATCCCACTGCCTGGACTCCACCACGTGGATCTCGCTGGCTGGACTCTGACAGGTGGATCCCACTGGCCGGACTCCGCCGTGCGGATCCGGAGCTCCCGAGCACCTGCTCTTTTGCAAAACCCCCAGGCTCCCTCGCTCACAGCGACATTTTTAGCTCCCCTTTCAAAATGGGTCTCCCCTGCATCACCTTATTCCTCCTAACTCATGGACAGCTTCCGCTTTTCCTCCTGCAGCGCTGGCTGGAGCCTGTTGGACTTACTTTTCCACTTAAAGCACTCGCAGCCCTGTCCTCCGCCCAGGGGGTCCCCAAAAGGCTCCTTATCCCTAACATCCCACTCGCCATCCTGCCAGTGGGACTCGTGTGTTGGCCGCAGCTCGTGGATCCGACCCCTCCACGCCGCAGGCACCGCGAGCCGCGCCGCACAACCCGTCCGGCGCTCGGAGCCACCCGCCAGCCTTAAGATGCCATCGGTGAAAATCAATTCGGCGACGACTCTGCCCTTGCAGCCCAGCCTGCGGCACAAACGCTGCTCCAGCGGGGCGTAAGGCCAGAGCTCTCCAGCGGCCCTGTCCCCTCCGCTGCGGCAACGCGGTGGCGCCGGTGCCCAGCGAGGGGAGCGGGGAGCAGGAGCCCACGGGGTCTCGGCTAACGTCCGAACGACGTTCGGCTTCCAGTCGAGGCGAACAGAGCCGCGGCTCACCTGGTACACCTGGTCCGTAGTGCTGTTCTTTTTGACCCTGACTGTCACCGTGGTTATGTCCGGCAACGCCACCCGCAGCTCCACGTCCGAGACGCCGTTGTAATTCTGACGGAGGGAAGAAGAGAGGGCGGAAATGAGCATCACACGCAGCGAGCCCCGAGCTCTACTTGCTGCCTGGCGCTTGCTAATTAAAACAATCACATCTAACGACGGCTGCGCTGCAGCCTCCGGAGCCCCATTCCAGTGCGCACCACGGAAAGCCTGAAAGATGGAAGACGTGAGCAATTCCGAGACGGGAAGCTGAGCAAACCGCTCCCGACCACGACGGGGTAGGATGTTCCATTCACAGGTTTGCCGGTGAAGTGTGGGAGAAAGCTCTGGGACATGGCAACCTCACGCACCATGGAAAGGTTGGAAAAAGAACAACAGTCCAAGGGCAAACAGCAACTCAAATGATGGGAGAAGTCAAACAGACCGGGATTTGTCCGGCCAAAGGCTGATGAATATGGACAGCTCACAAACACAGAGGGTACCGGGACTGCCACCGGCACAGAAACCTGCAGGAAAGTTAGTGAATTCCATTTTTTTTTTTTTTTTTTTGCTGGGTCTTCCCTTGTGGGAGAGCCAGGGCATGCAACGGGCCCTCGTGGCCGGTCCTGCGCAGCGTGAGCCTCCGAGAGCGGCATGGAGGCTGCTTGTAGCAGCAAACCGTAGCCTTGAATTTTTGGCACGTTTTCCCACCCACCCAACCGAGCGAGGCTTTGGCAGGGAGGGAGCGTCTCCGCTCTCTGATCCGGTGCTACCAAGCGCTCCCGGCCTCCGTAAGAGCGAAGGTGGCGGCGGAGCTGCAGCGCCGTCGCCCGCGTGCCTACCTCGTCCGACTCCGACAGGAACTCCTGCATGATGTCGCTCTCCCCGATGACGCGTATCGAACACACTGCGGGACAGAGAGCGCAGGTTAGGGGGTGCCTGGGGGTCAGGGAGCCCTCCCCGACCCGGAGCGGCCCAAAGGCGACGTGGAAATAACAACTGGCTGTTCCGCCAGCGCCGAACGACGGTGGTATCTCCAGCCAGGAAAAAAAAGCCTTCTCGAAGCAAGTGCTTTCCGGGCTGTACCGGGTGTCCTGGCACGAAGACGGATCCAGCCCGAACGCCCGACGACAGCCCGCGACAAGCGGTGCTGAATAACTCACCCAGACATTCCCCGCGGGACAAAGCCAGGCCCCAGGCACGCGGCCAACGGCAGGACCGGACTACACTTAAAAGCGGGCAAGAGTTTAATAAACAGTACACTTTTGCCGCTGAAAAACCAAAAAGTTATTCCAGACTGAAACTATTGGGGAATTTAGGCCAAATTCATCAAATAATTTGGACCTGAGCTGTTATCACGTTGCCTCCAAGACGCAGCCTCTCTGCCCCGTGCTCCAGCTGGCCGGTGAACGAGGATGAGGATGAAGGAGCTGGGCAAGGCAGGGCTGAGGGAGCAGTGGGATGGGGAAAACCCGACCCACGGCCGTCCTACGGGAAGAGGAGGCTTCACTCCCAGGCGCTGGGAAAGGGAAGAGGCCGTCAACTCACGGAAACCAATCGAGCTGCTTCCAGGCAACGAAGCCAACAACCCAGCCTCGCAGGGACGGGGGGCCACGGCTCCCCGAATTGTTCAAGGCCAGGTTGGACGAGGCCCTGAGCAACCTGATCTAGTTGGAGATATCCCTGTTCCTTGCAGGGGGGTTGGACTAGATGACCTTTGAAGGTCCCTTCCAGCCCTGACCATTCTATGATTCTATGAATCCCACCTGCAACGCGCGGGCTCGGATCCTTTCGCCAGGCACTCCGATACGGAGCGGATTTGCACCCGCTCTCCCCCCATCCGAACTCGACCCAAAGGAAACTCCTGCTGCAGGCGTTACGGTTCCCATCAAAAAAGACCGAAGCGCTCAGCCGCGAGCCAGCTCTGGTCACCACTGCCTGAGCCGAGCTCCGCTGATGGGAACGGCCTCGAACACGACTTCCTCCCTGCTCCAAAGCTTCCCTCCTCTTCCTCGTCCCCATGCTCCCTCATCTCGAGGGAGGGAGCAACACGACGCTATAAAGAAAAGCTCGTTGCGCGTTAAAACACTAATTTGTTGTTGGAAGCATGCTGCCAGCCGGGAACGCGCGCGGCGCTGAGCCCTGGCACGTCCGAGCTCCCTCTCACCACCGCAGCCGTAAAATCCGACCCAGCCACGAACGAGCTTGTTCCCCTCATGGGTAAACGGATCCCCCGTCACATTTCGGCCCACCCGCGGGAGGATGGACCCTGAGGACTGGCTTCCCCGTGTGCGCGGTGGGCGGCGCGCGGCTCCCGGCTCGGTACCTTTCTCCAGGTACTCCTCCAGCCCTCGCCGCCGCGCGTCCAGCTGCTGCTCCGACAAAGAGAACGGCCACTTGCCCGGGAGACGCGGAAAAGTGAAGTTGGCAAATTCCCGTTTCAGGTTCTGGTGTAGGATGGCAAACTCCCGGTACCGCTTCGAGCAGAGCTGGCGGCCCGCCATGTACACGTTGTAGACCTGCGGGGAGGAGAAGAGGCTCACTGGGGTGAGGAAAGCTTTCCAAACCCAAACTGGCACAGCTCTGCCTGCCCGGACCCACTGGGAGCACCAGACTACGTCAGGAAGGTTTGAGCTAATGAGAAACTGGTACGAAGAGTTAAATACGCCACTGCTCATCCCTGGAGCTGGGGGGTGTCCCAACTACTACCCCCATCCAACAGCAGCAGGATCAGCGCGAGTTCAAGGCACCTTTCTATCCCAAAAGGAGAAGAAAACCACCCAAACCTTCTACCAAAGGCCCCGAGCCCTGAGGCAGCCATCACGGCGTCCACCTGGATCACATCCCGCACACAGGAGGGTCCCTGAGACGCACCAAGGCACCACCAGCTGGATGCCACGGCAATACCGCGCTGGCTGCATCGGTTGTTTTCGGCAGCCAGAGCCTCATCACCTTCCAGACGCGCTCGACGCTACGGCTGAATTTCCAGCTCGTTGCAGAACTGAGCCTCAGAGCTCTGGATTCGGGTTCACGGCTCCTTTCCCCGAGACACCGGGACATCCCAAACCGAGCAGGAGGTTCGGTTTGTGTCGGGACACAGCCCCGACCGCAGGGCAGATCCCAGGGGAGAGGCAGCCTGAGATCATTTAGGAACACCCCACGCCAGCCGGTGTTTTTGCCATGCCGTGCGCTCTCCCAGTTTCATTCCAGGCACTGTTAAGGAAACAGGACTCTGGTCCCAAACAGGGGAAACCCGGAGCAGAGTTATGGTCGCGGGACGTTTCTCGGCACCGCGCTGCTTTTCAGGGAATTCCCTTCCCATTCATTAACCATCCACCTCCATTTCCAAAGCCGGCCTGCTCGGTCCCGCAGGCGCGTTACGCGAGCTCGTCTCGGCGCTGCCGACGTGCCGCCGGCGATAAGGAGGAACCGAACACCGGCACCACCTTCACCGGCTTCCCGCGAGGACAGGGATGCGGCGGAGCGGAGCAGGCTCACGCTTTTTTCACGTCGCACAAGCCACGCAACGTTCTTCCTGGAGGAGGGGAGCGTCGCCCTCCACCGTCCTCCCGGAGCCGAAGGGTGGGCACAGCGGGAGTTCAGCACAGGGCACGCACCCAGAGCGGCCTCAGCAGCGCTTGGAAGCCTCAGAACCCAACCTGCTCTCCAGGTGAGGGCTCGGAGCCGCCCTGGCTCACTTGCCCTCCACGTACCTGTCCGACAACCTTCACAAGGGGTGGGTGTCCAGCAAAATGGCAGCTTTTTCCTTAAAAAGCAGCACGTGGTCAGCCCTTCCAGCATCACCTTGGGAGAAGGTGCCAGGATGGGGCTAGAACAGCAGTGGCTACTGTCAGCCCAGTCAAGAGGCTCCCTCTGACCTCCCCAGAACCTTTGGTTCCGAGGAGCATTCCCTGTTCCCTGGAACGGCCGCCCTGTTCCCCGGAACGGCCGCCCTGTTCCCCGGTGCTGGAAGAACGCAGGCAGCACACGGAGCGGAGGGAAACGATCCGGAGGCGGGTAGGACAATGAGCAGCTCTCTGCAGGGGGAAGAATGACCGTCCTTGTGGGCAGGCGTCTGTCTCCACCAGTCGCCGACCGAAACGCGGAGCCGCGGGCTCGGCTGACCCCTCGCCACGCCGGCAGCGAGGCGCGCGGTGCTGGGGACGGGGCGATGGAGATGAGGTCGCCCGAGATGGCAAGCTGAGCATCTGCGACACTTCGCAGCCAGGCAAGGACGCAGGAGAGCTGAGGTCAAGCACTCCAAACGTTGCAAGAAGCAGCAGTTCTGCAGCCGAGCGTCTTTGCCCAACCCCTTGTGGGTCCCTCTCCAAACATTTCCCTGCCTGCCACAGCCAGCCCGCCCTGGAGAGCCAGAATCAACCTTAAACCTCAGAGGACGCACCCCTGGCAGGTAATTACGTGACAGATCACATTATCCAGGAAAAAGACTGCCAGTCTCCCCAGTAAATGCAACAAAAGAGGCAGGGAACCCAAAGGAAAAGAGACGTTTTACAGTTATTTCCCCATAAAGGGAAAAGAAATTCCAGAGATGGGAAGCTACGCATCAAGACATCTGCTCCCTTTGCTTTTACAGCCCCGGCAGACGTCCTCCGCGCTGGGTGTAGAACAGGAGATACAAACAGGAAAGCTCACGCCAACAAAAGAGCAACTTCCTGCTTGATCTTCACACGGGACCGAGCTATTCCGGGCACATCAATAAAAAACTATCCCAGCGCATGGGAATAGCTGCAAAAAAATAACTGAGCACAGCGAGGGCGAAGACGGGCATGCCTAAACCAGACCGTGTCAAAACCAGTCCACAACAAACCAGTGTGCCTCCATCCTGCAGAGAGCCTTGCTACCGATGGTCACAGAGAACCCGGAACATCCCGAAAACCCCGTCCAGGCCGATACTAACCACGAACTTCTCGCCGTTCTGCTCCACGTGCTTGTAGGTGGGGATGGAGATGGGCACAGCCTGTTTCTCCGTGTAGTCGTAGAAGGACTGGCCCAGAGAGTCATCGCCGGGATCCAGATTATCCGCCTCGTGGGGAGGCACGGACAGCACCGTCAGGATCAGCTCCTTCTCTCCCGCGCGGATCAGGTCCACCACTTGCTTGTGCGTCGCTCCTTCAACGTTCACCCCGTTCCTGCGGAAGAGAGAGCGGAACAGCCGTGAGCACGGCGGGGCGACCGCGGAGCCTCCGAGCGACGCCAGGGCCAGCCCGGGCACCCGTCACGTATCTGCTCCCCTTGACAGTCCCTCCAGCCTCAACTGCGCCGGCTGCTCCAGCTCCACCCCGGTCTAAACGCGGCTCGTTTTTCCCACCGCCGATTTCTCGGGTTATTAGTTACTGAATTATGTTTAACGACTTCGGACACGACTAAAACTCCTTTAAGGCTCAGGGATCCCCTTGAACACTTACAACAAGTTTTGCGGCTTTGAGCGTCTCTCATCGGCACGACACGGCACGTTCCTCCACCTTTTCCCGTCAGCCGAAGGCAAACACAGGGAGACCACGGAATTGGGGAAGGAAACACGAGGAGTAACACACACCGCCCTGCGAGGGCAAAGCCCATCTCCTGATCCTCTACAGCTCCAAAACGTGCGCGAGCTTCCCCGAACCCGAACTGAAGCTTCCCGGTGAACAAGGAGGGGGAAGCGCGCGAGCGGGCTCCGAGAGCAGAGGTGAGCGATTTCGGAACCCGGCGCTCCCAGCCGCCAAGTCCCAGCGCCACGAGCACGCCCGCTGCGGTGCAGCACGAAGGAGACGCGCCGTCGCTTCCGCTCCTTCCGGGCAAACTGCTCTGCCGTGCCCCGAACAGCCCGGCTGCATTTCCACTTCCTAAATCAATCCAACCTGATCCCAAGGGCTCGTCCCAACTACGCCCCGAGCCCTCCAAGAGCCCCATGAAAGCTCTGAAGAGCTGGGACATACCCAAGCCACCTCTGGGCATTCCTGATGTTCCTGCTCTCCCTCCGAGCTCAGAAAACCATCGCTTGGCTCTTGCTCTGCCCAGAAGATACAGCCCGCACCTCGGCCAGCTTGGAAAGGCGCTGGACCTACGACTTGATTCCAAAGCCAAGAGAGCTGTTGGCTTCTCTTCCAAATCTGGAGAAGGACAAGGCTGTTTCTCCTCCCGGTAAGAGCTAAACTTAGCAGCGAGTCTCCACAAACTCGCAGTCATCACAGGCATCTCTGCAAAGAGTTCGGTATCCGAAACATTCCCTGTATAAACAGGAACAGGCAGAGCTTCACCCACCGCATCCCCACCAGCCGGCCCAGCCGCGCTCTCGCAAGGCTGCTGGAGAGCCCGTGGATCGTCGGAAACGGCGGCTCCCTGTTCACCGCTGCTTCCCCAGCAGCTGCTCGGGACGAGCCTGGATCAAACCACCCATGGAGTTTCTCACCGCTGTCGAAGCGACACCGGCAACGATGCCACAACCCCGATTTGTCTTCGTTCCCACCCAGGAATTTCTCCACCAGAGAACCCAACGTCGCCCTTAATCTGTGCCGTGGCTACGGCCGTCACCCGGGCGCTTCCGAGGAGCGCACGAGGACAGCAGCCTGGGCTTTCACGTGCAGGGAGGGAAAGGGCTCTCCAATACTCCCTCTGGCAACCAGCTATTCCTGCCCAGAGCCTGGGAACAGGCCGCCATCTCCGCGCCACCAAAGAGGTAGTGCTGGTCACAGAACCACCCCAGCTCGCCCGGATCAACCGCGGGATTTAGCTTTCCATCCGCGGCTCCCAGAGCAAAGACAGCAGCTCTTACCACCTCACATCCATCATTTTTTTCAAACCCGGCGCTCGCCCGTCGGGGCTCGCCTGGTGCCGGCAGGGAAAGCCAAGCTCCGGGAATTACAGAAGATCCTCAGCCTGCGGTTCGGCAAAAAATACACGCCGGGGGGCAGAGCAGACTGGCGTTTGTTCGGCATAAAGGATTTAAAAGCCTCTTGGAAACGGAGTTTCCAAAGCACGAGGCCAAAGACAGTGAGCAGCGGCCGCGGGCTGGCAGGACACGAGCCGCTGAAGCCCCCCCGGCTCGCTCCCCACCAGCGCGGTGCAGAAAACATCCCACTCGTCAGCTGCGTCTGGGAAACGCCCGTCGGCGAGTGTTTTCGGCAAGAACAGGAACCGCTGGCGAACACCGGAGACCATGAGGACGAAGCACGCGTTCGACAGAGCCAAACTCCCCACCGCGCCGGTGCTACGAGCAAGAGCCCCGAGCCGCGGAGAAGAACGTTTCACTTCTCCCATCCGTACGCCCAGTGACTCATTTTCTGCGAAGGCTTCTTAAAATTTCCCAACTCTGTCCGTCAAAGCGACGACGAGGAAATTCACGGCACGGAAGGCTGCAGCTTGCCGGCGATGAGGAGCACGGCCTGCCTCTGTGCTCCGCTCAGGCCGAGCGCCAAGCCAGCCGGCAAACCCGAGGGAAAACCCCCCGGAACTCCTCAAGTCGTCGTTAAGGCTTTGCTTTTCAGCAGAGGAGCAGCGCCAGCCGCCCGGTGCCACCGGCGGGGCACGTGCACTAACGCAATCCCAGTGACCTTTCCCATTTCTCTTACACGGGAGGGCCCAGAAGGCGGGTGGGGGAATTTCCATCGGCACAGACGCCTCTCCCGACGTTCTCAGGACGTTTCGACGCGCATCGCTCCGGCAGACAGCGCGACTGCCGCTCGCCCGCCCCGCTCCGACCGCGGCGATTCCCTGCGAGTTAACGCTGCTGAAACACCCGGGGAGAAGACAAACAACTGGAACACGTCGGAAGGTTAAAAACTAAACTCTGCTGGAAAGCAAACAAGCGCTGACTCAACAGGCGGGAAGCTGTTAGTCCTGCTCAAAAAGGAACGACGTTTTGGACCCTTGGGAAACCAAACCTGGGTCAAATCCACTCTGGAGACTCGGGAGCTGTGAACTGCGCTCAGCGCCCGCGCCAGGGCAGCAGACACGAGCCGGGTCACGGCCTCCTCGGCTCTCCCCTCCCTGAACCACCAGCAAAGCCAGGCCGGGCAGAGCCGAGCCGGGCAGGGCTGCTGGACCACGCGTCCCGCGCCAGCACGGAGCTGGACTTTAAGCGTGACCTTTCTGACCACCATCGAAGCAACGATTCTTATCTGCTCCTCTTGCAGCCCCGGATTCTCCCCCGGCTCACTCCAAGCTGCTGACGACCCAGTTCAAGCCTGTGCCAGCGGCTTTGGTTTCCCAGCCGCGCGTTCTCGCCGAGCTCTGAGCGGCGTCGACGAGCCCCCGAGGACTCTGCGGACCACACGCTGAAAACCACCGTCACGAGATGCTCCTCCAGAGACGTTGGTGAAGAGTTTGTGCTCCAGCTCTCCAACACACCATCCCAGTCCAACAGCAGCCCGGAGACCGGGCGCTCCCGAGGCCTCTCCACAACGTTTCGGTCTGCAAGTTGTGTTCTGCCAGCACAGGTTTGAAGCGCAGTAAAAGGAAACTCTCCTCCTGCCTTACATGTCCTCTGCCGCTGCTTCGCCAGCGTTCAGCCCGGAGAGTAGGGAAGGGAAGCGATGGGTACAAAAAAAAGGCACCGCGACGTGCCGCGCACCAACGCCTGGCACATCCTCAGCAGCTCTTCCCCGTCAGGAGCCGTTTCCACCGAGCCCACGGGGACTGACCCATTTGCTTCGTTATCCCGAGCCGAACAAAGCAGGAACAGAGAGCGCAGGCGGCGGAAACGCGTCTAAATTTCTCCAGCTTCAGTGGCCGCACGCGTTCCCAGGCGCAGAGTCGGACACACCGCAGAGGTGTTCGGCCAGGGGAGACAAAACGGCTCCGCTCACGAGGCCTCTTCTCCTACCGCTGCTGTTGTCTCTCCAGAAAGAAAAGATTCATTTGCAGTTTCTCACTCCAACAGCCAGCGCCAGCTCCGAGCGCAGCCGGAAAGGCGCAATCAGGAGACTCCAATTATTCCCACTTCTCATCCACTGCCGTAACCAGGCGGACTCACTCCCCACCTCCAGCGCTTCAGCAGCCCCGCTCGCACGAGCGAGCGCAACGGAACGCTCCGAAAACGGCCACGGGAATGTGGGGACGGAGCCCGGCAAGGTCGGGGTGAATTCGGGAACGTGGCGGGCAGACGGCGTGTTTCGGAGGTGGGAGGAGGACAGACATCCCTCGGCAGGACACGCAGCCACCGCCTCCCTTCCACAGACTGTTCCGGATGTTTCCAAAGCGGAACCGGCTTCTTCTGTCCCAAGTCACTCTATGAAATCAGACGTTGGACCGAGAGGAGACAAAGAGCTTCATCTCCCGAGGGAAGCGCCTCTTACCCCAGCCCCAGGCACGAGTCTCTGCCCACGAGGGGCAGGAAGAAGCCGTCTCCGGCGGGGGTTATTCCATCAGGACCCGTACCGAGGGTACGACACCTTCCCTCGAAGCAGCCGGTGCTGCGACTGTTTCTCTGACGCGGGAATGAGGGATGGAGACCGATTCTCCGGTCCGCCGGCGTGCGGCCCCCCCCCTGCCCTCGCAATCCCACTTACATGGGACCGCTTTTCCGTCGCACGTCCTTCAGCGACACTGGCAGCAAACCCCTCTGTATCCGTTCGATATTTCCGAGCGAGCTTCCTTGCAAACGGAGCCGACGCTAGTGAGATGTTCCTCCATGTCAAGATTAGTTATGATCGTCGTTCCGGGTGATAATCAGGAGCTAAATTAGCTTCCATTGTCTGGCTCCAATGCCCTCGACACCCACAAACACGACCAGCTAAGAAGATTAGCGAGCATGCCGTAGCTATGTTGCAAAACCAGCCTTCGGAAGCGGGAGCCCTGAGCTAGATGCCGGATACGGGAGCGCGACGCAGCGAAGGACGGCAAGAGAGGACTTTGCAGGGGGCGCAGGAGCCTGAACAACCCTGCGGACAACACCCAAAACATCCCTGAATTTCAGAGGGCAACTGGGAAGCAGGTTGTGCTCCATGGCGCAGGGGAAAAACCACGTTCCCGTTACCGCGGTCAGAGCCCTTGGCTGCACCGGGATGGGAGGTCTCTGGGTCTTCCAGTGGAAGAATCTCATCTCTCAGGCTCCAGATCCAAAAAAACCTCTCTCCCAGGCTGGTTTGCTCGGAGTTGGAAACAAAGCCTCACTCGGAAACAAACAGCCAGTTCAGAAAACACCGGACCCGCACGTGCTCTCGGCACCCGGACACGGCACGAGAGCAGCCAGCAGCTCCCGCCGGAGCCCCGCCGCCCGGCTTCGCCCCAGCTCACCACGACCGCTGTGCCCGCCGCGGGTCCCCGCGGGCAGACGGCCCGGGCGGTGGCACCGCCGTGCCGGGGAGGCGGCAGCCGCAGCGGATGGGCCCCCCGTGCCGCCCGGGGAACCCCACCCCCACCATTGTGCGCAGGGTGCTGCCGTGGCAGGGAAGGGAAACGGGAGCTATTTTTGGAGTCTTGTTTTACTGTTTTCTCCTCCGACTCACAGCCGGGCGAAGATTCACTCGCAGGAGCCGGAGTTTAATGGGAATTAGCGTCCTCCTGGTGGAGCGTGGGGTGCTCACGCCGCCGAAACGTGGCCGGCATCGCGTTGTGTTTTTCGGGCTGATTTCCGCGGCCGGGTTGGCAAAAGCAGAAGCCGATACTGGAAGAGGGCGAGAGCCAAGCTGGCAGCGCGACAAGAAGATACACGAGCAAATGAAAAGCCGCTTCTCCTGGGAGCTGAGCAGCGGCGGATAAAGCAGGAGGAAACCCCCCTCCCTCCAGCCGCAGTCGCTCCCTGCCCCGCAGAGGGGGAAGCCGGGGGGTCCGGAGAGCCTCAAGCAAATGCCCCCCACCCGTGCCCCCTCACCCACCATCGTTATCTGCCGGCCTTAATTCCTTCAAGCGCCGCTGCGCGGTTTGGCAGCGGACTAAAGGTCGGTTCCTCACCTCACGCCAGTGGAGACGCCGGAGACCGAACCCCGATTCCGGCACCGGCCTCAAAACCCACCTCTGGTTTCAAACGCGGCATTTTAAGCGTCTCCCCACCGCGGCACGAGGGAGAATTCCGGCTCGGCACCCCGCGACGCGGCTCCCCTCGGTCACTAAGCGCTGTTCTCTCAAGCGGATCCTCCGGGTGCAGAATCCACCCCCGAACGGTTCTTCTGCACGGAAAAACCAAAGCGTCAAGCGTTTGGGTCACGCGGAGAAAGGCAGATCCCACCAGCAAGCTCTCGGCAGGGCACGGCCGGCACTAGCCACGGGCTAGCCAGAACAGGTCTCCGCCGGGCCCAGACACACGCTGCTGTGCTTCCCACCCTGCAGCGTGCAAAGGCTGGCAGCCAAGCATTCCCGCTGCTACGAAATCCCGGTAATTAATAAGTAATTGGACTTAACCACCTCGGCACGAAGCACAAACACGTAAGGATGAGGCGGCGCCGCACGGCTCGGCGCGGGCAGCACCAGCCCCAGGAACCACACGACAACGGGAACACGCGAAGGAAAACACACCTCGACAGGCCGAGGCTTCGGAGCGCCCTCGGAGAGATTTATCCGGTGCCAGTCCCAAACACGGCTCAAAGTTTAAGGATTTGGGGGGGGAAAATCAGTTCCAACACATTCCCTGGAAAGATGATTCCAGGCTCACGCCACAATTCCCACTGTTGAAGAACAGCGGCCGCACAGCGCTGGACACCCCGAGGTCCCAGTGACCGAGAGGAAGAAACACAGAGCGGCCGGACCCATCCCAGCGCGTTCCCATCTCTGCTGCCTAAACGGAGCAGCCGGACCCATCCCAGCGCGTTCCCATCTCTGCTGCCTTCCGCAAAGCCGCGCAGCTGGGGGGTGGTGGGAAGGCCACCAGCTCCAGAGAGCACCCGTCTTGTCCCAGAGGTGCCCCCACCCACCCCAGGGGGGTCTCCATGCTGAAGACCGAGGGTCTCACTGGCCGGAGGAGGGTCCGCACCCTCGCGCACCTCATCCCAGCCCGAGGGAGGGGGCACCCGGGAGCTCCCCCAGTCCAGGACCAGTCTCTGCCAGCCGTCCCCATCCCCCTGCTCTTCCCCTCTCTGCAGACTTCCTCAGGGCGAGCTCCCCCTTCCTCCCACATCTCCAACCTACTTCCCCTCCCTGCCGGGGATCTCTCCCGGGAACAGCTCTTCTCCAGGAGCCCAGTGCCTCCCCAGGCAGATTCCCCACCGCGGCCACCCCCTTCCTGCAGCCCCCTCCCGGCCGGGCACGCAGATCCGTGGACGTGGCACCTATGGATATTTCTGCACCTCGGGAGCCCTTCCCGCTCCTGCCGGCTCCGCAGCCCAAGGGACGACGCCAGAAGAGAGGTGGGGGGAGAATCCCCCCGGGAACGAGCTGGTGAGGGGGACCCCGGACAGATTGCTCCCGAGGCTGTGACCCCCAGTCCCTCCACACCCCCGTCACGAAGGGACGAGCGGCTGAAGGGGATGGGGATGTGCCCTCCCCCCCCAGAGGGGTCCCCCACCCCCGCGGGGGGGCCGACACCGGCACACGGCTCCCGTTACGAGGGGTGCCCCAAAACGGGAGGACGGTCCCGCGCTGAGGGGGGGGTCCTTGGGGACGAAGGGCTGCGCAGCCCCCCCACTGTGGGTCCCCAAAGCCCCCCCGAGGGGGGTGTCAGCCCCTCCCCGCACCCCTCAGGGAGAGCCCAGAGCGGCCCCTCCCCAGGGGCCCCCGAAGCATCTGTGCGGCCCAACATGGCTCCTCAGAGCAGCCCCCCGAGACCCCCCCGTGAGCGGGGACCAAACCGGCCCCCCCGGCCCCGCTGAGGTCCGATCACCCCCATACTCCCCACGTCCCAGCGAGGGGACGCCACCCCAGCCCCCTCAGGACCCCCCCAGCCCCCCGAGGCTCAGCCCCTCCTCGGGGACCCCCCCAGCCCCCGGCCGGGCTCAGGGGCCCCCCCCAGCCCCCCCCGGGGCTCAGCCCCTCCTCAGGGCCACCCCCAGACGCCCCCCCCCGACCCCCCCCCCCGGGGCCGGGCGGGTCGGGGCGGCGGCCCCCCCGTACTCACACCTCCAGGATGCGGTCCCCCTTGCGCACCCCGGCGCGGTCGGCCGCCCCGCCGCCCAGCACGGCGCTGACGTGCTGCAGCGGCGCGTACAGCTCGCCGTTGATGCTCCGCAGCTGCCCGCCCTCGCTCACTTGGCCGCGCACGTTGAAGCCGTAACCGGACTCGGACTTGACGATGCGGACGACGCGGGGGCCGCCCGGCCCCGCCGGCGCCCCCTCCCCGCCGCCGTTCCGCTGCGGCGCCGCCGCCGAGCGCGGCAGCCCGTCGCCCTCCTCGTCCGCCATCTTGGGCGAGCAGCGCCCGCCCGGCGCGTCACGCGCGCGGCCACCGTAGGGCGCCGCCCACCGCGCTCCGCGAGGGGCACGACGGGAAATGCAGTCCCGCCCAACACCGCCCGCCGCGGGGGGACGCTGGGAAATGTAGTCCGGCGCGGCGCGAGCGAGGCCTCGTGGGCGCTGCAGGGCCCCGGCGGCGTCACTGCCGTGACGTCACTGCCGTGACGTCACACAGCCGCGTAAGGTGGCAGGGAGGCCTTACCCAGGGCCAGGCCATGGTGCCCACAGGCCTCGCGGCACCGCGGCCGCCATGGGGGCGGGTGGCACAGGTCGCTGTGCAGAGCGGGAGCACCAGGGTGGCACCAAAACGCCTCAGGGGGCACCAGGGCGGCACCGAAATGCCACAGGGAGCACCAGAGCAGCAGTGAAACGCCGTAGAGGGCACCAGGGTGGCACCAAAACGCCGTAGAGGGCACCCGGGCGGCACCGAAACGCCACAGGGAGCACCAGGGCAGCAGTGAAACGCCGTAGAGGGCACCCGGGTGGCACCAAAACACTGCAGGGGGCACCAGGGCGGCACCGAAACGCCACAGGGAGCACCAGGGCAGCAGTGAAACGCCGTAGAGGGCACCGGGGTGGCACCAAAACGCCGTAGAGGGCACCCAGGTGGCACCAAAACACTGCAGGGGGCACCAGGGCGGCACCGAAACGCCACAGGGAGCACCAGGGTGGCACCAAAACGCCACAGGGAGCACCAGGGCGGCAGCGAAACACCGCAGGGGGCACCAAAATGCTGCCAGGAGCACCAGGGTGGCACCAAAACACCGCCGGCTCGGGCACAGAGCCCGGCTGACCCCCCGTGAGAGGCCCGTGGAGCTGTGCCGTAGAGATGGCGGAGGTGGAGGAGAGGCACCTCTCAGCCCGCAGCAGCTACCGTCCCCCGGCACCGGGGACAGGCTGTGCGGAGAGGGCAGCGCGTGGCACCGCTTCGCTCCAGCCCGCCGCCGGCTGAGCCCCCGGCACTCAGCACCACAGGGGTCAGCGCTGACAGCGTTGGACACGGCCTCAGCTCGCTCCAGTGGAGCACAGGACGTTTGGCAAAGTTTGACACGCTGGCAAGGAGAAAAAATTAAAAAAAAAAGACAAAAGAAGGTGCCCACAGCCACCCGGAGAAGCGGGGAGCCGCGCTGGCACAGCCCGGAGCACCCAGCTCACCCCCAGCCCAGAACGTTCCACCCCTTCCCGTCTATTCAGTCGACTGCAGTCGGAGGAATCAAGGCACGTGTATTTTTCCATCGACACGGTCCGTACAAATGCCGACGACTTCCCTCGAGATGTGCCCGAGCTCCTTTCCCGAGCGCGGGCGCACACAGGACAGGTAACAAACTGGCAAGCCCGGAGGATGGTTGGTATTTTCCAGTTCAAACATGGGACAGGCAGTCCTCGCCTGTGCTCCCGGGGAGGCGGACAGCAGCCATCGTGCCTGTCGCCACATCGTTGGAAGACACCAATAATTTATTGAAATAAATACAGGTAACGAACCAAACAGCCTCTGGGTTTGGACACTACACGTACGCCGGGTACAATTCTCTACGCTCTCGGGAAAAGCACGGTGATACGCTGAGTTTCGGCCACGCCAGCCTTCGCCAAGTCCGGAGCAGCCGGATACGTGCTGGAGATGGGAGGTGGAGGCTCCCGACTTGTCACGCATTGGGCTTTGTGGTAGGAAGGAGTCCGGTTTCAGGAGGATTTCTTTCTTCTTTGTAAGAGTGGATTTCTTTTTTTGTTTGTTTTAAAACCAAAAAAGGTTAAACCCCAAGTCCATGTTGGAAAGCTGCAAGCTGAAGCGGGGGGCTCTGTTCGGACGAGGCCCTTCAGAAGCGAAGGCTGCTCGCGCAGAGCAACCCCGGCAAACCCAGGACTGACCAGGGAAAGCGAGCGTGGCCCTCCAGCCAGAGAGCCACCGTGCCCACGCCAGCGCCGGCGGGTCCCAGCCTCCAAACTGGCATCCCTGTGACCCTGGGACCCAGTGGGGACAGCAACGTGGACGCTTCGCAAACCTCCTTCCTCTGCCAGGACCGCCCCAGCTACGTCTGTCCTCGGCTGCCACGGTTCTCCACGGCACAGCCCTCTGCCGACGGCTCCGGGGAGACTCCGGGAGCACGGAGGCTGGAGGACGGCAGTCAAGCAGGGAAATCCAGTCAACGATAACAAGGGGAGAGTCTTCAGCTCGGAACGGCCCTCGGAACTCATGTTTCCACTACTCGAATGAGAGGCAGCGGTTTGGGGCCCGTCAGCCTTTTGCTGCAAGAGAGAAAGGGCTCGTTCAGCTGGACGAACCGGACGGGATTCCAGCGGAAAACTTAGGGGAGAGGGTCCTGCCCCAGCCCTGGCCGGTGATGGATCCCCCCAGAGCCACCCCCAGGAGGCACCTCTGCTCCTCCGTCCTCCCCTGAAGGAGGGATGCGGGAACGGAGACCTCTCTGCCAAGAGAAAAATAACACAACGCGCTTCCAGAGGAGCATCCCCGCGTCCAGCATCATCTCCTGGACCGCAGCTTCCAACGCGGACCTGCGGATGAAGCCGCTGAGCAGCCAGGCAGGCTCCCCCCGCCCCGGAGGGTGCGTGCTCCCCACCTACCTGCTCACGTACTCCGACTTGGAGCGCGCTCTGGAGCTGTGGCCGCCCCGACTGACTTGCTTCTCGATCAGGTGCTCGATGCGGTCGTGCATCTCCAGGTTCTGCAAGAGACGGAGCCGCGGTGAGCGGCGGGAGCCGGGCACGGGCGGGCTGCGGGCACGCGCATCGCTTCCCGAGGAACGCTCCAGTGCCGTCTCTCGCAATAGGGCAGCTTTTCCTCCAGGGAAAGGAAATCCAGCCCTAGGAGGGGACCGCTCACCAACGGAGAGCCGGGACGGTTTGTAGCACCTGCCGCACACCCGGCAGACCCCACCAGCTCGCCCGCTCCTGCGCTGGTGCTGCCTCCCCCGGGCTCACGGTGGGTTGTGCTCACGCACCGTCCCCACGCAGAAATTGGCAAAATAAGTCACTGGGGAGGGGAGGCGACGCTGGCAGTGCCAGCGCAGGCTGCTTTTCTCCAAAAAGGAGAGAGCTTTGACACTTGTTACAATCCTAGAGGCTGGAATGCAGTTTTAATTTCCGACACGCACGCGCTCAGCTGCAGCTTTGTGAGCGAGAAGAGTTTTGCTGCCAGAAAAATGCGCTTGATGAGATTATTTTGGACTCAGCTGGAGCTCACAGCTGCTCCAGCAGCCCTGGCTGCACTGGAAACCATCACACCGGCTCGGGGCCGTGGCACAGCCCTCGGGGCCGCGCAGGGCACGTTGTGCCACGCGAAGCCGGTGTCGGTGCAAGGGAAGGGATCTCATCGCCGCGAGGGAGCCTGGCCACGACCCGTGGGTGTGCAAAGCCACCCGCACCAGGAGCTTTCAGCGAGAGGGTCTGAGCTCGGAGCAGACCCCGTGCACCCCCTGAAACTCCCCCGCTACGACGCACCTCCGCCTCCAAGTAAGCGACTCTCTCCTTGAGCTCCTGGATCATGGCATCTTTGGCCTGAATGACCGTTTTGGAGTTCTGGAGCTGTAAGAGAAAAGTTCCCAGTGCCTGAAGATCCCTCCCACGGATGGCTGAGCCGGAGAAATGCCTCGGAAGGAGGGCAGCTCGGCCAGCCGCCCTCCCGCCTCTGAACACCCACCGCACGAACTCCGAGGTCTCCACAAAAACCCACCCAAAGAAAAGCCTGAAACGCAGCCCGCGAACGCAGCCCCGGGTGACGGAGCCTCCGCGCAGCCGGTCTGCGATTCCTCTCTGCCGGCACGGCACGCCGGGCGCGCGGCGCTCCGCTCACGCTCCCTCCATCCCCTCCCTGGCCCAGGGCAGCTCGCACCGCAGCCCTGCGGCGGTCGCCCCGGGGCGAGTCCCCGCTGCAGGACAGGGCTCTGGGCTGCCTTTGAACTTGTGGCCCTTTGCTCAGCCCCACAAACCAGCTATTTTTCACTCCCAAGCAGCTCAAGAGATGCTTTTTTTTTTTTAATTTCTCTCTTTTTTTAAGCCCCCTGAGTCCTCCCCGGCTCTGCCCGTCCGTCCTCCGGCCCCGGCCCCGCTCCGCTCACCTGCTCGATCATCTGGCGCACTTTGCGTTGCTGGCTCTTCAGCATGTCGTCCAGGTGGTGTATCTTCTCCCGCAGCATGGCCACCTCCTTCTCCAGCTGGGCTGACCTGGCAAAAGGAGGAGACAGTCCAGGAGTCATCGGATGGCTTCCCAGGAAAGAAGCACCCACCCAGCTCTGCCCAGAGCAGCTTTTATCAGCCAGGTCTCCTCTACAGGTCTTGAACCATTTTGACTAGACGAGGTAAGGAGAGGCAGAGACAAAACCTATTCAGGCAGGAGCCACAAAGACGAGCAACCACAGACTGCAGGGACACAGGAACATCAGGAAGAGTCAGGCCACAAACAAGGCCTTCCAGAAACAAGCCACTGCCAATTAGCCCCTGGAGCACCAGGATACTGGCTGGGTGGAACGAAGCCGACATTACGGGGAGAATCGGCTGCTCCGGAGGCTGCCTGAGCAGGGAAGGACCTGCCCCGAGCTCCCAGCCTGCAGCGAGGCCGCCGGAGGTCTGCGGGCAGCCCGGCTCCGGAGCTCCGGATCTCTCGGAGCAAAGCAAAACTGCGGGAGGTATTTGGAGATTAGTCAGCTGCTGGGAGTAGGGCGCTGTTTTGCAAGCCGGAGCGCGAGCACGCCCTGCGCAGGAATGTGCAGTCATGCCCCAGCGAGCTGACACCCCGACCCAGCGGCGTGGGCTTGCTCCGGAGTTGGCAGCCGCGCCGGAGGCCAAGCCTCACCGGTCTTGTTCGGCGAGCTTGTCACCTTCCACGCTTCTCAGCCTCGCCAGCTCTGCTTCGCCTTCTTTCATCTTCAGCAGCAAACTCCGGTGCTCCTGCGGCGGAGCGAGAGGCCGAGTTACGCGCACGGAAACAAGTCGCACCACGTGCTGCGCGGCCTCCGCGGCACAGCGGCGCGCTGCAAACGCCCGGCGAGCCGGGCGGGCTCGGCGCGGCCTCCCCGCTCCATCTGCGGGTTGTTTTCACCAACATTAAATTTACATGTGAGAGACAGACCGACCGACACGGGCGGCCGCAGAGATGACCGACAGCGGCCGTCCCACCCCTCCACCCCTGGGATACGGGGAAGGCACCAGCCCATCTCCCTCCCTGCTGCCAGGCCAGGGAACGCAGTCCTGGATCACTTCATGCTCACGCTGCGCTGTTAGATTTACGACTTTAAAGCGTTATGAGCAGAGCACAGCTAAAAAAAAAACCATATACATATACAATCAGGGCTGGAGGTTGTGTTAATGCCCTCACAAGAAGAGCAACTGGGTGGCTGTCTAGACTGCGCGCTCGTTTCCAGGATACCTGGAAGATTTTGCACAGACCGAGCAGATCCAGACCTGGGAAGCGCAAGTCTGCATCAGCGACAGCGGATTTCCAGCCCTTCCCAGCAGCTGGCTTTGCCCGCTGCTTTCGGGTTAAACCTGGCTGAGAAGTCAGACGCTCCGTACGGTGGTAACCTGCAGCCAGTCCAAGATCCCCCGTGGGGTCTGCGCTGAGCGCGGCCAAACTCATCACCGCTGGCCTCTCCTATTCCCCCCGGCCGGCAGAGCAGGATCGGGCAGCTCCGCTCATCCCGTCAGCCCCACCGCGGCTTCAGGGCCGGTACCTTCTCCATCCCTGCCAGGAGTCTCTGCAGCTCGTCCACCTGCACCTCCTTCTCCACCACGCTCTCCTCCGCTCTCCGCAGGGCCGAGCTCGCCTGTTCCGCTTCCTCCTGGTACTGCGAGACCGTCCTCTGCAAACGAGACGGAGCCGCCTTTAGAATCACAGAATGGTTTGGGTTGGAAGGGACCTTAAAGATCATCTAGTTCCAACCCCCCTTCCATGGGCAGGGAAACCCTCCACTACACCAGGTTGCCCAAACATTTACCCCCGACCCTCGCGCGCCCGCGCACCGGCGCTGCCGGAGCCCTTCTCCCGAGCAGCATTTCGAAGCCGCACCGGTGCTGGCAGCCTCGGCAGGCAGATTTTGCTGAAGGCAGCCGGGCGTCTCGGCAAACAGCCCGACGTGCTTCAGACAGAAGAGCTTCTTCAGAACCCTCCCCGGCTTCAAAGCACTTCAAAGGAGCGAGCGCGTAAACGCGGCGGCGATGAGGGCTCCTCGAACGCCGGAGACATGTTCCTTCTCAGCCACACGCGCTCTGGGGCTGTTTGCAGGCTCCTCTTGGGCCACCTGCCCAAGGAACCGACCCCAGCAGCCGGCCCCACGCCTGCACGGACACTCAGGAGCTGGGAGGGGACAACAGTGTCCCCGCGGGTCCCCACGACAGCTGGAGAACAGGCTCAGACAACCAGGGCCATGGAGAAGGTGGGCAGCGCCGGCAGGATCAATGACTGCCGAATCGCCCGTGCCTGCCACCCCCGGGATCTCCACCCGGGCTCGGAGCCCGCGGGCAGCATCCCAGCCCACCAGCCCCCAAAATGCCACCGAGCCGCCTGACTTCCTACACGCAAGGACAGACGTCCTCGGGGCACTGCCACCGCTGCGGGCAGGCGGACGTCCCTGCGCCGGAGGAAGCGGTCGCCGCTCAACCCCACTTCCCCGGCGATGCCGTCCTCCGTCCCGCTGCGGGGAACCCCCCGGGCTGGCTGGGACCAGTCTGGTCTGCGGGACAGGATGCGAGCCGGGACGTCACCGCTGCCACCAGCGCTCAGAGCTGCGGGGTGACGTGGTCAGGCCCAGCCCATCCGGGACATGAGCAGTCACCAAAAACACACCGAAGGGGACCATTAATCACCGCCGGCTCAGGAAGGGAGGGAAGCGAATGCGGCAGCTTCGCCAGCGCCGCTCGGCAGGTGCGGAGACCCACGCGACGGGGCTGGGTGTCCCGGTCAGCTCAGTCCTCTCCGCAGCAAACACGGAGCCGAGCTCCAAGAGAGGCCACAACGGCCGCTGCGGCCGGCACCGCGGCTGGGAACCGCGGCCTCGGTCTCTGCTCGACCGGGTGGGACATCCCGGTGGTTCCCACTCACGCACCGAGCGGCACTGAGCCTGGCTACGGTCACAGTTTGGGGCGACCGACTTCCAGCCTGGCTGCTGCTTTTATTTTAGGTGATTTTTAACTGGCAAAACATTATTTATGTCTCCAGACTCGTCTGGGCAACCAGGACCGAGCCCACTGCTCGGCATGGAGAAGCCGGACACCGCCGGCAGCCCAAACTCATGTGCCCGTGCAGCTCCTCAGACTTCCAAAAAGACTAAAAAAAATACCAAAATAAAACAAAACCCAGGCTTTCCCAGCTGCCAGTCACCTCCAGGGCTCTCTTTTCCAACTGATGGCGCTTCTCAGCCTCCTGCAGCTTCGTGAACAGCCTCTTCGCCGTCTGCCGGATCTTTTCCACGTCTTCGCCCGAGCAGTCGTCCTCCTGCGGAGACGGGAACAGGAGAGGATGAGCCGTCGGGAGGTATCAAAGGAGCCCTCCGCCCCGACGTGGGCCGCGCTGGTGGTGACAAAGCCCGGTAACATCACAGCTCAGCGTGGAAAAAAAAAAAAAACACGCAAGGCGCTCCTGTCCTCACCTCCCACACCCCAGCGACAGCTTCCAGCCCTCGAGATAACGCGCGCGGCATCCTTTGGTCGCCTTCCCAGCCCTGTTTGCAGGATGCCATCCTGATCCGCGCTTGGGCAACCTGAAACCCCGCAACGGGAACCAGGTCCGCAGCAACCCAGCCCGAAACCCCGGCCCAGAGCATCCGCCCCAGCCAGGGCAAAGACGAAAAGCTGGAGAAATATTCCCCAGCTGAAGACTCCTGTTATCCCTTCTGCTAAAAAAGCTCTCGGGTGCAGGGTTTAAAACCCCATTATGCACATTTTTCCTGCTCGGGCAGAGCTGCACCCCTTTTCTGAGCCGATCCTGATAAAAAGACTGGAGTTTGCTGCAGCAGCGCCTGACCGTGTGCCGAAATCACCGGCCGGGAGGAAGGTATCCGACTAAAACTGATGCTTCTTTCCCTGGCACCGAAATCCCCCTCCGTGCCTCCGTACCTGGTCCTCCCAGGAATCGGCGCGCAGCCTCTCGGGGCAGAGCCAGCTCCCGTTCTGCTTTTCCAGCACGACCTACGTAAGCAGAGGACAGACGGACAGGGCTGTAACGCCGGCCGGCGCGGCCCGCGCGAGCGCAGTGGCATGCAGACAGCTCGGGGGGCACCGCAGCAACTCGAGGGGCTTTTCCCCGCAAACGAACATGCAGCAGCGCAGCTGGCCAGCCGATGCGTTCTGCTTACCGACTCCTCGTTACGGCTCGTGCGAGATTTCGGAATTTGCCTGCAAATGGTGCCACCTCGATCTTTAAGGCCCCTTCTATCATTTTCCGGCCCCGAAGGTGACATCTTTTGAATAAATCAATGTCATTTAACGCCCGAGAAGTGCTCCCGTTACCTGTGCGTGCTGTTTATCTCCTTGTCTGTTCTCAAGTTTACTACTTAAGTCTTCCCGCAGCTTCTTCAAAGAGCTTCTCGCCTGGCAAAGGCAAGGCAGTTTAGCTGGGTCTGCCCGGGCAGGGTGGCTCAGCCTAACACAAATCAGACGGGCAAGGGGCAGCGGCCGCTACGATGCCCTGCGCCGATACGCAACCACAGAATCCCAGAAGGATTGGAAGGGACCTCAAAGGATCATCTAGTCCAACCCCCCTGCCGGAGCAGGACCACCTAGATCAGATCCCACAAGAACGCAACCAGGTGGGTTTGGAACATCTCCAGAGAAGGAGGCTCCACAACCTCTCTGGGCAACCGGTGGCTTCTCTGCCAGCCTGACCCTCGGGTTTTACTCCAGCCCTGCCTGCAAGCAGCACCGTCTCCGGCAGACACGATCCTTGCGAGGCAGCTGTCCCACACCATCATGGGAAGGAAAAAAAAAAAAAAATTAAGAAAAAAAGCAACAAGCTGGAGCCGCTACTGATTTTTCATACATTAGTCATCGACTTCACCTTTGAAGTGCTGGGAAGACCCTTGCTGTTCCCCAGCTCCCTCTCCGCCGCGCGGCGGGACGCCGACAAGTACGGTCTTGACTTGCAGCCACCCGAATTAGTCAGCGCGAGCGAGCCAGGGGGATGATTTACGGGCTCTTGCAGCGAACGCTGCCCCGACGCTTCTCACAGAAACGTTTTCTCAAAGCATTCGCAGCGCAGCTGCATCATTTTAGGCGCCCGAGGTGCTGGGGCGAAGCCGTTCGCCAGGGACTGGGCAGCGGCAGGACCAGGGGCACGGCGAGCACACGATGTGCCACTCTTGGGGCAGCAGCCGTGCCCGTATCCCAGCGACAGCGATCCGGGACTTTGGTCCAGCTGGATCGAGACCACCCCAGGGTTTTCACGCCACGACCCAGCGCAGGGCACTTCTCTGGGATGCGGGCAGACTGGTACCGCCACCGTGACTTACTGGTTTAGCTTATTCTCTGGTTTTTACATGCAGGATTAAGTGGTGCTGCACGGTTACGCTGCTTCAGCTGTTCTGATGGGGCCACGCACGGCCCCCGCGGCCAGACGCGGTCCGAGTCCCGCTCGCCCAGCGCTAAGAGGCCCTTTTAAAACGTGACTCCTGTTTGCACCGAGCTGCGGGGAGCTACAGGAACGCTCAGATCAGAAGAGCTGAAGCCGAAGCCCCAGGACTGGGAAGGAGCACGCACAAAACTGCGGCATCCAGGAGGCAGCGAGATGAGGTCTGAGCGAGCGGCAGCCCCGGAGCGCCGCAGCCGCGGGCAGGCGGGTCTGGGCTGCGGCGGGACGCAGCGGGAACGGGCTGGTTTCTTTCGGGGGGCAGGAAAAACATGTGTCTTGGCAGAGGAGTCAGAAGGATGACGTAAAAGACCTGGAGGCCGCCCTGCCAGATCTGCCCCTCGCTGCTCCCTGGGGCCAGCACCCAGCACAGAAACTCCCCCACGAGAACAAAACCAAATTTAATTTTTTTTTTCCCCTTTTTCTCTCTCTTTTTTCTTTTTTCTTTCTTTTTCAGCCAAAGCTGCCCAGACCACAACATGCATGCAACTGCTTCCGTGCCTTGCACCCAGCGCTCCAGAAATAACATCCCCACCAGAAGCAGAGAAAAGGGTTAATATTCCCAGAGCCTCATCATCCAGTTTACTTTGGGAGATGAGACATACCAAAGAAACTGCCTTTTAACGAGAGGCTCCGGTTGTGCCGCACCCAGGCATGCAGGGGACAGCCTTGGGGGAAAGTCATCACGCAATTCTCTTCAAATTCAGTCCATATAGCAGAGCAATTAGTCAGGCTGAATTAATTTATGGCGCTTGATTAGACTGCTGCCCTGCGCAGGCAAGTCAACAAACTGGAGAGTTCAGCTCCGCTGCCAGTTTGCCAGAGCGGTTGGGCTCAGCCGGGGCTCGAGTGCCGCAGCCGGCGCGGGCATCACTGCCCGCTGGCGTGGAACCCCCCGGGACGGCCCCGGGGGAAGCGGAGCGCGCCGGACCCTCGCCCCAAGCCCCCGCGGGTGCAGGCAGCGGCGCGCGAGCCAGAGCCCCTCGCGGACGTTAACTACCTCTTGGATGTAACGAACTTCGTTCTTCAGCTGGTTGACGTGCTCCTCGTGGTTCACGCCGCCCTCGGCCCGCGCCTTCAGATAAACCTGCCCAGGAGAGATGGTGGCCACAGGTCAGACCGTGCCAGCCTCCACCAGCCCAGTGACACCAGCTGCAAGCGGGGACCGGGACACCGGATCTCACCGCTTCCCGAGCCGCGTTGCCCGCGGCTTTCCCCTTTGCAGTTAAACTTCCCCAGCGTTTTTTGAAGCTGCTCCTCCTCCTGTGTGACCCCCCACCCTGCAGCTGCCCCCAGTTCGTGCCACATCCCCCCCAACGCCGGGGAAGCCCACCGAGCTGGTGCTGCCAGCCAGCAGCACTGCACCAAGCCTCCTGCCCACTTGATCAGGAGCTACACCTGGAGCCTTCTGCTGGCGTAGCTTCAGACAAAACCTTTTTTCCAGCCCCATTTATCAAACAAAAACGCTCTGCAAGAAAGCGGAGGAGCCAGGGACCGTACCTTGATGATCTCCTCATCGCCATCGTTGGATTTGATGCACTCGGAGGCCAGGGAGTGACCGTTGCTGGATCTGTTGGCCACCATGGCGAAGGCTTTTCCCACCGGCTGCAGGAGACAGGAGCGGCAGAGCTTTCAGAGAGGCGAGACTGGCTGGAACGGTTCGCCCGGCTCCAGTCAAATGAGCACCGTGCGCTTCCGCAGCGGAACGCGGCGCTGAGCACGGCCTCGGGAGCCAGCGCCGAAACGTTGAACAGACCAGGAGGTGAGTTTCCTCCTTCACCAAGCACAAAGATCCCCCACCCAACGCCCCCCGATTCCCCCTCCCCAAATTAACTCACAAACTGGTATCTTCACGCCGCGCGCGCCGGGGAGACCCACCTTCTGCTTCGCCTGCTCGCGCCTGTCGCCCGGGAGGTCATTCGGCAGCGTCAGCCGCAGCACCTTCACGCTCTCCTAAAACAAGAGGTGGGTTTTAGTTTTACAACTCCCCGAGAGGCTTTTAACACCCAGCTCCGGTCGGAGCCGAGCGCCAGGCCAGCGTCGCGGCAGAGGCGCGGACAAGGTGCCTTCCGCCCGCTTCGAGCTGCGGCCCGCGGAGCAACGCCGCGATCGGAGCGAGTGACGGCGAGCGCGCACCGAGCACGTCCATGGAACCCATCAGGGCTCGGCAGAGCCGTGGCCCAGCCAAGGCTGCGGTAATGCCGACGGGCTGGAGATGCGTTTGCCAGGCTCGTTTTCACGCATGCCCTCCTCTGCCAGGAGTCACGGCTACGGCGGGGCCGACGCGCGGCATTCGGCAGCGGCCCCGGAGAAGGGCAAAAGCGGCCGTTCCCAGCTGGCGCACCGGGACCTTGCCAGCTTTGTCTCTCCCTGCCCTACCGCGGCAGTCACATGCCTCCATGGCTCTGCCCGTCCTCTGCCGGCACAGCCTCAGCCGAGCAGAGTCCATTCCGGCAGCAGCCAGCGAGACTGGCGGCAGGGCACTCCCTGGCTCGTGGCCACCAGCACCCAGGGAAGCTCCAGCCAGGACCCGCTTTGCCTTCACCACCTAACTCTTCACCCAAAGCTTTCCCACCGGTGACACCCACCAAAGAGGCGTTCCAGCCCCGTCCAGCACTGTCAGCAAGCTCTGGAGATGATGCCCGGAGCATATCAAGAGCCCTAAAGCAGCACACGGACGCCCGAAACGCTCCACGGGGTTGCCCGCTCTCTCTCCGCAGCTCGACACCGGCACCGCGCGCCCACGGCACAGCACAACCCCCCTGTCCCAGACAGACCTCACCAGCACCCAGGCAGCCGTCGCTCATGGTCCTTACTCAAAGCGACCCCGAAAGCAGGAGCTGCTCGGTGTGCGACGGCCGCGGCAGCGGGCTCTCGGGCGGCAGCACCGCGGAGCCAGGGTAGGTGCCCGCGCAGCGCCGGGCGCCCGCCCCTCGCCACACCTCGGCCACGTCACCCTCCTGCTTTCCAACAGCAACATCAAGGTATTTCTGCCTCCCCGCTTCCAAGCGCTCTCCTCGCCATCCAAGTCTCGACAAGCCATCTGTTTGTTTCCAAAATATTTTGTATACGCTGCTCACACAAACTCCGGCTCCTGGGAAACACGGAGCCCTCCTACGGATCTCAAACACGTGGCCGGACCCCTTTGCTCTCCCGATGAGACAATTATCCAGGAGAAACTTCGCTTGGGCTCTGCAAGCGCTCGGCAGCACCGATCGTTTAACCAGATACTTATCTGCAACTTTTACTCCAGGGAACGTTTTCCTTGGCAAGACCCAAGAAGTTGGGAACTTTGGGCAGAAAAACTTAGCAGCAGCCGGATGCAGCGCGCTCCGCGGTTTTGGGAAGACTCAAGAAGCGCTCGGGGTTTTACGGCAGGGGAAACAGCTCATGGGAAGCGTCGCCCATTCCATCGTCTTTGTGCTGCCTAAAGCAAATGGGAGGCAGTGGAAAGCCGGGGGTACGAGCACGGAGCGGCCCCGGCACGGCAGCGGCCCCGGCACGGCGCGAGCCCAGCAGAGCCGCCGGCAGCACGTCAGTCCCACCACGCGTCCTTACTCGCAGCTTTGTTTACAAGCGCCAGGATGGCGCGTTCACCGTCCCGTCGAGCCCGCGCCAGGGTGGGACGCTGCCAAGGAAATCGCTCGCCCGGGGAAGATCGGCTGCGATAAGAAACAAGCACCAGCCTATTTCCATCCCCGCAGCCAAAACTACCCGGAGTCGGCACGCGGGCCCTTTCCGTCCCAGCAAACTCCCCAAAAAAACCCGCTCCTGGATGAATCCGCCATCGAGCCGACACAAACCGGCTGCGGCAGGAAGCAAAGAGCAGCCAGTGCCTTCCCAGCGGGCACCGGCGCTACCAAACCTCGGGTCGAACAACCAGGAAACCACCCATGCAAATGCCGGCGGGGAAAGGCTCCGCCGTCTCCATCCTCCTCCACGCCGGGAAGCACGGAGGAGACAGAGGGACGGCGAGACACAAGAGGGACGTTTGAACGAGGCTCTCTGGGTCGCCGGGGCAGAAAACCAGCTTTTTCGGCGCGACGAAGGCTCCGAGGAGGCCGAGGCAGGTGCAGGAGGCGGAAGGTGCAGCCGGATAAAACAAACCCGTCCCTGCCCGGCTTGTTTGTCCGCAGCAGCTCCGGGCCGGGCGGCCGGAGGAGAGGAGGCACCTAATTTGGCTCCGGTCTCACACCCCACTCCCCGGCGATGCTCCCGCACGGTTATTTTTGGGCTTTGCTCCCACCTTCCCGCAGCCAAAGTTTCCTCGGCTCCTCACCATCACCGTTTCCAGGAGAAGCGGCTCCTCCGACAAAGCCGGAGCAACCCAGAGGGACGCCGCAGCCGGCACACGGTGTCCTCCCGCTCCGAGGTGCCGAATTCGGCCGGGGCAGGAGGAGCGGAGCCGCGGGGACGCCCCTACCCCACTCCCCTACCCCCTGGCTGCCGCTAAATCCACTCGCCGGCGCTCGCCTCCTGCCTGCAGCCCCGGAGCGGAGGGGGCAGCGGGCGTCCGGCCCCCTCTGTTGTTTTCCAGGGAAAGCAGGAGGGTTTTGCAACGCTGGGAAGATGCTGGAGCACGTCGTGCTCATCTCCTGCTTGGCAAAAAACCCACCTCACACAAAAAATGGTCCTTTAAGGCCCCACCATGCACCCCAAGGGCTGCCCCAGCTCGGCGCATGCTACCGGCATCGGGAATTAACCGCGAGCGGGATTGCTCGGCCTGGTTCCGGTGATGGCTGCGGCAAAGCACCAGCAGTCGGAGGCTTTTCGGCAGGATGGCTGTGCTCCTCTCCAGCATTCCCAAAATCCCAGCGGCCGTTTGGGTCCAACCACCTGGCAAGCACCGTGGAAATGAGGGCGAGCGCTATCGGGTAGGACAACCAGGGACGGGCTTTTAGGGCCACCAAAGCCAATTTTAAACGTTTTGGTCTATTTTGCATCATCCAGCTCAAAAAAACCCACTTGGGAAAAACTCGGCTGGAGGGAGAGACACAGACTCGGCTCCCAGGGAAGAGGGAACCACTCAAATCCCAACCACATCCCGGGCGGAGGAGAGGCGGCACCATCCGAGGACCCACAGCCGGCGATCCCGACGCCGGCGTTTTGCAACCGCGGGGAAGGCGCTCCGTCCGTCCGTCTGTCCCGACTGTTAAACAAGAACAGGCCTGACCTGACCCAGAGGGTATCGCCAAAGATCAGCAGCAAACAGCTCCGGTGTTTGGAATCGCCGGCGTTCCAGAGGCGCTTATCGCCGTAATAACCCATCCGCCAAACGAGCCCAGCGCTGCAATCGCTCCTTATAAGGCCGGGAAAGCTGCGGGGAATTAGGGCTCTCCTAGGGAGACTCAGAGCTGAGTCACCCGGCACAGCTCGGGATGGGGAGCCGGGCGGCCGCCGGCACACCGGAAGGCGGCGGAGCACCGGCGCGGTTCTTCTGCCACCGCCGGCGCCGTCAAGGGATCCCTCCCGTGGCCGAAACCTGAGCAAAGAGCCGAATCGCCGAGCGCTGCCGCCGGCTTCGCCCCTTTCGCGGGGAAATCGGGGTGCTGCGCCGGCGCAGGGCCGGCTTTGGGGCGCTGCCAGCTCCACCCAGAGCCCGTCCTCGCGGCGATGGCCCGGCGACCGGCGGCGATGGCGAAAACCCAACGATAAGGAAGGGGAAAACGCGAGGCCCTGCTGTAACCGAGGGAGGAAAGTGCCAAAACAGACTCGCCGCCGGCTGCGCCCGCCACTGCGGCCCCCGGGAGCCGCTCGAGGGGGCGCGTTACCCAAAAAGTTGCGCTATTTGGGGGCGGCTCGACGACCGCGCGGGACTGCGTGCTGCCCAGGAGCCCCCCGTAAGTGCGACGGGAGCCGGTGGGACCCCAACGCCGATCACGGGGCGTCCCCCGGTGCGCTCCGCCGCCCTCGCCCGCCCCGGCGACCTTCACCCGAGCCCCCGCGGACCGGCCCAGCGAAGGTCCCGGGGGGACCTCCGAGCCCAAGAGGGGTCGCAGGGCCCCCGCAGACCCCCGCACCTCCCGACGGCTGCCGGGCGATGCCGGGTGCTCGCCGCCCCGCGCCCCCGACGGCGCGTCCCGGGACCCCCACGCCCCACCGGCGCACCCCGAGGAAGGCGAGGGGCGGCCCCGCGGCGCGGGGGTCGGGGCGCCCCGGCTCACCGGGCTCTCGCCGTGGGGCCGCACGTCCAGCACCGCGCACCAGCCCTTCAGCCCGTTCATGGCCCCGCCGCGACTGCGGGCGCGGCCGCCGCCGCCGCCCCTTCTATACGGCCCCGCCCCCGGCCCGGCCCGCCCCCGGGACACGCCCCCTTCTTAAACCACGCCCCGCGATTTGGCCACGCCCACGGCACCGCTGGCGTGAGCTGTGCCAGAGCCGGGCTAGAGCCGGGCCGAGCCGTGCCAGAGCCGAGCCGAGCCGTGCCAGAGCCGGGCCGAGCCGTGCCAGAGCCGGGCCGAGCCGTGCCAGAGCCGTGCCAGAGCCGAGCCGAGCCGTGCCAGAGCCGGGCCGAGCCGTGCCAGAGCCGAGCCGTGCCGTGCCAGAGCCATGCCAGAGCTGTGCTGAGCTGTACCAGAGCCAAGCCAGAGCTGTGCCAGAGCTGTGCCGAGCTGTGCCAGAGCCATGCCAGAGCCGAGCCACAGCTGTGCCAGAGCCAAGCCAGAGCCAGAGCCGTGCTGAGCCATGTTGAGCCTTGCCAGAGCCATGCCGAGCCGAGCCAGAGCCAAGCCAAGCCAGAGCCAAGCCAAGCCAGATCTGTGCCAGAGCCAAGCCGGAGCTGTGCTGAGCCGTGTTGAGCCTTGCCAGAGCCATGCCGAGCCGAGCCAGAGCTGTGCTGAGCTGTGCCAGAGCCATGCCGAGCCGAGCCAGAGCTGTGCTGAGCTGTGCCAGAGCCATGCCGAGCCGTGCCAGAGCTGTGCTGAGCTGTGCCAGAGCCATGCCGAGCCGTGCCAGAGCCATGCCAAACCAAACCAAGCTCAGCCATGCTGGAGTCCCACCCCAGCCCTGCCAAACCACGCCAGGGCGTGCCCAGCAGCACCAAGCCGTGCCAACCCATGCCATGGTGCCCCAACCCGTGCTGTGGCATCCCAACCCGTGCCATGGTGCCCCAGACTCTGGTCCCCCACACCTGGGGGATGTTTGGCCGGGGGTGCCGGCCCAGCCAGGCAGGAGGTGCCAGGGGTGCCACCACCCAGAGCTGTGAGCTCACCAGCCTCACACCGGGGTCGAGCCCGGTGGGTGCCACAGCCCCCTGGCTCATGCTGGGGCGTCAGGGAAGCGGGTGTCCCCGTGCCACGCCGGGCAGCCCGGGCGCGCCGGCTGCCTCCTCTCTGCCGGGCACTAATTGCCACATACCGGGGTGATGAGCTCAGGCGGCCTCAGGTTCACCGCCGGCCCCAGCCCCGCCGGCCGGGGCCACGTTCCAGCCCCGTGCGGTCACCGGGGCCACGCTCCAGCCCCGGGGTGGGGACACCCTGTCCCGGGGAGTTTGGGGCAGCGGGATCTTCTGCGGGCTGGAGGATGCCGCATCCTCAGGGCTGGCTGCCGGTGGCAAAGCCGGAGATCGGCAAACTTCGGTTACGCTCAGCCACAGGAGCCGGCGCCTACTCCCTCTGGGCACCCCCAGCCCCCCCACTGACCGCCGCGGGGGAAACTGAGGCACAGCAGGGCCCTGGCAGCCTCGCCGGGGAAACCAAGGCGCGGGGTGGGGACGGTGGTTGACCTTGGCTCCGACACTCGTGTCCGGGAGGAGCCGAGGGCAGAACCGGTTGTGCTGGCCCAGTTTAGCTGCAGCGGGGACGCCACGGGTGCGGGGCCAGGTGCCGGGCACGCCGAGCCTGGCACAGCCCTCGGCAGCAGTGACGCAGGGACGTGGGCAGCACCGACTGAAGAGAGGACGGGGTGTCCCTGGTGCTGTCACCGTGTCCGTCCCCACTGACTCCATCTTGGTTAAACGTGACCAGGGCGTGGGAGGGGAAACTGAGGCAGCAGGAACAGGGCTGGCTACGTCGCTGGGCACCATCCCAGCCCCGCATCGGCTCAGGGCCGGAGCCAGCTCAAGGCCATGGAGGGGAACTGCGGTAACCACCTGCCAATCATCGCAACGGCGCTAATTAGCAGCTGGCAAGGCTCCCATCCTCGTTAATTAGCGATAACGAGGACTTATCTCCAGGCCAGATCCAGCCGAGCGGGAGGGAGCCATGTTCCCCGAGCTGGGCAGGAGCCTGGCGCGGCGCAGCCCGACGTGCCGGAGCCTGCGCCATCCCTCGGGCCCCGGATGGACGAGGAGCCGCGGGCGTTAAAATGCTCCATTTTATTTAAAATAGCACTTGGGGAGGTCAAAGGGCAGCGGGGGCGAAGGGCAGCTGCATATAAAAATAAACCAGGGGGGGCCGGAGCCGTGGGTGCCCCCAGCCCCTCCGGCTGCCCCCGCGGCCGTGTGTCCCGGTGGGACCCAGCCACCGACGGGGCCACCGGCCGCGGTGAGCGGCTCCCCCCGGCAAAAAGCCACGGTGCAAACGCACCCTGAGACCCGTATGAAGACGAAGAGGTGAGACGGCGGCCGGGGGGGTTCTCCATCCCGCCGCTGGCGGAGCGGCACCTTCCTTCACGTCCTGGGCTCCGCTCCGGGCCGGAGCGGGCGGGCATCAGCAGGAGCTGGTCTGGAGGTTGGCCTCGGTGAGCAGCGAGGCGATGGAGGACGGCCCGTAGGCGCTGTCGAACTCCTCGT
Organism: Tauraco erythrolophus; assembly: GCF_009769465.1. NCBI lineage: Eukaryota > Metazoa > Chordata > Aves > Musophagiformes > Musophagidae > Tauraco > Tauraco erythrolophus. The sequence continues at coordinate 176,767 of NC_141494.1, forward strand.
CCGAGCTGAGCCGCTCGTCTTGCCGGGAGGAATCGGCCGCCGAGCGGGCAGCTCTGCGCCTGGGCACGGAGAAGGGGGGTCAGCCCTTGCCAGGGGACCACCGGGGCTGGCACCCACCCCGGCGCGGCGCATCCTACCACGCCTCCTTCTCCAGCGCCTTGACGCGGCTCTGCAGCTGCTCGTTGAGCTCGTGCTGCTCCTCCAGCTCCCGCTGCGCCTTCTTGCGGGCGCCCTCCAGCCGCTCGATCTCCTCCTCCGCCTCGTCCACTTGACGCTTCAGGGCCTTCACCCGCAGGCTCAGCTGCGGGGACACAGGGCCATTCCCATGGGATGAGGGTGGCTGGGTGTGGGATGAGCACCCGAGGGTCCCCGAGGCGGGTCCCGATGCCGCTTGGCATCTCCGAGGGCTCCTGCCCGCCACCGACCTGGTCCTTCTGGTCGTTGACGTGCTGCCGCTCATCATCGATCTGGATGGTCAGCTCCTTCACCTTCCTCTCCAGCTTGCGGTTGGAGGACAGCAGGACGCTCTTCTCCCTGCGGCGAGGCGAGGGGTGGGGATGGCAGCCGGCGAGGGCGAAGGTGCCCCCCGCGGCAGGGGGTCTCCGCCGCCGGTACCTCTCCTCCGCCTGCAGCTTGTCCTGCAGCTCCTCCACCCGCGCCTCCAGCTGCGAGACGTTGCTGCCGGGTCGCTGCAGCCCCTCGGTGCTGGCCAGGCGGCTCTTCAGCTCCTTGTTCTGCAGGGGCACAAAAACCCACCCCGGAGCCGTCCCCGTCACCCACCGCGGCGCTGCCAGCCCGGCTGGGGGGCACAGCTCCAAGCCCGGCTTATGTAAACGCGGGCGGCGAGGCAGGGCGCAGAAACCCTTTCCCAACGAGATGTAACGAGCCAGGTTATGTAACGGCAATTAGCTGCGCTGGCACAGGCCGGGGCACGAGGCGCAGTGACGTACTGGGGACCACTGGGCACAAGAGCCCCCGCTGGTGCCACAGTGCTCCTCCCCTCTCAGCTCCCCAATTTCTGCTCTCAAGTGCCTAAAATCCTCTCCCCCAAGCACCCCGAAATCCAGCTCCTCTGCCCGTCCCGCACGGCGGCATCGCCCCAGCCTCGTCACCCGGGCAGCGGTAACGACGGCAGCCGCTGCCGGGCCAGGCCCCGCGGCATCAGCAGTAGGAGCCCCGTGTTTTTCTTGGCAGCGGCAATTCCGCACCGGGAACAAGAACAGCTCGGGGAGCTCCGCTCCCGTCGATCCGTCTCGTTAGGAGCCAGCTCGGGGTTAGGTAACGAAGGGTTTGGAGCACAAGCCCGGGCAGGCTGGCGAGGAGCCGCGAGGAACGGGGGGATCCCATGGGAACACCACCCCCGGGAGATGCCAGACGGCTCCGAGGACACTCTGGCCAGGGCTGGGGCACGGGTGGGACGGGACAGGACAGCACGGGCTGTATCCAGAGTGAGGAGGAGGAGGAGGAACAGTTGTTTTACAGCAGGAAAAGCTCCTTGGGAACACGGCCCCTCTGCCAGGGACGCTCCAGAGAGGAGCGGGGCCGCACCGGGACGCTTGCCCCGCATCCCTCACGGGCAAGGGGTCCGGCTGCCCGTGGCACGGCCGCGGGCTGGACCCGGCCCCTCCGCGGCTCAGCCTTACCTGCCTCTCCAGCGAGACCTTGTCGCACTCCAGGTCCTGCCGGCTGGAGCGTTCCTGCAGCAGCTCTGCCCGCAGCTGGTCGATCTGGGGACGAGGACACGGCACGGGTTGGTTTTGCCGCGTCCATCACCGCCACGTTTGCTCGGCGAGAGATCGGGGCCGCCGCGGTGACCGCGGCTCCGATTTCTTCCTGCGACACCAGTGCTGCGGAGCACGGGTGGGCTCGGTGCACCCAACAGCCGCATGGTGGCCATCCCGCGGCACGCAGCTGGTATCGGTGACACCAAAAACCTCCGACGAGAGGATTTTAGTTCCTTCCCAAATTAGTTACCGCCGTTCTGGCGAGCGGCCCGGAGACGAGGGCTGCAATTTTCTACTGGAGGGTTTAAACTGGTTGGACTGGGATTCTGGGACCCAGCTGCGCTCCCAGCTCTGCCTGGCACCGCGAGGCATGGCGGTGTGGCCGTGCCGGGGGCAGGAATGGGTTTGATCCACCGACGGAGCAAACCCAGAACCGCCCCAGGGGCCCCTTTCAGGCTGACCAAGGTGAAAGCCGCAGCGTCGCGCGTTATTTTAGAGCGAAGGAAATTGGGGTTTGTAGAAAAAATGGTTTCAATTTTATTCGAGCAGCCCCCGAAGCCGGCAGGGCCGCTCCTGCGCCGAACCCAGCTGTGGTTTCGCAGGCGTCCCTGCTCCGCAGCTCCTGTGCTTCGGACACGACCAGGATTCCCAGGAAAAGCCTCCCCTGGGATCACACCTCCGGGATGTGCCCGTTTCCCAGATGGCAAAATGGCAAACCCACCCATTTGACCGGCTTGCCAGCCCCACCGGCGCCGGAGCCCCGTGCCAAGGGGTACCCTGAGGGGTGGGAATCCCCTTTCCAAGCCCCAGGCTGGATCTCACTGGGGCAGGAGGCAGACGGTGTATAAGCGGAGGAGCTGCCGATCCCGGTAAAACCCAGCGCCGCCGGATCCGGGCGGCTCGGCAGGCGGCTCCCGCCCGCCCGCGGAGCTCCGGCTTTGAAGGTAATAAGCAGGTGGGTTAAGAGGGAGGGGAGGGCACCGAGAGCCGCGTGATTTAAGCCCCAACTTCCTGCGCAAACACCAACCTCACCCTGTAATTTCAGGGATTTCTTTTTTTTTTTTTAGCGCCGAGCTCATCTGATTTCCGTCTGTGCCCGAACCAGCTTGGCAGACACCGTCACCCCGGCTGTGTGTGTGACGGAGGGCTCCGGGCTGCTCGTTAATGACTCATTAACGAGGCTTTTGCTCCAGTGACCAGTTGGACCCGAGGACTGGAGTTACCCAGCGCTGTTTTGCCGGAGCCGGGGAGGCTTCTGCCGCGGTACCCGCCGCGTTCGGGGCAGCACCGCCCGCCCTACCTGGTCTCTGCTCCGGTTGACCCTCTCCGTCAGCAGCTCCACCGTCGTCCTCTCCTCGTCCAGCTCCACCTCCAGGTGCTTGGACTTCTCCTGCCAGGAGATGGGACCAGAAGTGTCAGAGGAGCCCCAGGGTCCCCACGGGCAGGGGGCAGAGGGGTTGGGCAGGGCTGGCTGCGCCGGCAATTAATAAATATTAATTTATTAATATATATATAGCAGCAGCTGTGGGACGGAGGATGGTTGGGACGGAGGATGGCTGGGACGGAGGATGGCTGGGCCAGCTCTGCCCCTTGCTGTTGGCACCCAGCACTGCAGGGACAGGGCCGGCGGTTTCAGGGTGCCGCGCGGTGCTCCCCACCTCCAGCGCCTTGACGTGCCGCGAGCGGTCGTCCTGGGAGCGCTTCTTGGTCTCCATCTCCTGCTCGAGGTTGTGCAGGCGCTGGAGCAGCACGTCCCTGTCCAGCTCCGCGCTCTCCCGCTCCGCCTGGCTGTCCTGCAGCGCTTGCTTCAGCCGGGCGACCTGCGGCGCCGGGGGAGAAGGTTTCCCCGCGTCAGACGCGTCCCCCCAGCTCCCCACGGAGCGACGGAGAGGACGGCGCGGGGACCCGCGACCCACCGGCCCTTCCCGTACCTCCTCCTGCAGCCGCCCCATGCTGAGCTGCATCTTCTCCACCTCGGCGCCCCGATCCTTGGCTTGTTTTTGGGAATCCGTGATCTCCTTCCGCGACTTCTCCCTGAACTCCTCCAGCTGCGACTTGAGCACGGCCAGCGAGCTGTGCGACTGCTCCGTCATCTGCTCCAGCTGCGGCAGAGCGGCGACGGCTCAGGAGCCGGGAACCAGCCCGCGCGCCCTGTCCGGAGCCGATGGGACGCGAGGTGGCAGCGGATACCCGCGGGCACGGGGCTGGGGGGGATGTTGGTGCCCCAGGGGCTCAGGAGCGTCACGGTGAGGGGTGCCAGCCCTGCCAGAGCAGCCGGAGGATCCCGGACCCTGCGCAGGCACCGGGCTCTGGCAGGAGCTGCTCAGGGAAGGGACAACACGGCCCTGGGACACCAGGGAACGCCGATCCCTGGGGACAGCCTGGTTTTAGGGACTCTCCCGGGACGTCAGGGAAGGATCGGTCCCAACCATCTCCACAGGGAAAACAGATCCGTGCCCAATGTCCCGGATCCCTCCCCTAGCCCAGCAAGAGCATCTTGGAGATCCCCATCCCACGGCACAGCGACCAGGTGTCGCAGCACATGGTGCCCCTTGGGACGGGGGTCCTGGGGGTGCCAACGGCACCGGAGGCACCCGGGAACCCCAACCTCCTTGTTCAGCTTCTCCGTGGTGCGGTCGAGCAGGCGCTTCTGCTCCTCCAGCTCGCTCTTGGCGCGCTTGAGCTGCTCCTTCTGCCGCTGCTCGTCCTGGTAGGACGCGCTCAGCTCCTGGTGCTCCTGTGCCAGCCGGGCCAGGCTCCGCTGGGCCTCCTCCAGGCGGGTCTCCAGCGACCGCTTGGCCAGCAGCAGCTCCTGCTCCCGCTCCGTGGCTTCGCCCAGCGACTCCTCCATCTGCCTGCGCTCTGCCTGCGAAGATGAGGGTCTCCAAACTCCATCCCGTGGCGGCGGAACAGCTCAGGACAGCTCAGGAGCGGCCACAGTCCCAGTACCTCCAGTTTGGTGACCTTCTCCTTGAGTCGTGCCTGGGAGCCCTCCCAGTTCTCGCCCAAGCGCTCGTACTCCTTCAGCTGCGTCTCCAGCCCCAGGACCTTCCTCCTCGCGTCGTCGTGCTGCTCCTGCAGCTCCCGCAGGCTGGACTCCACCGTCCTCCTCGCCTGCTCCGAGTCCTCCCGCGCGCTCTCCAGAAACGCCTTGGCCTGCAACACAGCCACGGCACGGGGTGGACCCGGGGGCCAGCCACTGGCCAGGGGGTCCTGGGGGGCAGCTCGGGCTCCCATCCCTTGGGAGGAGCCCGTGGCGGGTGGATCCGGGGCTGTGGCTTTGCCGCGTTGTCCCACGGCTGCGAAACGCGGAGCTCGCGGGAAGGCGCGAGGGCATCGCCCCCCGGCTGGCGGCCGGGTGCGGACAGAGCCCGTTCTCCAGCGCTCACCTTGGTGGCCTCATCCCGCTCCTCCTGGAGCTGCTGCAGGTCCCGGCGGTACCGCTCCAGCTCCCCTTCGCGGCTGGACGCCTCCTCCCGCATGGTGCCCCTCAGCGCCGCCAGCTCCCGCTCCCGCTGCCGCAGCAGCTCCTCCTGGCTCTGCTTCTCCGCCGTCAGCTCCCGCTGCGCCTCCCGCGCCTGCCGCAGCTCCTGGGGCGGAGGGGACAGGGGTTCGGGGACCCTCGGTGCTGGACACGGTCCCCGGCGCTGTGCGTGTCCCCTCCCGCGTCACCCACCTTCCTGAGCGCCTCCAGCTCGCCGGGGCTCACCGCGCTGCTCCGCGCCTGGTCCACCTCGTCCCGGGCGGCCGCGAAACGCTCCCGCAGCTCCCGCAGCTCCTCCTCAAACTCCTCCCGCTCCAGCTTCACCTGCAGCAGCCTGGAGAGGGGCAGGATGAGGCCACCCAAACCCAGCCCTGCGTCCTCGTGTCCCACACCCTCGTTCCCAGGTCCCAGCATGCCTAGAGAGCGGCACCCAGCTCTGCCATCGCCTTCCTCCCCGCCTGCCCAGGGGAGGAAGAGGAGGACCAGCCTCATCCCAGCTCCCCACCCATTTTAGTTGAGTTTGGAGTAAAGATGCTGGATGGTCACAAGCAGCTGGACCTCCCCAAAAGCTGCTCGTGCCTCCAGCTCAGCCGCAGCCCCGGCACTTACTCCTGCTTGGTGGCACGGAGCTCGTCCTTGTTCTTCTGGAACATGTCCCGCCAGTGCCCCGTCTCCTCCGCGCTCTCCTCCAGCTCCCGCTGCAGGTTCTTCACCACGGTGTTGATCTTCTGCCTCTCCGACTCCAGGTTGGCCTGATCCTGGATGGAAGCAGAGCACCATCCTTGCGGGATGCTCCGAAGATGCCGAGGTCCTGCCCCGGTTAACGCCTCCAAACCAGCCCAGGGGACCCACACAGGGACCCGGGGAGCCCCCGTGCCGCCGCAAACTGGCTCCACTCTCCCACCAGCATCTCCATCCTGGGGCGGTGGGAGCCGGGGCAGATGGATGCTCCGAGGGGGTGAGTTTGGGGTGGGACACAAACCCCATTTCCAGCTCGGGACCATTCAAAGGGGGAATTCAAGGACCCTGACTCCAAGCCAAGACTCTTCCCCAGTTGCTACCAGCAAGTCCCCGTCCCCCGGCTCTCCCCAGCAGCCGGACCTGCGAGACGTCCTCCATGCTGCGCCGCAGCTGGTCCATGTCGCTCTGGTACTGCTGCCGGACGCGGTCGAGCTCCTTGTCGTGGCTGGCCACCTCCTCCTTGAGCGCTCCCTTCAGCGCCGTCAGCTCCCGCTCCCGCAGCCGCAGCTGCTCCTCCTGCCGCTGTTTGGAGCTCAGGGCCTCCTCCAGCTCATCCCTGGTCTCCAGCAGCTCCTGGGCAAGGGCACAGCTGGGCTCGGCGGCGGCGAAACGACGCAGGGGGCAGCTCGCGCCGCGGTGCGGCTGTCGCCGTACCTTGTACAAGGCGTCGCCGTCCGGGGCCGCGCCGGAGCCCTCGCGCAGCCGGTCGAGCTCCCGGTGCGCCGCCAGCAGCTGCTCCTGGCAGTCGCCCAGCCGGGCATCCGCCTGCTCCTTGGCTGTGGTCACCTCGCTCAGCCTGGGGGGCAGCGGGGGCCCGTCACGGCGGGCAGGGACCTGCGCTGCCCCCCAGACCCCCCCGGCTGCATCCGCGCCCCGAAGGGCTGGGGGGCTGCAGCACCCACGCTGGTGGGCGGCCGGTCACGGCGAAGGGGCCGGCCGCCCCCCCTGCACTCCCCCACCCCTCTGTGCATCCCCGGACGCTCCCACCACCCTCCGGCACATCCCCGCACCGCGGAGCCCTGTCCCGGGGATGGACGAGCGTCCCCAGCCCCGGCGCGTTCGGCAGCGCCCGCGGCCCCCGGCGGCAGCCCCTACTCTTGCAAACTCCTCTGCAGCTCCTGGGTTTTCTTCTCCAGGGCCCCCCGCAGACGCTGGCTCTCCCCTTCGGCCTCCCGCAGCCGGGCTTCCAGCGCCCGCGCCGAGCCGCTCCGAGCTGGATCCTTGGGCAGCTCCAGCTTCTGGCGGAGCTGTGGGAGAGGGGACACCCGTGACAGCCCCTCTTGGGAGCAGAGGCACCAGCAATGCCCCCTGTGTCCCCCCCCCAGCATCCCCACCGCGGCTCCGGTGGGGACGGGAAGGACGTCTGCACCCCTGGCACCCCTGGGACACCCCGGCGTGGGGTAAATCAGACCAGGAGAAGATTCGGTCTCTCCTGGGCACCCACACCCAGGGGAAGGGGGCTGAGAGCAGGGACCCACTGTGCTTTCCCCCTCCTGGGGTGTAAACCACAACCCTGTGGCCCCCCCAAGCCCCCCAGCCTTCTGCTTGGCTTCACCTTGGTCTCCTCATCGAGCTTCTCCTGCAGCTCCTCCACCTTCCTGGCCAGCTCCCGGTGCTGGGGCTGGGAGCACGCCGCCTCCTTGGGGGGCACCTGCAGAGACCCCCCGGGCTCACTCAGAGGGTTTGGGGCACCACAACCCCCCTGGAGCCACAGCTCGGTCCCAGCCACCATCGGGGTCCCATCCCTGGCGTGCCAGGACACGGTGCCAACAAGGCAGGAGCCCCCGGGGGGGGTCGGGGACTGGTCCCCCCCAGGCAGGGAGTGCCCAACTCACCGCCAGCTCCTGCATCTTCTCCAGCAGCCGGGCAGTTTTCCTCTTCAGGGAGATTTCGCTCTCGCTGCTCCTGCGGACGGCAGAGCGGGGGGAAGCGTTTGGGGACGGCCGAGGATGGGGTGCGGGAACACCCCCGGCGCTTTGCCGCTCGCTCCCCCAGACCCCCGAGCACCAGCTGGCTCCGGGGGCATCCCCGCTCCCCAGCCACCCGCAGCCACCCGGGCTTTGGGAAAGGGGCAGGGAGCGACGAGGGCACTCGGGGGGGCTCTGGGGGCTCAGGGGGGCTCACCCCTCCTTCAGGATGCCATAGATGAGCTCCCTGGGGCTCTCGCTGCTGCCAGGCTGGGCGACCTCCCGCTGGTCCCGCAGCAGGTCCGGGGTGGATTTGAGCTGCCGCGAGGGATAAGAAAGCTCAGCTCCAGCCACGACGTGGAGTCCCCCCACCCGCCCCCCAGGTCCCGCTGCCCCGGAGGACTCCGGCACCCGCCTCGGTGCCGATTCCCGCCTCGGTTAAGGACTCGTGACCCTCGTGATCCCAGCAGGATCCGGCCTCCCGGTACCTGCAGCTCCGCCCGGGCTTTGCTCTGCAGCCGCTCGCTCGCGCGCTCCTCCACGCTCCGCTTCGCCCGCTGGCTCCTCGTCCCCCCGTCCTCCATCCCTCCCGCTCCGCTCGGGCGGCTCAGGCTGCCGGCGGGCACCGTGGGCTGGGGGCGAACGCTGCTGGCCTGGCGCTGGGCGCCGCTCCGCTCCCTGGCACCCAGCACGTCGCGGTGGGAGACGCGGCCGTCCAGGCTCTGCGAGCGTTTCCGCTCCTCCGAGGGGATCCGGCCCCTCCGGCCCGCCCGGCCTCGCTGCTGCACCTTCCCGTCGAATTTGCTGATGAGCGAATCCACCGGCAAGAGGGGTTTGGTGTCCACGTCGCCGCCGCCGGCGTCCACCACGGCCTCCGTGTCCGAGGAGGGGTCCTTGGCCGCGGCCCTCGAGCCGGAGGCTTTGCTCCGCTCCGGCGCCATGTTCAACATGCTGCTGCTTTTGCCGTCGGCCAGAGCCCGGTGCTGCCAACCGCCGCCGGCCCGGGCAGCGCCGGCGGCAAAGGGCTCCTCCGCGGCGGCACCGAGCAGATCCCCGTGGGACTGTGTCCTCCGCAGCTCCTCCCCGAGCGGCCGCTTGCCCGGCGGGGGTTTGGGCTCGTGCCGGGAGGTCACCGAGATGCCGCTCGTCTCCTCGTCCGACGTGCTGTAGGACGAGCCGCGCTGGGGCTGCCGCCCGGCGTAGGGGTTTTCCGGCAACTCCGAGTCGGAGCTGCCGGAGCCGGATGGCTGGGGGCCGGCGGGGGGGTTGGGGTAGGAGCCATCACTCTTGATCTGCACCCCGAAGGACTCGCTGCCCTTCTCGCCGCTGTTGAGCACCACGAAGGGCTGCCCGGCGATGCCCTGCACCCGCACGGCCACGCCGTAGGAGCCGGCCTTGCCCCGCGCCTTCGGGGGTCTCCGCGGCTCCTGCAGGTCGTTGATGAAGCGGATCTGGACGCCGTAGTCCACGGGGCTCTGCTTCTCCGCCGCCGCCGCCGCGCTCGCCGGCCACTCCATCGCCGGGGCTCAGCACCGCGGTCCTGGAGGGAGGCAGAGAGGGTGCGGAGTCACCCTCGGGGGGGAGACGGCGCTCGGTGAGGGTCCGGCAGCGCGTTCCCACGAGGACGGGAGCCGGAGGACGCTCAGTGCCAGCGCTGCAGCGTCCCCAGGACAGGACGGGGACGAGGCTTGCTGTGCCGGCACCGGCATCGCCGGCTGCTCCCGGGGGGCTGCTGGGGAGGGCAGGGAGAGCAAACCCCCCCCAGCCCACGCACCGGACCCTCACCGCCTCTCCTGCCGCGGGCCCTTGGCCAGATCCTGGGGACGCAGAGGGGAGGCAGAGATCTCAGCCGGGCGCTGCTCCCGCTGCCTCCCAGGCGCCTGCGGAACGCCGCAGCCTCGCTGCAGCCGGAGCTCCGGCGTCCCCCAGCATCACCCCCAGCGCCCGCCGTCCCCGTGGCTGGGGCGGCCGCCCGGTCCCGTGGGAAGGGGACAGATATGAGCAGTGACATATTGGGAGCAGCGTGATGTAACCCTCCCCCTCGGTCCTGGCAGCACCCAGGGCGATGCCGGGCAGGAGACGGGCAGGAGCGGAGGACATGGGGGGGTGAGCTGCCCTGTAGGCACCAGGGGGGGTGAAGTGACGGAAAAGCCCCAGATGAGCCCCTGAGCCCGCAGCATCACGTTTTCACCCCCCGGCACACCGGGAACGGCAGCAGCTCCTTTCTCTGCTGTAAATAAACTGGATGCCGGGAGCGGTGCGAGGTGCCGAGCGCTCGGCTCGCACCCGCGTACCCAGGAGGGTGTCCCAGAGGACCCCAGGATGTGAGGGGACCCCGACCCGGGCAGGGGGATACTCAAACACATCCTGTGTGTGGAGGAAAACAAAAAAGCAAACCCCAACCCCCAGCCCCCCCAGCATCCAGCTTCCAGCTCGGGTCCAGACATCACCCCCAAAGCTGCCCCAGCCCGGAGCAGGGAGCGGGCAGGGACGGAGCAGGGATGCGGATGGAGCAGTGGGACCCCCAGCACGGCTGGGCTCTTCTTCACCCTTGCATCAACCCTGAGCCCGCCCTGGGGAAGAAGCCGGAGCCAGAGCGCTGCTGCCGTGGGACCCGGCTTGTTGCAGGGAGGGAAGGTGCTGGAGATGCCGGGCTGGGGGGCAGCAGCGTGGGCTGGAGGCAGCTGGTGCCGCGCAGACCCCATGCGCAGTGCCAGGAAGGACGAGCCCTTTGCTTCCCCTGGCCCTGCCAGCTCCCACTGCCACCGTCTGCTCCTGTCCCCCGGCCAAAACCGGGGCAGCTCCCGCGGCTCCTCCGTTTGCCGGAGTCACGACGAGCCCTTTGGGTCTCCTGCGTCCCCCCAGACCCCGCAGCGAGGGGACCAGCTACCGATTTCACAGGCAGAGGAGCCCGGGAGCGGGCACGGGGGACGGCAGCAGAGCCCTCATCTCATGAGCTCGTTATCCCCGCACCGCATCCAGCTAACGAGATCAGCAACGGACACAGCCTGAGCCCGGCGCCCGCGGCGAGAGCCCCTGAAGCAAATCCCATCAGTGCCACAGGATCCCCCCCAAGCCGTGGGCACGGGGGGGCTGGGAGGGGCAGGACGGCCACCAACCTGCACCGGCGAACCGAGAGGGAACCAGCTTCGGCAGAAAAACGCAGGATTTTCCACAACTGCCAACGTCCAAAGTGTGGCCGGCGACCAGGCACAGCCCCACAGGGTGGGGAGAGGGCTCAGCCCCCGCCGCTATCGGGGTGGGAACCGCGAGTCCTGGGCGCAGCACCCGCCTCGGGAAGACCTTTGGACGGGTGGCGAGGGGCGGCGCGGCATCACGGCGTCACGACGGCACGGCATCCTCCCGCGGCACCGCCAGCAGGGCAGGTGCTCGCCGAGCAAAGCGCCGGCTGTGCCAGCGTTGCCGCCACCGGCAAAGGATGTGGCTCTGCCCCATCGCCCGCCCCCGCCCTGGCACAAGCGGGAAGCAGGTGGCGGGTAACCGCGGGGGTCAGATGCGGTTGGGGATGTTGCCAGGCTCAGACCCACCGGCACAGGAGCCGACAGCGGGCACCTGCTGGCGGGGAGAGGAGGACTCGCTCTTTCCAAGGGAGCGCCGGCTCGAGACGCTCGGCATCGCTCCCGGCTTTGGGGGGCTCCGGCAGCACGAGCCGGGCACTCGGGGAGCTGGCAGAGGGCAGGTGAGCCGGGCCGGCCGGTAATCGCCCAGGAATGCCACCCTCCTCCTGGAAGGGCTCCAGCTGCAGATAAAGGGCTGGAGCCGGATCACATTCCTGCGGGGAGAGCAACACCCAGCCCCGGGCTGGAAACAGCCGCCGGAGGAGATTTCACTGGAAACCGCCGGGCAGGAGCCCGGGAGCAGCAGGGACGGAGAGTCGGGGCCAAAACCAGACCGGTTATTGTCCCCGGGGCGCGTCGAGCTCCGGCACACCTTCACCTGCCCTGGGCCGGGCTGGCAGCGCCGGCGGCCCCGAGCCGTGGGGGTCCCGCGCCTGGCGGAGGCCAGAGCGGAGCGGGCAGGCGGCGAAGCGGCAGGAGAGGTCTCTTGCCGGCGGTCACGCACCTCTGGCATCACGCTGCCGGGTGGCAGCGCCGGGGATGGCGGGCGGCCAGCGCCGCTCGCCCGGATCGGCGGCACAATAAGCCCTTTGTGCCGGAGACGTTAACCCAGAAAGTTGTTTTGCAATTTGCAGGCGGTGCTGGAAAAGGCTCCTACGCCGAGCGGGGCTCTGTGCCGCCGCGGCTCGCCCTGGCACCCCGCTAACGCCCAGGTGGGAGCGGCGATGGCTGCCAGGTCGGGCCCAGCCCCCTCCATCCAGGGCAGCCGGGTAATCCGACCGCGGGTGGTTGCACACCATGACCCTGGCGAGGAGCCGGCACCGTTTTGCGGTGCAGCCGGAGCCCACCGCGGTGCGAACCGAACGGGTCGGGTCACGCCGCTGCCGCACCCCCTGAGCCCAAAGCGCTCCGTGTCCGGGCCGACATCGTGGGGAAGGGGCTGGCAGAGACGCACGAACCCGGCGTTTCTCCCCCATCACCTGTTTTGGCTCCCGGCACGGTTTAGGTTGTTTCCACCGAGGGTTTCCCCAAAGTTCCGCCGCGCCGTTTGCTCAACCCCCTTTGTACGCGGCCCCGGTTCGCTCGGGGCCAAAGTCCGGCGCTGATTTTGGGCGCAGGCAGCACACGCCGTGCCCGCGCCCTGCCCGTCACCGGGCCAGCCCGCGCCGACACCGGTGGAGACCGGCTATTCCTGCTCTCCCGCAAACTTTGGAGCGCGAAACCCCGATAAACGCTCGGCCGAGCACGTGAGCCGCGCGCTGCCAGCTGGGTCGGAGGGACCCGAAACCAGAGCACCTGCGTCACGCGGTGGGGACGGGCTCGTCACGGCGCTGGGATGCTGGCGGCGTGCCGGGCACTGGGAGAGGGACGTCCACGGAGGGGATGAGGGTCGTCTCCCCCCCCTTTCCCCCACAAGCAACGTCCCCTGGGGCTCCCACTGGAGCTGATAAGAACGAAATTCCTTCCCTTCCCATCCCGACCCCGCTGCAGGCAGAGCCCTCGGGTTAATCATCAACCCCGGTACTGGAAAATCCCGTTCCCGCCTCTCCCAGGGCTGAGTTTCGGACACCGAAAGCCCCGTCCCCTCCTGCGAGACCCCGTGCCCCGACGCCACGGGCTCAGACCCGTTACCAAACCGCATTCTCCATCATCATGCCAAGGGCAGTGCTTCACCCCGGCACCCCGGGACCACTGGCGTGGCACAAGCCACACCGTACGGTGTTTACCGCAGCACAGACCGGATCAGTTTACTGGTTTCCAAGCAAGTGGTACCTTTGAAACCAGAATTATTTCGGTCCACACGCTCGTGGGGATAAATACTTCCCGGGGGACGTGGCAGGGAGGCAGGAGGAGCCCCGGGGCACAACGCGGATCCGCACAGCGGCTCTCCGGCGCTGCAGGTTCGGATGTTCTGGTTTCACCCCACACCGGGGACCCCCCGTCTCCCCCCACCAGCGCTGCAACCCCCAGGGCAGCACGAGCTGCCCAGTGTGAGAACACCCGGACATCACACGAACCCCCCCAGTACCACAAAACCTTCATCCCCCCCTTCCCAGGGCAGCCCCCTCGGAGGCGACGCTGCAGCTCCCACTCCAAAAAAGAAGAGGCGGAGGGGAGATGCTGCGAGTAACGCAGCCACGACGCAGCGGGCGAGGGGCTCCTTATCTCAGGGCAGGGGGACGGGGATGGAAACCCAGCCCGGCTCCAAACCAGCTTGACTGGTTGGGGTGGTGGGAGAGGAGAGGCTGCCCCGAGGGGGCCCCAAACACCCTCCCGACCAAGAGCCTGTGACAGCGGGCAGGGGCCGGGGGTCCCGCACGTCGGGCACCTCGAGACACAGCGGAGTCTCGAGGCCGCGAACAAATCGGCGACAGCCGAGCCCCGGATTTTCCTTCCTCAGCGCCGAAGTAGGGCAGCTCCGCACATTAAAGTTTCAGGAGGCGCCGCGGTGCCGAGGCCCCGCAGCAGCCGTGCCGTGCCCGCGCCGGCGCACGCATCCCGCCGACCCGCTGCCTCCCGAAGGCTTTTCCCCCCGCGCCGCGATGGAACTCGCTCTCCCGCAGCTCCCGGCTCCCGGTGGGGGCAGGGAAGGGGCACCTCATCTCCATCCTAACGGGCAGGAGCGGTGCTGGTGGCTGCTGCCCCTATGGAGGGCCCTATAGGGGGATGCTATAGGGTCCCTGTATGGGACCCCTCCTCAAAGGACAAGAGCACCTGCAGATACAACTTCCGTAGGGAAACACAGATCCCTTATGGAAGGGACAGTTGCCACAGGGGGGGGGTAAAGGCAGTTCCCATAGGGGTTATAGGGGACAGCAGATCCCCGATGGAGGAGAGCCTGTGGAACAGGGATGACCCGAGTCCCTCACTGGGGGAGCAGCCTCAGGGGTCCCTATAGGATCCGCTATAGGGAAAGTCACGCCCTGGGGAGAAGAGCCCCTACGGGGACTGCTATAGGCTGGGCACACACCAAGGACAAGGGTCCCCACAGAGCCAACCCCTACAGCATCACCTATAGGGCACAGCTCACCCCACAAAGGAAAGCCCCTGCAGGCCCTATAGGTTCCACCACAGGGCAGGGCATGCCCCAGTAAGGACAGCCCCTATGGCCCCGACTCATATAGGCTCTGCACAGGGCAGGGCACACTCCAGGAAGGACAACACCTACAGACCCAGCCCCTATGGCTTTGCCGCCAGGCAGGACGCATGCCAAGGAAAACAGCCCCTGTGGGCCCAGCCCCTATAGGCTTTGCCATAGGGCAGGACACACAGCAGGGATAACAGCCCCTATGGCCCAGCCCCTATAGCTTCGGCCACAGGGCAGCGCACACCTTGGGAAAGACAACACCTACAGATCTGGCCCCTATAGGTGCTGCCATAGGGCACGACCCCCTCCCGGTGCAGCCGCCCCCACGGCCCCGGCCCCTATAGGCGCTGCCATAGGGCACGACCCCCTCCCGGTGCAGCCGCCCCCGCGGCCCCGGCCCCTATAGGCGCTGCCATAGGGCACGACCCCCCGGGCAGGACCCCCGGGCGGCGCCGCCCCCGCCCCGCACTCACCGCCCGCTCCGCGCCGCTCCCCGCCGCTCCCCGCCGCAACCTGTTACCTTCGCGCAGGCCCCGCCCCCGGGGCCGCCCATTGGACCGCGCCGCGCCCGGCCCCGCCCCGGGGCGGGGACAACACCCACTGACCACGCCCCCAACCACGCCCCTCCGGCTAACGGCCCGCCCCGGGAGAGAGGTCACGTGGTGCTCCTGGTCCCGCCCGCGGAGCGCCGCCATCTTGGGGAGGGAGCGGCGCTGGTGGCGGCGACACCTCCGCGCTCCCGAGCCGCCTCGGCCGGCCCTGCCCGCCGGGACACGCTGTGGCTGGGACGGTCCCTCCCGTCTCCCCGAGGGGTCTCCGCGGCCCTCGATCCCTCAGAGACAGCGGAGGGACCCCTGGGCCTGCGGCGGGGCGGGGCCGAGGCAGTTCCGCCACACACAACATGGCGCCGGGCCCCTCCCGGCTGCCTCAGGCCGCACGCGAGATGGCGCCGTGCCGCCTCGCCCCGGCCTACGGCGGCCGGGAGGGGCCGCGCCGCCTCTGCGCCTGCGCAGCGCCGGCCGCACCGTGACTAAGATGGAGGTCGGGGGAGCTCGGGCGCCGCCGCCGTTCTGGGCCGGGGGCCCGGCCCCGGGGCAGGCGTACGCTCCCGCCGCCGGCTGCCTGCCCTTCACCCGCACGCTGTGAGCGCGGGAGGGGCCGGGGGTGTGGGCAGCGGGAGGGGAGGGCCGGAGGGGGGGGGCTGGAGGGGCGCGGGGGTGGGCAGATGGGGCTGGGGGCGCTGGGAGGGGGCTGGGATGGGATAAATGTGGCTGGGAGGGGGCTGGAAAGGGATAAATGGAGCTGGACTGGGATAAATGGGGCTGGGGGGGCTGGGAGGGGGTTGGGATGGGATAAATGGGGTTGGGGGAGCTGGGAGGGGACTGGGATGGGATAAATGGGGCTGGGAGGGGGCTGGGGTGGAATAAATGGGATGGGAGGGGGCTGGAAAGAGATAAATGGGGCTGGGCTGGGATAAATGGGGTTGGGGGTGCTGGGATGGGATAAATGGAGCTGGGAGGGGGCTGGGCTGGGATAAATGGGGCTGGGAGAGAACAGGGGGGTGTCTGAGGACCGGGGGGATTCGGGGGCAGTGCTGATGTTGGGGTCTCAGGAGCCCGATGGTGACGGGCACCTCGGTGCTGGGAGCGAAGTTCGACGGGGGAGTGATCATCGCTGCGGACATGATGGGCTCCTACGGCTCCCTCGCCCGCTTCCGCGGCATCTCCCGGCTCCTGAAGGTGAACGACACCACCATGCTGGGGGCGTCCGGCGACTACGCCGACTTCCAGTACCTCAAGCAGATCATCGACCAGATGGTGTAAGTGCTCCTGTCCCGGGCTACCGTGGTCGTGGTGCTGACTACGTGTGGTTGGGGCGGGGCTGCTCCCTTTTCCCAGCCCCCAAAGGACTGGAATGTAGTTAAAAGTGTTCACGGAGAGGGACAAAACCGAACTGAGTCCTCCTTGTTCTCTGCCGGTCCTGTTGGCACAAGTGTCTTTTCCAAATTCTCTGCTGAGCGCTGCGGAGATGGTTTCACTTATTCTTTGTGGCCTTTGGCTCCATCCCTGGAAGTGTTCCAGGCCAGGTTGGATGGGGCTTGGAGCAACCTGGTGTAGTGGAGGGTGTCCCTGCCCATGGCAGGGGGGTTGGAACTGGGTGGTCTGTGAGGTTCCTTCCAACCCAAACCATTCCAGGATTCTGTGATTCACCTCTTGTAAGGTCTTGTTTGAAAACGGCTGGCGGGGAGTTTGTGGGAGGGCTCTGTCCTGGCGCAGCCAGAGGTGGCTGCCGCTCTCATCCGGCTGTTTTCCAGCTTTTCTCAGTCGGGTGAAATTTCCGTCTAAATTAGAATCGATGAGGAGCTGTTGGGAGACGGTCACAGCTACAGCCCGAAAGCCATCCACTCCTGGCTGACCAGAGTCATGTACAACCGGAGGTCCAAGATAAATCCGCTCTGGAACACTGTGGTCATCGGAGGTTTCTACAACGGCGAGAGGTGAGCGAGGACGAGCGATGCGGAGCGTGCGATGGCTCCTGTGCCTCCCGCCCTGGGGCTGCTCCTCGTGGCCACGGGGCTCAGAGGGGTCTCTGGCCGAGTGCGGCTGCTCAGAAGCCGAGTGGCTCCGTGCCGCGGCCCTTCCCGTGCCGCCGCCGCGCTCACGGACCTGTCCCTCCAGCTTCCTAGGTTACGTGGACATGCTCGGCGTGGCCTACGAAGCCCCTACGCTTGCCACGGGCTACGGCGCGTACCTCGCGCAGGTGGGTGCTGCTGCGGGCTGAGCTGTTCGGCCGAGCTGTCGAGCTGTTGGATTTTATGTTGGATTTGTTTTCTCCAGCCGTTGATGCGAGAAGCCTTGGAGAAGAAACCCAGCCTGACGAAGGAGGAGGCCCGCGAGCTGATCGAGCGCTGCATGAAGATCTTGTACTACAGAGACGCTCGATCGTTCAACAGGGTGAGCGCGCGCCCGGGCCGGAGAGCCGTGGGGGCCTCGGGCCGATGCTCCAGGCTTCATCCCGGCCATCGGCTGTCTCCGGTCGCAGGAGGCGCTGCGGTGCCCCGAGTTGGCAGAGCTGGGGTGCACCAAGGTCCCGTTGGCAGCGCCGTCCCCCCAGAGCCCGTTGGAGTCTGAGCGATGCTCGTCTCCGGCTCGTTCTTAGATCTGCTGGTGGCTCTGCTGTCACCGCAGCGGGAGCATCCAGAGGCTGCAGCCTTTGTGTTCCTTATTATCTTGCCTTTTCCGCCAAGGAAAAGCAAAACGAAGCCATGTTAGAACAAACTTGTTCCGAGAACGGCGGTTGCTGCTGACCGCCTGGTCGAGCTGTGCCCGGGTGGAAGTTGGGCGTCACCGAGCGCTCCCAAACCTTTTCTCTCCCCAGTACGAAGTCGCGATCGCCACAGAGAAGGGCGTGGAGGTGGAGGGACCCCTGACCCTGGAGGCCAACTGGGACATCGCCCACCTCGTCAGGTAACGCCCGCGGGGCTACGCGCACCCGGAGCTCGCGGTCGGCGCCGCGGCAGCCCAGCAAAGCCTGAAGGCACGAAATGAAGGGGTTAATCGAGGCCGGGTGCCGCGCAGCCGTTGCAGGGCGATGCCGCTGCCGCGCGCTTCAGTCGGAGTCTCCGTGCTCCCCTCTGCAGCCGCACTCTGCGCTCCATGAGCAGCTTTGGGCTCCGCGCTCTGCCCGGTGGCCCGGAGCTGGTTCCTTTGGGAACGGCAAAGCCGTTTCCGGACGCAGCGTCCGCTCCGTGGCATTTGCGCTGCCTCAGAACTGACCTGCCACGGCTGATAAAGCGAAAATGGTGATTTTGTTAGAGCAGATTTGACCGCGCCGGGTCGTGCGTTATCCTGATGGTATCGAAATTTCTTCTTGCAGCGGCTTCGAGTGATCCCAAGGAGCTGTTCCCGGCTGGCGTGTCCGCGGTGTCGTTCCCGGCTGGCGTGTCCGCGGTGCCGCCCTTTCTGCCCGCTGCAATCCGGTCCTCCCTTCGACGCGCGGGTCCGACTTGTGTTGGAAATGAAATAAACCCGTTAAGACCGTCCCGTGTGTGTGGCAGGGTTGGGGTCGAGTTTGTGGGACATTCCAGGAATAACCGACTTCAGGAAGTCTCTGGTTTCAGGGAGTGAAGGTCACCAAGAGCCCCAAGTCCTTGTTTTTGCTGGAGAAGAGCAGCTCTGCCAGGCCCCATGATGGGGAAAAAACTGGGAGGTAAAGTGTTTCCAGCCTCCAGAGCTGGGCAGTTCTCAGCCTTACACGAAATAAAATTCTGAAATAACCCTAAGGTGGTATTTACTGCTACCCGAGATAAACAACAGTAAAAATAGTCATTCAGGAGAGTATTTTATTAATGATTTTCCAGACTTTTATTTAAAAAAAAAAGAAAATCTCACTGGGGAGAGGAGGTTGTTCCACGGAACCTACCGGGTGGGCAAGGGGGGGTGGGTTTGCAGAAATGGGACAGAACTGCCTCAAGTGTTAACGACGTGTAAACACAGTAATGACCGGCCCGGCTCCGGGATCCGTCGGGACATGCTCAGGGAGTCGGGGTGCACAGCGGGATCCTGTCCTGTGCCCGGGCACGGCTCCGCGCCGCGGCACGCCGGCTCCGGGGAACCCGGGACACGCTTTACGTTCAGCCTTAACGATATCGCAAGAGTTAAATAGTTCTTGGTAATAAAAACGCGTGTTTATAAATCCATTTCCCTGTTTTATTAAATGTTCCACTTCTGTACACTTTAAAGATGAACCATTTACAGGTCTGCACATGCTGCCTCCTGCGTTCCCTCGGTAACGGGGCAGGTTCACAAAACCTCTATGGAAACAGAAAGGTGCAGGTGCTTCTGGAGTCTGTATGTCAAAACGCTTCCGTTTATACCGCAATACATACAATTAAAAAACCCTCAAACATGCAAATTGTAGAAAAATTTAAGCTGGCAGTGAAAAATAAAAACAAACGTCTTCTTTTTGTGCACGTCACAGTTTGTTTCGTTAAATCAGGTTTCTAATTCTAAGGAACGTAGTGTCTGACGCCGCCGATGAAGCCGGTTTATCAGCTACGAGGAGTTACAAGGTCGACGTCTAACGGTCCGGACGGTCCCGGCTCCCCTCTCCTGCACGGGAAGATCAAGACAGACTTGACTTTCCTCGTCCACCACGTACCCTCTGTCAGTAATTCTTTGGAGCGAGGTGGGTGCCGGCGGTGGGGAGGGACCCCCGCACCGTGCCCGGGGCCGCCAGCGCCGCCCTCGCTCCCCGAGCGCGGATCTCGCTCCGAGCCCCGGTCAAAGCGCTGCTGGCACTGAACAGGCAAAATGTTTTCGCTTGTGTTTGCACCCCCCGTCCAAATTCACAAGCAAAATAATTCTTCTTCTTAAAGAAAAAAAAAAAAAAAAAGGCAAACCAAACCCAAACCTTAATGGCCAATTATAGAAGGTTCACACATTAAAGCAGTAACTTGTATCTAAATTCTCCACAGAAACCTAAATCTCTGGGTCAAGTGTTAAAAAAAAAAAAATATCTCTGTTAAGACAACCAAGAAGATTTCTATACTGGTTCATTAGCTACATATGTTCTTCCTCTCTTCAGAAATGGTCACATTGACAATGTGTAATTCAAAACATTTCTGCACAATAAAAACAGAAAACTATGATACAGTGAGGTAAAGAAAACGCAAAAATATTCACCCACAATATATTTTCAGAAAATACCAACACAGTGATTTTCCTTTTAAAAAAGCACAAAACTTAGAAATGAACAGCATAAATGGCTATTTGTCTGAGTGATCGCCTACCAATTTCCTAAACCCACAAATCCACAGGGAAGTGTAATGGTCTCATCCAACATTTATTTAAAAAATAACCCTTTCTGGATCCCGCCTCGCAGATCAGTGCTCAGATTTCCATCAGATCCAAATCGGCATCTTCGAAGCCGTAGAACGATTCAGTCTCACTCTCCCCTTCGAAGAGCTGATGGAGGATTTCGGGGTCCGCAGCCTCCTCGGCCGCGGTCCGGTCCTGGGCCTCGGCCGCCGCCGCCTCCTGCTGCCCCTCGCTCAGCTTCAGCTGCTCCTCCAGCGCGGCGATCAGCTCCTCCTGCATGTCGGCGTTGCGCGTGGGCGAGTTGGCGGTGCCGTCCGGGCCGGGCAGCACGCTGGCCACCAGGAAGGACTGCTGCACGAGTTCCGGAGAGTCACTGATGACCTCCAGGACCTCCGCCAGCCAGCACAAAACCAGCTGGAGAAGAATGTCCGAGTCGCACGTGGAGTCCGCCATCTCCTTGGCTTGCTCTTTCCACTTTTTATGCAAGAAATTTTTCACAGTCCGTTTTATACAAACATCCAGAGGTTGGATTTTGGAGCTGCAGCCGGCGGGGACGACGGCCGGCAGGGTGCTGGAGGCGCTCAGCAAGGAGAGCACCTCCTCCGACAGGTGTGTGCGGTGGCAGTCCAGCACCAGCATGCCCTTGCTGTTCTGGCACTCCGTGTGCTTCTGCCACACTCTGGACAACCACAGCTCCATGATTTCGTCGTCGCTGTATCCGTTCTCCTTCGATTCCAACATGATCGATTCCGGCACGTTGGCGGGCTGCTGCACGTGACCCCTGTAGAAGACCAGCGTCGGGAGAACGCTTCCGTCGGCCAGGATGGTGAGGACCACGTCGCACCAGGGCTCCCCCGTTCCCACCGTCTGCAAAGCGTTCTCCTTCCGGTCGTCGCTGCTCAGCACCTCCACGTCGAGGAAGAGGGAGATTTCGTCAATGGCCGCGATCATGGAGAGAGGCAGGTCCTGAGTGTGGATCTGCCGCTGCACGAACTCGATGAAGCAGCTGGCGTTGTCCTCGACGTCCTTGGGGAGGGGGTGAGCCACCGCCCTCCGCGTGTAGGTGCTGAGGTTGTGCCGCAGCATGAACCTCACCGCCCACTCGTAGGAGATCTTGAAGCCGCCTTCCAGGGACCGGCCGATCTTGGTGGCTTTCTGGAAGAGAGTCTCCTCATTGACAGGCAGCTGCTGCTCCCTCTGCGTGAGGACCCACTCCGCCAGCTTCTCTTCAGCCTCCAAGCTGAGGTACTTGCCCTCCGACAGCGACGCCAAGTTCTCTTCCTGGAAAGCCTGGAACCTGCGCAGCCAGCGCTTGATCCGCCTCTGCGGGTTGCGGAAGTGCTCCGCAGCCTGCTCGGTGCTGCAGCACAGAGCGAACAGTACGACCCGCAGCTTTTTCACCGACAGCTGCTCCTTTCTGCTGGCGGGCTCCGGCTCCTTGGGCGGCTGCTCGTCTTCTGCAGCATCGATATTTAAGCACTCGTCCTCCCGGCCGACCGGAGGTCTGGGGTAGGCTGCTGGTGCCAGTTCAGGCTCCAGGTCATCCTTGGCAGGCAGCACAGACTTTGTGTTCACAGTAGCAGCTTTGCTTGGGGAATAGGTGGGGCATGTGTTCTTCATGCTTTTGTCCTGGGGCTGGACGTGCCTTGAAGGGAGAGAACACAGGGTCTTCTTAAAGCCCAGAAAATAAAGCCGCTGAGTGAAAACCAACCAACCCACCAACCCCACAAACCAAAGCAGCTGATGGCAGATTAGGAGTTTCACAAACAGTTTACCTGGAATGTGGCATCCAAGTAGGCCCTGTTAAGAAAAGACAAAAACATTTGTAGCTCAGCAAACAAACAAGAAATCACAAACAAGCTCCCTCACAGCGTCCCTCTGTTGTCTGTCCCTCCGAAGCATCCCAACATGGTGCAGGAGCAGCTACTCCAACCCCAACCTCCTCCCACATCCAAACTAACCAGTGAAGGCAGCTCAACGGGGCAGTGACCATTAGAGACAGAGAGTAAAGACCCCACGTCCGTTTGAAACCACACGAGGAGTCCAGTTAGGAAAGCTCAGCGTTGGCCAACCAACGCCCCCGAGCGCGGCGAGTCGCGGTAATCGGCAGCGGCCGGCCGGCACGCCACGCCACTTTCGGGCTCTGTTCAAGCCCCAGCAGCTGCTGAGCCCTCCCGGTGTCACGGAGGTACAATGATGTCTCAGAGAAACAGAGGAACTGGCTGAAGCCCTCGGCATTGTCTCTCCCTGGGAAGATCCCATGGGAACAGCGTTGTGGGGGACACAGCTGAGCTCCAGGCAGAGCCTCACTTGAAGCTTAACGCTGCCATCTCCATAACAATGGAGATTCATTCAGGCAGAGCACAATGTATTATGGCCTCTATTCACTTTTTGCAACTTTTCTGCTCCTTTTCCAGCTCTTACCTCGGAAAATGATGTTACTAAACTCGTGTGAGGGATTGAAGACCAGATGTTTGGCCATTGCATCACCCTCAGATGTTACAAAGAGACAAGAGGAACAGGAGAGCTTCACACCACTGGAAAGGGGAAAAAAAAGAAGTGAGTTTAGTATCAGTATCAGATACGAAAATCCATACATCCTCTCATGAACAATCAGGAATAAAAGGCCACCCTCCAGTGCACACACACAGTGTCCCCACCCTGAACCATTAACTCCCACTGGAAGGCAACACATTGCCCTTAAATCAACATATTTCCCTACGGGGCAAAAACCAAGCAGAGCTGCTTCAGGAGCAGATCATGAAAGCAAAGAACAGGACCAGAAGATGGGAAAGGGAATATACATCAGACCCCCGCGTGATTAAAATAAGACGACAAGTTTTCCATTACCAGGCAGTATAGTTTTTAAACAAAGCCAAGTATTTTGGACTCTTCCGAGGAACGTGGTTACTGTAAGACAAAAGAGTTTGTTAAATGTCAGAGTTACTCCGGGTATGGGAAGAGCTACAAAACCATGCAAAACAGCACATTTCCACAGACCCAGTCCCGGGTTTACCAATATTTTGTCTGCCAGTATTGCACCCAAGGAAAGGAAAACTCCGTGTCTAAATAACAACAACTGTACAGTTGCATTTGAAAACGTCTGGATTTTGGAGGAACTGTTCTGCCACCCTCTTCTGCAGTCCGTCCACGGTCCTGTACAGACCACGGGCTTGCAGAAGCATGGCAGGACTGGGTTTTTAAACTTTTTAAAATATTTCAATTACTAAATCTGGGAATTTCGCATGAGATCCCCGGAGCGCTGAGAAATAACAGTTTTCTGCAGCAGCTGCACTGACACAGAATATACACCCAGCGTCTTCCAGACTGGAATTTCCTGATGCCCCTTTTCTTACGGGGCAGGCAGACACCGAGGTGCTGCTGTGCTCGAGCAGCAGCTTTTGCTGCACCATGGAGGGACTCACACCTACTTGATCATGTGGTTGGCGTAAGCTCTGGAGCAGCACGTGCTGTAGCGGCACAGCGAACAGTGCACGTAGGTGGGAAAGTGGTTCGGGAAGTCGGGGATTTCGAAGCTGCACTCCAGACAAGTCTGTCTCCCCAAGACACTCCTGGAGAGAAGGGGGGTATTTTCATGAGCGTCTGAAGAGGCATCTTTGGGGTTAAACAATCATCAGGACAGAGGAGAACTTAATGACAGGCAAACTTTCCCAAGTCTGCAGTCAAACGAGTTCCACCCCGCGCCCCCACTGCCTGGGGTGCCCCGGTGCCAGGCTGAACGCTTCCCACCTGCTGCAGTCAGGAGTGCACAATTCAAGAGTGGATAAAAAAATCCCAAAGAAATAAAACCCCAAAACATGGAAGCCAATGCAGCAGGATGGGCAGCCGAGCTAATCCTGCATTGCACAGTTGCACCTTAAGGGCTTTCGTAACACGGCTTCACCCTGGTTTTGCGGGAAGCCAGAGTCTCCTGGCATAAAGTCTCCTTGGCAACTGGTAAGACAGAGCTGTCCAGTGCCGAGGACAGCACTACCCATCACTGTGGCATTAAAAAGCTCACTATATTTCCTTTCAAAATCTTTTTAAATTTGAAATTCAGTAAAACATTCTGACATTTTTTTGACGGCTCTCTTCTGGACGCTCCTCTGGACAGGCGGGTACAGGAAGATGGGCTGGGGATCGGTGGAGGACGACAGCGGAGCGCTTTCCTGTCCCGTGCCCTGCGACATGTCGTTTGAAGATATTGGCACTGCCCGTGGCTGTCCTCTAGATGCCCTGATTGTAACCTGCAGAAAACAGAGACACCTCCTCAAACACAGGGCAGAACCTATCCCAGCTCAGACCCCTCTGTTCGGAGCAGCCTGTCAGACTCTCAGCAGAGGACACAGGGTGCTCCCAGGACACGACTCGTCCCACCCAGGGCAGCAGTCACCTAAGAAAGGACACACGACATGATCCCAGCAATACCTGTGTGTCCCTAACGAGGGTCCCCACAGCTAATGTGGGCACCTCCACGTGTAGATACCTTAGTCAGGAGAGTTTAACCTCTGGCGTGCCACCGCCACCTCCTCTCTCACTGTGGTTTACATGAAGTACCTGATCAGCTGAGCACAACACGGACAGAATTCCGCGTGTTGTCCTGTCCCAGCGAGCGTGGGTAAGTGATGCAGACGAAGCAAACATCAGTTTTGCAGCACTCAGTAAACACACACCGCTACAGACGCTCCGGGTGTTTCCCCGAGGAGACAGATCTGCTGTTAGCTCAGGTTTCTTACCTTGGTTCCAGGTTTCAATCCTTCCAATTGTTTGGGCTTTCGGAAAGTTTTGTGGTGCTGCAGCTTGTGTTCAATTTTATCCTTGGCAAATAGGAACTGGAGCCTACACTTGTTGCAGTGATAAACACTCTTCTTCTAAAGCAAATGCAAATGAGATACGTGTCATTTTAGAGAAACAGAAGCCACAACACAGCAGGGGCTTTTGTTTAAAAAAGGCAAAAGCAAATAAACCAAACACTTTTCCCCTCTCCGAAACCAAAGGCAGCCCTGTTTTCCTTCGGCATCTGAAGGTCCCTCCCCGCCAAGCCCTGTATCTTCAGTGTTTTAAATCTCCTGTTTGTTTTGGGTTTTTTTTGATTAAAATCATCAAGCTCTGCAGAGACACCAGCCCTCAAGGCCCACGGAACAAGCTCACCCAGCTTGTTCAAGGCAAAGCAAGGCTCCCAGCGGCGCAGCGACACGCTTTTTTCTGCTGCGTAACAGCGTCTGTGCTGCTCCCGAAGAAGCGGTGCCTCTTCTCCAGCACAACCCCTCGGAAAGCTCTGCAATGGCAGCGTGCAAATCCCACTTGCCACGGGCCAAACGCAGCTCTACTGAGCCCCCTCCTTCAACCAAGTTTCCTTTCTTTACCATGAGAGTGGTAGAACACTGGAACAGGTTGCCCAGAGAGGTGGTGGATGCTCCATCCCTGGAGACGTTCAAGGCCAGGTTGGACGAGGCCCTGAGCAACCTGATCTAGTTGGAGATATCCCTGTTCCTTGCAGGACTAGATGACCTTTGAAGGTCCCTTCCAGCCCGAACCATTCTATGATTCTTTCTGGTTTCATTCCGAGCAAACGCTCCACTAACCACGCGGTTACTGTCCGCTGGATTTCCGAGGGAACGGCCCCGACGGAAGGGACGGCAGCCCTGGCACAGTACCTGATGCCTCATGAAGTGCTGCTGGAAAGCGTTGCCGTTCTTGAAGACCTTGAGGCAGTACGGACAGAGCAGGTGCCGCGTGTCTTCGTGGATCATCCGGAAGTGGCTGTCCACTTCGGAATACAGCGACGAACGATACTGGCAGACCTACGGGAGCGGACGGAAACAGTTAACCCTGAAACAACACATCCACCACTGCAACATGGAGATCTTAACAGCCCAGATCCTCAAAGATAGTCATCCGTGGAGCACAGGAACCAGGTCCCAAAGAACCTGCTAGCTTATTCCAACTGGAAGATACCAAAGCAAGCAGTGTGTGTTCAGAGGCGTTTGGAGAAACAGAACTGCTTGTATAAAAAGAAAGTGGTGACAATTCAAGTTCCAGATCCAAGGAAAAAAAAAGAAAAAAAGGGAGAGAGTCAATGAAAAGCAGTTGGAATGAATTAAGAGCAGTTTCTTCAGGGTCTATGTAAAATGCAGAATTTGGAACATCATCTGTTTTAACAGAACACATTTTAGAAGTTTGTTATTTCTTTTTGGAGGGATAACGTTGGGACCTCTGAGTGGAGAGGACACATTCAGAATCAACGCGAGCACAAATCTCATGGCAACAGAGTGTCAGGAAAAGCTATCACACAGGCAACATGATCTCATCTGCTCCAGAGTGACAACTTCTCTTTGTGGCACAGCAATTTGCCTGCAGGCCTTGGGAGGGAAGGAATTTGGCTCTGAATGCCACTGGAACTAAAGCTATCTACCGAGCTGACCCAGCTTCAGAGCACTGGGAACCACTGGCAAACATCCAGCTACTCCTGTCGCCCTAACAGCCATCGGACTTCTCCAAGTCCTCACCTGGAAAAAAACCCGCAACACGCTCCACAGCACTGTTCTGTGGCCCAACCCTGTTTCGGACCACTGTGAGCCACGTGCTTTGCTGAAAAGCATCAGATTTCATAGAATCCTGGACCGGTTTGGGTTGGAAGGGACCTCAAAGATCATCCAGTTCCAAGCCCCTGCCATGGGCAGGGACACCCTCCCCTCTTATTCTCTAGTACGTGTTTGCGAAGCGCCCAAAGCACTTCCCGTACCTGACAGACGTAGGGCATCTCCCCGGGCTTGTGGGTGTCCTTCATGTGCTGCAGGAACATCGGCTCGCTCTCGAACGCCC
Source organism: Tauraco erythrolophus (assembly GCF_009769465.1). Lineage (NCBI taxonomy): Eukaryota > Metazoa > Chordata > Aves > Musophagiformes > Musophagidae > Tauraco > Tauraco erythrolophus. The sequence goes on from NC_141494.1 coordinate 203,933, forward strand.
ACTCGCAAATCTTGCACTTGGCTGCAGGAGAAAGGACAGGCAGGTAACAGCTGTTACAACACACACCACCAGTTTCAAGTTCCTTTGGTAACAACTGAAACCAAAACCAACCAAAATCCCCAAAAAACAGCTCCCAACTCTCCAAACTGGGCAGACAACCAGATACACTGAGGGCTTTCTAAGACGCAGCAAAAATTCTCTTGAACAAAACGGTGGGTACGAGTAGGAAAACGCCCTAACGAGGGACCTTCGCGTGGTTTTACATCAGATGTCGACCTCCTGGTAAAAATGGAGTCCTACAGCGATGTTACTATTGAACTTGATCTTCAAAATGCTCTTGACAGTAAGTTTGCAGAGATGTCATTTAAATGGATTCTTCTGCTGGCCTCCAAAGCACCAAGGGGCAGGGCAGAACGGACACTCCTTCCCCAACAGACCCGCCGCTGAGACAAGACAGAACCCTGAACCCCGACCGAACCACAGCAGCATCAACTCACTTGTTGACTCGTAGGGACTGTGGACATTCTCCAGGTGACACTGCAGCTGAAAGGGAGTGGAGAACTGCCGGTAGCAATGCTGACAGATGGTGTGGACGTCCACCTCTCCGTTCTGCTGATCCAGCTCAACGTGGTGCTTCATGTGATTCATAAACCTTGCGGGGGTGAAGAGAAAGTGCGTGAGCAGAAGTCCAACCGTTTTGCACCTGTAACCCTGAACCGTAACTTTTCCTCTTACCGAATGTTGTTCTTTAGCCTCTTGGTGCAGTGTGGACACCTGAAGGAAGTTGGAACCTTGGGGAAGTTCAGCAGCTGGCTCACTTTGCCGCCGTCTCTGCCATAGTAGAAATCATCTACCAACATAATGAGCTTACTTTGGGATGAGTCGACTACGTTTTCACTTGTCTCTGGAGCTTTAGCAGGTGGGGACAGCGCAGGGATAGGAGTAGAAGAGGGTGGGGAAGCAACGGCTGTAGTTTTTTCTGGAGATGGAGGCTTTGCAGATTGAATATTTGGTTCAGATTCTAGAGATTTTCTTTTCTTGAGGAATTCGACCATTTCAGGGCAGCAGTACTGAAAGGAAAACAAACAACCAAAAAATCCCACACATTAAACTGTATCTAGGAAGAACTAGAGACCCTGTTACAGAGACACAGACCAACCAGCACTAAGACAAGACAGAGAACTCCAGGAAAAGAGTAATGCCGATTCAATACCCAATTTTCTGCTTTGATAGTTCACTGCTAAGTAAGATTAGAAAAGAAATGCATCTCCTGGCACCAACAGGACAAAAAACTGTGGTCCTGACTACTTCCATCGAGAGATGCCGTGGGAGGTCTTCCGAAGGCCTCTCACTTCCTCCTAGTCATTTTCTTCCTTTTCCCAGAGTTCCCTGATCTGGGGAGAAGTGCTCTTTGCACGCCACAACCACGAGCAATCACCCATTAAGTGCCCGTCTCGGAACGGTTACTTACACACATATGTCCTCTTAAAGCCTCGGTGACCCGAAACTGAGCGTCACATCTCGGGCAGACCTTCCTGCCACCATCTTGCAAATCGAACGTGGGAATAGGAGATGAACTGACTGTAACAGGAAAGACACAAGAATTAGAATCCTTACACTCCATCTTCAATCCAGGCAATCTTTCTGGCACACTGACACCCTTTGGTTCCGAGAGCCGTACTTCTAACCAACGACCAGGCTGAAAGAGGCAAACACCCTGAGAAGGTGCTTTCTTTGGAAAAAGGGAAGCAAATATTTTATCCTTTTGCCTCCTTGTGTAGAGTATTTCAGGTGTGAGTATTTCTAAGACAGTAACAGGCACACCAGTAATTCTGAATGCAGAATAACGTGTGCAAGGAAATATCCATAAACAAAATATAAAAAACGTACAGATAAAGATGAAATCAACAGCAAAGCTTCTCGAGTGCTTGTGTCAGTAGTTACAGGTCAGCACCTTTTCTTACTCCAGAAAATAAACCTGGGAATTCTCAGCAGAGCCAATCGAGCCAAGATGCTGCTCCAGACCATACCTTTTAACGACGACGATGACGACGACGACTCGGAAACACTGGATCTCTGGGAACCGTGCACGGGGCTGCTGTTGGAAACCACCAGCGGGCCAGGGCTCTGTCCTAATGAAGGAATGGTGTTCAGGGTATTCACTAGCTTAGCAACCTCGTTGCTGTTCTCACCCGTCACTCCAGGCCTCTTGACAGCCACGAAGCTGGCAATGCTCACTGCCAAGGGAACGGATCACACAACAGCACTCATCAGGAATCGGGAAGATCTGATCCACCGTGAGTCCCACCCCCACCTACTATGCCTTGAGTCTTCACAAGGATGACTAAGCCACCAATTACCCTGCCCAGTAAGGCAAAGGCTGGCAAGACTGGGAAAGTGAATTTTCCCAAGCTTCCAGATTACTCTCCAAGATATGAGCCATGTCCTGCGTTGAACTAAACAGGATACTCAGGGTCACAAAAATGATTTGTGCCTCTTCCCTAAAGGCGGCTGTATGTGATTATGGCTGCTTAAAGCTAAAAATAACACAGCTACTCGCTGTGTAAAGAAGTATTTTTTTGCCTTTTTAATTTGTTTGTCACTATTCTTGAGCAACCATTTCACTCGTGAATTCAGCCAGCAACAACAAAAAAAAGCAGCAAGACCGTTAAGTTTCTGCTTGTGCTCATCACCTATTTAACTTCACCCTTCAAAAAATACAAGTGATTAACAAACAGTATTTTTCACTTTTGGGGACTTCGAACTGATGACCTCAGAACATTCTGCGAAACAAAACCGACCCAGTTCTCAAACCGAGCTGGACATGCCGGCAGGATTTGTCTTCATTTTCCAGGTGGGTAAGAGGGATGAAGCGTGAGTCAGTGACCGCGGCAAAAACAGAACCCCGGAGTTCTGACTCAACTTCTGCCTCTGAGCTGCTGGACCAAATGTTTGAAGATGAGATTATAGACAGTGTTAGGGGCTCGAGGCCCCTCGCTTTCCCGTGGCAAGTCTTACCTAATTTGGGGTTAGTAGCTGGACTGGACTGCCCTGGCTGCTGCACAGTTAACTGTCCCAGTGGTGTTGGCTGCGTTGCAGTAGGAGTTGTGGAGGTGCTGGGAGTGGACTTACTTTGCTGTTGTGCCTGGGACTGTGGTACAGTGCTCCTGATGGTGAGCGTGGCCGGAATGACCGTAGTGAAAGTGTTGGTGGCGGGTCGCACCGGCATGGTTGTACCTGGTCTCACCTGGGCCATTTGAGAGAACACCTGAGGAACCCCAACTGTCGGTTTCACAAACTGGGTACCTGGGGCTGCAAAAACAAAGGGACAAACAAGGCAGATCCAGTAACTGACTTCCATTCCCCGCACAGCAATGACTGCGTGCAACTTAATTTTCCAACACTGCTGAGCTCCCGGAATTCCCAGCAATTTCAGCGGAAGTTTTAAGTGCTCAGCACCTTAACCTCACTTCCCACACAGACTAAACCAGAACATGGATGCAGGCAGAGTGGAGGCTGTATTTACAACTTTTTTTTTTAGGTGGAATTTTCCAAAAGGCCCAAGGAGTTCACAAACTTAAATCCCACTGACTTTCATGGGGCTCAGTCCCAGTCACTGGGCCCAACGGAAACTCACGGAAGGCTTCTCATGGCAGGACAAGGGTGATCCTACAGTTGCAAATCACTTTGTGATATGAGGCTTTGGAGATTCGTTCTGGGGAAGAGTGAAAGATGACTCGTCGCCAGCACGGCTGCTTTGTTGTAAGGCAGGTGTCTGGTGACACACGAGTTCTTCGTCTTTCTGTCGGTGCACGACAGGATGGGGAGCACTAGCATGGCAGGGGGAGATTTTGGAAGGAAGGAAGAGGGGTGGACATGGGCTGGGATCTTGGAATTAAGTTAACTGAGGAAGGTTTTTGAACAGGATAGACTACAATTACGGTTGGACTCGATGATCTCTAAGGTCTTTTCCAACCTAGAAATCTATGAAATACGGAGCTCTGAGAGGCAGACCCTCCTTCCAGCTGGAAGTCCCCTACTCTGCACAGTGGTTTGGTGCTACGCTTGAAGGGCCAACTCTCCACTGTAAGACAACTATGAGAACTGGAGCCACAACACAGGCAAGTCTCACCTGCTGCTTCACTAGAAAGTCCCCTTTAGAGCTACCAGAGATGCAGGTGAAGTACAGACTTCAAAATGGAATTTTTTTTTTTAAATCCTTGGTACTCTAAAAAGGAACACAGCAGTGGCTTTGGCTTGTTTCAGTGCTTACCTGGGACGAGGGTGATGGGTCTGACTGTCTGACCTTGCTGCACGTTCAGAACGATCCCAACTTGGTTCATCGTGTTCTGTACAGGCCGCACGTTCCTCACGGGAAATCCCTGCCGGCAAACAGCGCCGTTACCATCAGCACGCTGAGCATGTACTTCAACCACTTTCAATCTGAGCCTCCTACCCTAAAAACCAAACTGACTAAAAAATCCCCACGGCACCATCATCTCCAGATCCACTGCACTATGAGGCCACACTGCTCTCAGCCAGCCCCTCACCCAACAGCACGGCCACCTTCCTCACGCTCGACGATATCCCGATGAGAGTCTCCACTCTCAACCTCTCCTTCCTGAAGCACCTACAGGAATCTTCTCCCAGGCCTTAAACAATTTATAAAGCCATTTTTGAAGCAGAGGTAGTTCCCTGAGATAGAAAGAGTTGCAATATGCAAAGACAATTTTTTTTTTTTTCTTTTTTTTTTTTTTTCCTGGAAAGCAGGAGCTCTGGTAAACACAGACACTCATTTTGTAGGAGTGCTTCCCAGGCACACGCTTAAAGAAGCCAGTGGACATTAAAAAAAATTACCTGCACATTTCCCAGGAAAATAAACCGAAGTCATTAAGTACTAAGCAAGGCCAAACTCACGCAGAGCGGACAGACCACCCCACAGCAGGGAGCCAGGCCCTACTGGTAAGGCTTCCAGCGGGAGTCAGCGTGAAGCCCCATCAGACCTGTGCTGGCTCCACAGGACCTGCCGAGGTGTGGAACGTGGCCAATTTTCTCAAGTGAGATTCAACTGCAAAACGCTTCGGAGCACAAACAAAACTATTCCTAAATCTGCATCAATTAAAGAACAAAAACCCAACAGATTTCAGCCCAAGTGTAACATCCACTAAAGCACACAAGAAAAACTGAAACAGGCATCCGACTATTCCTCAACAGAGGACAGTTCCACGGATGAGCGTACCAGGTCGTCTGCCCCAGCACCCACCTGGGTGGTTATGAAGATGGGCTGGCTGGTCACCGGAGAGTTCGTGACGTGGTTGGCGTTCTGCATGATCTGCACGGGTCGCAACACTGGCTGAGTCACCATCGTGCCCAGACCCGAGGCCGGGTTCTGGGTGAGGATTAGCGGCTGCCCACTTTGCTGAACGAGAGGGTTGCCAGCTGGAAGGAGAACAAACACGGCAGAAGGCACGTTTGTCAGGTGCAAGGGCTGCTGCTTCTCACGCGCACGCAGGCGGCAGTTTTAGCCTGCAGAACTTGAAGGAGTTTTCCACTTTAAAAGTAAACTTGTGAAAACATCCGACCCTTCCTCGGATTGTTTTAGCGTTCACATTTAGGCGAGGAGTTTCCAAGCGGCCCAGGGACTAGGTGTTCAACTCCCTCAGCCTTGAGCAATCTCAGAGACGGATTGTTCTGGCTCCTCCGTGCCCTCTGAACGCTGCCATGGCAGCTAAAGAAAGTGTGGTGGGTTTTTTTTCTAGTCTCATTAGCTATTAAGTAAAAATTCACCTGCTGGCAGATACTGGGAAAACTTAACGCTGAACCACTACAACCCCCGGGATAGGATGTGTCCCACAAGTAGAACAACAATGAAAGTTTCTCTTAGACTTTAACAAAAGGAGGAGGATAAAAAAAGTGATTAGGAAAATCTGGATCACACTGACGTCATGACACGCAGTCTGTGTCATAAGAATCTCTTAGAATGGTTCAAAGTGCTTATTTTCTTGATTCAAAAGTGAAATGTCCTGCTTGGAAAAAAAAAGATGAGGAAGAGACAGTAGTTCTATCACTGAACTCAACGCCCTCAACATCACCCCACACGCAAATGTCACACGAGCCCTTTGGTGTGAAGCACGTTCGCACACTCGCCAGCAACCCGTCACGGCACCTTCGCACGACACCAGTCCGCCCAGACCCACTGTGCAGGTGCTCCTGGCCAGCTCCACTGGGAAGCGCAACCACTCAGCTTGGAACATCTCCGCAGGGGTTTATACTGGTGGATTTCGTTCAGCGTTTGCCTGTTTGACAACAGCTTGCACTTCACTCTGAGCAGCAGTAACTCGCACAAACAAGGGATGCGCAGCGCCACTGCCCAGCCCCGCTGACCAACGCCTGGCCCCGGCCCGTGATCCCAAAGAACTCCTGAAACACGCTCCTGGAAAAAGAGAGCCCCAAAGAACGAGCTGTGTGTTCCACGACACAGAATATTCCATTGGCCAATCCGGGCCTCAGTCCTAAGCCTAAAATCAAACCCTGAAGTAGGGAGCTGTGAGCCCGTTGTTCCGGCTCTGCTCCCTCCCAGCTTGCTGCGCGTCGGCAAAACACGGCAAGCTGCAAAGCCCTTGATTTCCTTGGCAACAACTGAAAACATCGGTACGTTATCAGCATTCTTCTCATACCAAACTCCATACCAAATCCAAAACCCAGCGCTCTTCCAGCTACTAAGCAGCGAGGCAGCCCTGTCCCATGCGGAACCAGGACGGGTGCTCATCACCTCGGGACGTTCCGACTGCCAACATCCCACCACCGCTGCTGGATTACCCAACGCTTTCCATCACCTGCAGGTGACAGAGTTATCCCATTGCTTTGTGAACTGCAAACTGTACGGATCAAGTTTCCTACGAGGGGGGTCTGCCTCAATGATTTATTTTTTTTTTGTGGTAGGCTGCAACAAGTAAAATTGTTCAGTCGTTGAAGAAAAGCAAAATTTGCTGCTTCTGGTGCTTTTTTTCCTTGCAGTGTTTTCCTCTGCACCGTTGCTCAAGGGCCTTCCACGGTCTCCGACTACCCCCAGGAAAACCCACGTCCATCAGCTTCTGGCCGCCTCCGTTTGCAGCAGCCCAGCAGACGCGCACTGGCAGTTGGCCGTGTCCTTCAGCCAACATCCCATCTGTCCCACGTGTGCTCCCAGTTCCATAGGCTCCTACTTGCCAACCAGAGCAGACTCGCAATATTTGCGGAGCGAGACAATCCAAACCCAGGAATCCTGCCCAATTGCTTCTGGCAACCCAGGGGCTAACGTTGCACCAAAACAAAGATCGGAAGAGTCTCCCATCCACTGCCAGCATCTGCTGGCACCCGAGAGACGAGGAAGGAATTACAAGGCAGAGAAGAAAGCATGAGGGAGGAGGCTGGGAAGAAGCATTCCAGTGGAAGATGGGATGAAATGGTGTACAACCACCAACGCACTGGTTCAGAGAACACGGAACCGACACACGCTAACGATGCTCAGCAGAACGCTTCCAGCGTCGTCACCCTTCGGCGGCCCGTCCCGGAGGATGGACACAGCTCTGCTCCCATCAGCCCAAGCCCGTGCGTGGATCAAGCTCAGAAGCAACCCTGAAGGTCGGCTGCTGGTGTTTTCGTACATGCTCTGACAGCACCAGCTCTAACTCACACCCAGGCACCGCGTTCCCCACAGAAAGCCGCCTCGCTGCGGGCACGGCGTGCGAACGCTAAGCTGCGCGGGAAACGAGGCGGCGTCTGAACGTGCCCGACTCCCGCGCCGTAAATGATGGAAATACGATGGGAGCAAGGCACCACCGGAGAGAGGGGCGTTTTGGTTCCTATCATCTGGGGGAAAAGTGAATCTTATCCCATTAAGCAGTTTAGCAAAAACTTTACTTTTTACTCCGGTGATCGCTGCACCTTCGTCTCCCAAGTGCCATGCGACGTGCACGGGTGACGGGTCAGGTGTGACGACAGCCAGGAGCTTACGACAGCCAGAGATCCGCACGTACAGAACGCATCACCTTGTCTAAATATCGTGAGGAAGGGGAAAACATTAAAAAAAAAAATTAAAAATTAGGCCACAAGTACTTCAAACAACTCCGGAGAACGAGCAGGACACTTATTTGGGCTTCAGCTCCTCCTTCCTCGACCCCATTCTTCCTCACAGAGTTTTGTGTTTCTGCACCGCTCCATCCCGCTGTCACCATAACCACACCGGTCACGGCGATAACCGAGTTCCAGACCACCAGAGGTGGGCACGGCACAGGAAGCCCCACAGGAACCTTCCCACCCAGATCTGTGGCACAACATGGCACCAGACTGACAGGATACCCAGGCTCCTTCAGGGCTGCAGAACGGCCCAGCATCCCGGGAATGGCTGATGCTGGAGGAAAGGGCGGTTGTGCCCGAACCGCAAACGTTTCCCACGTAACTGCAAATGCAGGAGGAGACCTGCCGCGTGCCAGGACGTTCTGACCTGCAGCCAAAACAGCTTCTTTCAACAGAAGATGCTTCCACTGACAGTCTGGCTGCTGCCTGGCAATCCTCAGGGTGTACGATCCAAGTGTTTCCCGGAAAATGACACCCAGCAGAGGCAGGAGGGTGACAGAAGACTCGCCCAGAAGGTTCCCAGCTGAGCCACACAACTTTGCCAGGCACTTGCAGGTGTCCGAGGAGCCTTCCATCATTCTCCAAAGTAACTGGAGACGGCTCCTGCACTCTCCAAACCCATCTCCAGAAAGCACGGAAGGGTGAACGCCGCTCCAAGACACATCCTTCAAGACATGGGAAGCACAGAGAGCAAAGCCAAGAGGAGCTTCTGCCATAACACCACTCCCCAGAGGACAGGTTAGCTCAGCCTGATGTGAACACACCTCACTTTTAGTCAACGAGCGTCAGAGAAAAATTGTACTGGAGTTTTTACAGCGTTCAGGGAGAGAGGGATCGCAGGCGGCACGCTGCAGGCGTCCTGTCCCTCCAGTGCAGGCAGGAATTCAAACTGGACCAAGTTCTCTCACTTCCCATCCCAACCTGACTTCCCCAGGCACTGCTACACGTTTGCTGTGTGTTACACACAAACGCAGCGTCTTCTTCTAGAGTTTCTTTATTTTCAGGAAAAAACGCACTTTGTGATTCTTCTGGTGAAAAGAGCTGCAGAAACGCAAGTTATTTTTTTATCTGATGGTGGAATTATTGAAAAGGAGCCAAGCTGTCAGGCTGGTGTGCCAGGGGGCACCCATCTCGTTTTCTTGTCAAACCACCACTGCCTTTACTGGCACGAGGACTCTGGAAACGGACAGACGTGTACGTTACCCCAGCTACGCACCTATCCGTGCCGCAGGAATGGTTTGAGGGGATACAGGTACAGCCTAAAGCAATCGAAGGAAATTAAGGAAAGGAAAAATTAGGCCGAGCGTCACTTCAAATATATTTAGCTTCCAGTAATTTTTCCTTTTATGTCCCAGTAATTTCAGACATTTTAGAACTAATCTGCAGGGAGAAAGTCAGCTCCAGCAGAAAGATGGAAAAAGATGAGCTAAAAGACATTTCCATCTCTAGCTTGGAAAGCCTGTTTTTTTGGTTTTTGGACATGGGGTCGTTTCTGTCCAGCCCAGTCCGCACTTCTGCTCTGTTAATTCCGAAGAGAACGGGTGGTTTGTGCGCACCGACGCTGCGAGGAGCGGAACACTTCCCGAGAAACCCCGCCACGTGTTTGTGCACGTATGATCCTGGAAGTCAGACGTTTACCAACACGGATGCTGTCATTTAAGAGGAAGATAAATTTGAGGTCTCCAGGCTTGCTCATAAGTGAATTACAACCTAGAGGGGAAAAAAACCCAAACAAAATCCAACAAAACCTTACGCTGGGAGAATGGATAGATTTAACGGGTCTTTTTCAGCCCTAGCTTGTAAGTCTTTTTAATTAATGTAAACCAAAATGCAAGACGACAGCCATGAGCGTAAAAAACAGATTGCTGGGAGCTGGGACGACTCCAGACACGGCTCATTTCGCCAGCGTTCCACACAGTCACCGCTTCAACTGGGATGTGACCCCCAGTCACCAGGCCAGCAGGGACCGCAGGGACCGAGGAGGTGACAGATGTCCCCGTGGCACTTTGCCACTCAAAATCCTCGCTGGCATCGAGCCAAAAAGGATTCCCCTGCAAGTCAAGTCATGTCATGCGAGCTGGCAGGGGCTCGGCGAACACAACACTCGGGAAAGAAAAGGCCATGCTGGAGGCTGAAGAATTTTGTTTGTATCGGTCCTGAAGTTAACGGGCCAAGCTACCCTCTGCCACACCAACGCAACCAGGAGGAGGATTTGCTCCACCATAAGCACCGAAGCGCTCCAGAGACACACAAAATCCAGCATGTTCCCATGTTTTTTCACCTAACAGCACCCACCTTAAAGCACTAAAAGTCCACCACTCGATGAGGGAGAAAGGCCGTGGTGGCGACCGGGCACAGCACTACCAACAGCACGTCCCTCACACCCGCAGAGTGTTTCCATTCCAGCAGATCAGAAAAACACAAACACGACCCACATCACCACGCTCACCCTGAAACACGCAGCCCTAACTGATGCTGAACGCTTCGTTTCGCCAAAGCCAGCAGAACTGCCCAAGCTGCCAAGCCATACACTGGGAAGCAGCTGTGTCTTGCGGCTGTGCAGGTCGTTTCCCTCTCTCCTCCGAGACGTTAAGACTTTTCCAGCAGTCCAAGAGCAGTTCTCTGATCAAACGGTACTTCAGAAGTTCCACAAACCCTCCTCCGCACGCAGACTCGCACCGCGGGGCAGAGAGATCCCGACACGCAACGCCGCGGCACGAGAAGGGGGCAAACCCGGTGCCGGGGCACCGCGGCACGGCGATCCCCGCTCCGGTCACTGCCACGGCCGTAACCGGTGATGAGATGACACCCTGCAAGAGACACACAAAAGGAAAAGGACTACGGAAAGCAGTAGATGGAGTCGCAGCGAGTAATGTCCCTGCCCGACTTCAGGTTTTTGACCTGGGGACTGAAATCTGAAGGTTTTACTTCCCCAGCAGCGACCACTAACCCTGTCTGCAAACCACAATAAAATAATAAGTGTGTAAAAGACGACCACAGGTAGCCACACCTGTGGTCGCATCGCTCTGGTACAGACTGGAGCGATCCACGTCTAGAAACGTAACACTGGCTTTTCAGGGAAAGGTTCTCCAAAGCCTGGAAGGAACTCAGCCCTTCGGAAAACGGATCCGTGTACGTCTGAACGGTGCCACCCATACTGAACAACAGCATTTCCAGTTAGTGTGCAGCAACCTCCCGAACCTCCAACGCTCTCGCAGCCCAGAGAGGATGCTGGGATAATGGGACCATGCAAAAAGGGACTGGGGAAGGACACGGAAACCACCACAACTTGTTTTCTTTTCAGCATTCCTCACTACACTCCCAAGCCACAGGCCGGAGCTCCGGGTTACTTCGCGGAGCGTACCGTGACCCTTGTTTTTGGGACAAACGAATAAAAGGAACAAAGGAGAAAGTTTCTCGGACTGTCGTGATTCTGTGCAGCCCTTTCAAATTTCAGATGTGACAAGGCCTGTCCAGACTAGATTCCTGTACAAATTCCACTGGTTTGATGAGATCCGGGAATCATTTGGATAGCAGATCCTAGGGGGGCATATTGGAGCTGGTCAGGAGAACATACAAATATTTTACTGATAAATATATTGCTATTAGCAGGCTATTTTTTCAGTAGCCACATGCATTTTTCTTTTTTTTTCCAGCCGTTAATCTAATTATAACGCTGATATCACCAAGCCTTTATTAATTTTTGTAATTGATTCAGAACATCTGTCTCAATTTACTTTTATTAATAAAGCTATGAAATATTCATCACAAGTGTATTAAGTAGTGCTGTCCAATACATTTGGATTTCAAGATACTTTCCAGACGCTCCCAACACATGTACCAGTTTCAAACAGCGCACAGAACCTTCCTCATTACTCGTGTCTGACCAAATTTTACTAAAAAACACGCAGTGATTTTTATGCGAGTTTGACAAACATTCTTACAGCTCCTTAATCCCAAAGAATCCCAAACCCACTTTACACCTCAGTATATTAAGTTACGCAGAGAGATTGCCTAAGCTGTATTTGAAACGAAGTACGACAACCCTTTAACAGCAAAAAGAAACAGAATTATTCACCTTGGAACTTGGCCAACGTGCCAGTTTAACACATCTACTACGGCAAAACACGTCACGATGCACCAGGGCGGCCCTGAGTAATCAGGATCTTCACTTTATCCCTTACCTGGAGGGTAATGCTACTAATGGTGATTTCCACCACGTGGGGACACTGGATTCACTCTCGAGCCGCACAAAGCCAGCTGCTGCTCCCTGCAGCCCCTGCAAGGCTGAGCATGGCTCCCGGCCACACGCTGCCCTCGCACCTCCCTGCGCTGCCCGTGAGACCTCACGTGCCCGCGGCACAGGATGGCGACGGCAAGCGAGCCCCACGCTCCCGCTGCGCACCCCGAGCCGCTCCTGCTTGCCACCGCTGCTCACAAACACTGGCACCAGTGTCTTCTCAGCACTGGCACCATTCTGAGCCCTACTGCCGCTGACTGACACGGCTGCAGAGGGATTAGCACCCACGGGTGCCTGGGCAACAGCTGCCAGAGGGGCACAAACAGGCTGCAGGCTCACTGAAACTCCTAGGAAGGGACTGCACAATTGTATTTCGGAAAAAAACAAACAGAGAAAGCACAATTTGTTTGTAGAGACGCTGCCTGGCTGCACTGCCATACTGTCACACTCGGAAGTTTTTAGCTTCGTCCAACAGTCCACACTCGCACCCAGAGCTGCTTCAGCTCTGTGCCTTCCACCAAACAGCACGAGCAAGAGAAATTCAGCTTACTCAGGACCACTGTTAGTTTTATTTCTGTTCCAACCTGTCTACGACTGAATCGCTTTGTCCTTCCTACCCTCCTACCTTGACATCTCCAAACACCATTCACAGCAAGCTCCTCCTAAACCCTCCCTGGTAGGAAGGCCAGAGGAAGCGGCTGACAGCCGTCAGCAGTAGAAGAACACCCTTTCCTACGCAGAGACAACCTCCTTCTGCTCACCTCCCGTTATCGACCAGCTTTCCAAAGCCCCGAGCACTGGATACGTTCACAACCAACCGGAGTCGTGCGGGACAGGTACTGCCACAGCGTCGGCAGCACTGCCAAGAACGGTCCCACAGCGCTCCGCACTGGGATCAGAGCTCAGGAGCGCAGCCGCGACGCGTTGAGCCACCGTCACTAGTTCTCCCTGGCCCAGAACAAGACACAGACCCATCTCTGTCCCGGATACGAAGCTGATGCTTTTCCTGATCTTGACAAAGAGAAAGTAACGGAAACAGCTGAACAAAAGCCTAACTTATTCCACATGCCAGCCTACTTCACCCACACACATAACTCGGGTAAGAATCCTGTTTTCCACGCACCAGACTCAAGTGTTTGGCGAGAACCAAAACGGACAGTGAATACAAGCTTTTCTCATTACAGTCACGTTTCATTTTCTCCCAAATTGTGAGCTGTTTGACAAAGTTCCATTTGCATAAGACAGGTATATGCAGAGTGGCCCACCCACTGCGTTGATACCAACAGAAACCAGCAATCAGAAAGCATCATCCCTGTATCTTTCCTTAGTAGGGTTCTGTTACAAACTGAGTGCTCATATAGCATCTGAACAACAAAGCCTCTCACCTGTCGATTATTGCTTTTTATGTGTCCAAATTTCTCACAATTTGAGACAATATTGGATAACAACATACTCCGACCTGCACGTTCAATGCAAACTCCAAACACTGAAGTGATGCATCTTTCCATTTGCAGAAAACAAGCCCAAAAAAAGAACAATTGAAACTGATTGTATCAGATGATGGGTTAAAGAAGTAATAAGCTAGTTTTAAATCTCACTAGTTCAACTACGTAAGTGAAGTCACAGGAAATACAATTCACTGATCGAATACCTGACTTCCTCCCTCATTTCAAAACTGCTGGAAGGATCAAAACTGAGTCACCCTGAACGCTGATCCGTACTAAAGCACTGTGCAAAATAAAAAGCATCATCTTCCATCCACATTATCAATTCTCTGCCGCTGTTTCCCAGGACAGCCGTCCTCATGCAGCACCACAGTGTCAGCTCTCCCGAGCGCCCCGCAGCTCTGCTCACAAACTGAAGTTTTTGCATTCCTCATTAACAGGTGTTTCAGCCAGCAAACAAGACTCCTTACTGGGAAGGTGTGACCAGTCACTGCCATTTCTCCCTAACACCGATAACGGGAACAGTTCTAGACTAAAAGAGTTCATTACCCGTAGCAGTTTTATCAACTGAATTATAATCCTCAACAACAGAATCTTCAATCACGTCACTGATTTTCTGCCATGGTTCCAGCTCTTCCTCCTCACATTCCATAAAAAGGTCCGTGTCCGCCATCCTGCAAAGGGAAAAGAGAGACCTTTATTGGAAAGTTGTGGTGTGTCAGGCAGCAGAAGCCTCATTATAAGAAAAACTCTAATGGCAGAAATACGAACAATGTTTTTACTTCCCAGTATTCCAAAGGAAAAAACAAACCCAACTGATCCCACAACCTACTTTCATAGGCTTTGTTTTCTTTTCAGGTAAGTCTGGGAAGTTGGTGCTGAAAATCCTTGGTTTTGACTTAACATGGCAGTGGTTTTGCCTCTCCTGCATAAGGAAGCCAACCTAAGAGCTCTGAAATCAGGAGTCACCACCCCAAATCTCAGCACCTTTAAGTAAATCAGGACCTGTGACTGAAAGACGAATCACAGTCTTTATTCTGTTCATGGTTTTGAATATTCAGGATTACTGCCAACACACGACAGCCACTGAATATCCGAGCTTAAACGAGCGAAAAAACGTGTGTACATGTGTGCAAACAGTCCTTGGTAACCTCAGCCAAGCTCCCCATGGAGCCCCCAGGTACCCAAACCCCGCACGCTGCCACAGCCCCGGCTCCTCATCTTCCTCGCGGTGGGGAAGCTGACTAGTTCGAAGAGAAAAAAGTAAAGGGATTTTCTGCAATTAGATCCATAGTTATTGTCTTCCAACCCAAACGAACGCTCTCCTGATCTCCAGGGCAAAGTACCCGATTCAGCTTTGCCGCGCGACTCGCTGTGGGGTACAACCATCGCTGTTTATTCAGAGAAAGGCACAACAGACAATTCCAGCCTGTTTCCTCTCTCCGCATGAATAAGCCTCTCGTCGTTGCCACCAGTCCCAAAAACGCCCGTTTTGGCTGCGTCTTTGTGAGCTGTCAGGCAGCAAACCCACAGGCAATGCCACCAGCAGGGGGGCATCACCGCCCAGACCATGGCACTGCAACACGGACACTCACAGCATCGCTTTGTGCCCCGTGATTTCTCTCTCCTCCCGCTCCGTGTGCTGCTCTGAGCACCACGGCGCACACGCAGGTTTTTAGGAACATGCCACAGTCAGAGTCGAGTGTCCTCTCCCGGGACCGCACCGAATCCGGACCTCGACCACGTGTAAATCCGTACGCGTTTGAAGAGAAGAGTTCAGTGGAACAGTGACCACCAAGCCAGGGTGAAAACCGAGGTGGGTTAACACTGCCGAAGGTCTCAAGTGTCCTACACGAGATCTTGTCTCAGAAGGTGGGAGAGCTGCCACCAAAGGGCTCCAAAAAGCTGATTTTCACTCGTATTGTTGAGGTCTAATCAACAGACACACTTCGCTCGCACTTCGGCAACTTCCGATCGCACTTCGGCAACTTCCAAGCCCTTAAGCCCAGCTGCCGACGGGAGCTTTCTCCCAGACCTGGCTTTGCTTTGTTTCAGGATTTGGCTGTTTCTAAACTTCACTTAGAAACGATGCTTATGCAAAATTTTAATTCTCCTTAATAATACATTTAGGAGTCTTCAACCAATATGAATAATTCTAGAAGCTCAACTGCGTTTTTAAAGGAATTAAGGATTATTATAGGAAACAAAACACCACAAAAACCCGATTTCCTAATTTCCCACCTGGGTTATAGTAAAAGAAATCAATTCTTTCCCTCTGCTATCAACCACCAGACAGGCTGGTGAGCAGGACAAGTGGCAGCTCTGCACCATGAGTGAACGAGAACCATGCTGTCTAGAAGGGATCCTGCAGCTCTTGATCACCTTTTGGTGGCAAAAGAGACTGTTAGGATCGCATCTTGCCATCTCTACTACCATTTGACAGCCATAAAAATCTGATGAGAAACGTTCTGAGACAAACTGGCCAAAATAAACAGCTTACAATAGGGGACAAGCAAGAAAATAATCCAACTCACGTGCAGACAATCTGTGTTTTCAATAGCCACAGAAACCAGGGCTGACCAGAGGGCTTAAACACAGAGTAACATTTATCAGCTCCCTGTTGAAAAACTGGAAGAGACGTAGCTTTAAAATATAAACTGGATTAAGTAACCACAGAGCAATTAAATTATAAGTCTTAGATCATTAGGGTATGTCTACCCTTCTTATCCGAGCAGAGCCGTGGCCACACCAGTGCTCCACCCGCCAGGAATCTCAGCCTGTCCGTCGGCGAAAGGCAGTGAGTAATTCTCACTTCCCAACTACACTTTTGAAGCACAGTTATGCTCATTTTAAGAACACCACAAAGAATGACATTTAAGGGAAGCCCACTGCACCGCTCGTGTTCCGCAGCCCATCTTTTGTTCCCCACGTCCTCAAGGTTTACACTGATACAAGAGCAGAAGTGGTTTGTCTCATCCTGTGTGCACCTCTGCACCAGGGGTCCCACCACCGTTTCCCCGAGGATACAGAGCAGCAGCACTTTTAACCAAACCAGCTCGTGCCTGTTCACACCGACAATTTAAATCATTTAACACAGCTATTCCCACGCCTCACAATTCCGTGGATTTACAGGGCAGAATTTTGAACAAAACAGCAAATGAAAACATTTCTGTACAATTTCACTTTTGATCTCTATGAAATTGGATTTGCTCTTCCGTTATGACGGCCTTTAAAAGGCAAAAAGCCCCCAAAGCCCGACCCAACTCACAAATAACTTACTCCTACCCAGACTGGGGATACTGGGGACCTCAGATCGCTCAAATCGGGGGCATCCGTGGGCCCGTTCCCGTTCCCTACTATGGTGATTTTACAATGCGAGTATAAAGACTCTATAAAGAATCCCGTGTCTCTGAACACAGGTAGAACAAGAGATCGGTTCTTTTCCCACTGTTCCAAGTCCTCTTCCCTCCACCTCTAACCCAAAGGTGCCCTCTCAGGAGCTTTAAGTGACTGTGTCTCTTCCCACTGTGCCCCTGGAGCTCTGCTCTGGAGTTCTGAGCAGAGACACACGGACACCTCAGCAGCTGCCTTCTCCTCGCTCGTGTCACACCTTCCCAGCACGTGTTTTGAGATGAGAAAAACCCAGGAACAGGGCTGCCAAGTCGGCCAGCGGATCCATGAGCAAGTTATCAGCAAAGGGACATTTAATGACTTCTCACGCAGAAGGACGCGCTGTGACACTGCCTGGAGCGTAGCGCCGAGACAGACTGAGACCTGCCAGAGAGTCCACAAGAGAGCTAAACCCAGGATCTTCAAGAAAAGATGGAATGACCTGGAGCTGTTCAATCTCTAGAGGAGATCACCGAAGAACAATGATTTTTAGATACGTAAAAGGCAAAGCGGAAGGAAGCAGTCCGTTCTCCACACCTGTGATGGAAAGGAGAAACGAAGGGCTCAAACTGAAAACCAGAAGATTCCAACTTAGATACCAAAAAAATCTTCCAGGAGTAAAGATGAAGCACCCCAACAGGCTGGAACTCAGGGAATTTCCAGTTCTGGATCTCCTGGGAAGAGACAGACCTGTAGGAGATGGCACCTACAGTGTAAGGGAGGCAGGTGGACCAAGTGTCTTGCCAGGGACATCTGAGGCTCTATTTTTCTCCGATGTCG
This sequence comes from Tauraco erythrolophus, assembly GCF_009769465.1. Lineage (NCBI taxonomy): Eukaryota > Metazoa > Chordata > Aves > Musophagiformes > Musophagidae > Tauraco > Tauraco erythrolophus. The sequence goes on from NC_141494.1 coordinate 221,906, forward strand.
CGTAATTTGTGAACTAAACACGTATTACCAGGTATTTTTGCACTACTTCAAAAAGAGCAAGTACACTTCAGTTGTTGACAGTGAGGCTTTTGCTACAGAAGTAATTAAACACTCCTGCAACAGATAACTCTCCATCTTGCTGAATACACAAAACATTACAAATAAATATACCACAAACCAAAGTACCCCACCTTAACCCCTCCAAACGTCTGCCCATCAACGCTGTATAAAGCACGAGTTGTTCTAATGTGCCCGCCGAACTTCTCACCGAAACATATGCCTAGAACTAGTCTGATTAGTAAAATATCTTGTAACAAATAAGGAAAAATAACTGAAAGAATAATTGAGTCTCTTGTTAAATAAAATTACAGCAGTGTATTAAAAAAAATAAAATCAAAGAGCATTGTAACAATCCTAATATACAATTAACCAAGTGTATTACATCAAGCATGAAAAAGCTCACATTCTCCACAGCAGCCATTACCTGCGTGCTTCAAAGACACGACCAGCTTCTTCATTTACATAAAACCTGCAGCGTGTAAAAAATTTTATTCACCTTATCTCGAAGGTGGGAAATAGAGTTTAGTGAAATTAAACTACTTGCCAAAGATTCTGCTAGCAGTGAGTGGCTTAGGCAGAAATGAAACTCAAGATGCCCAGCCCTTGTTCATCGAACACAAACTCAAACTTCCTCCTGTTCTGTTTAAGGAAAAAAAAAAAAAAAAGAAAAAAAACAGACAATGAAAGTCATTTCTGAGTGACAAATGTTAAGAAAACAGATTCCAAGAAAGGAAGCTGTGAAGCACAGGTTTATGCTTGAGATCTGCTTTGCAGAGGAAAGCAGGAATCAGAGAGCATCCAACACTGCCTCCCCTGCCTGGCAGCACCAACTTTTATGGTGCCAAGATCCCAGGATCCCAGTAAGACCGAGCCACCGCCTGACACAAGGTGTGCGCTGAGATCCCGCACTGAGGTCTCGGCGCTGATCAGTAACTCCCCATTTCTGATTCCCAATATCCATCCTTCGCAGAAACATCTAGAAAAAACTCCTCTCCGAAGCCTGTCGGACACAGCTTGCCCTCGCTGGCAGAGCCGGCGCCGCCTCCAGCAGTAACTGGTTGTCTGGAATCACATTACCCCTGGCCAGACAAGTGGCTGCCTCGACGCTCCAGCGATGGGCGCTCTATAAATAGTCGGGATAAATAACCTGCTCCGTTAATTACCGCGCACACGTGTCTACCCAGGACAGTCAGAACTACAGAGGAGTCTTCGCGCAGGTTGTAACCAAAATGTGATTCAATACCTCGTAATTATTCAAAAGATGCAAAGACAAAATGCTAACGAGGCTGTAGTTACAAGCTTCTTTTGACACTCACTCACATTATGCGCCGAGTATTTCATCTGTTCGTATCAGCTGAGCTAAGAAAATGTCTCCTCTCTTCTATAATGTAACAGCTTTGTTTTGCAAAGCTTTGATCTTGAATATTTTTGTATGTAAGAAGCCTTTGCTCAATAAAATGATTAATCCCAATGATAAATACTCTACATTTAGCTTTTCAGCACACAGTTGGCAGATGCTCAGTTGAAAATATGGATGCCAAAAAAAAAAAAAAAAAAAAAAATCACAAAAAGAATGACAAAGTGTTCTAGACACACCACAAGAAATAAAGCCTTTCGGACCCAAAGGTATTTTCTCTCCCCTTTAGTTGGAAAATGGGGGAAGCACCAACACACATTAGTCTTATGCAAATAACTGGCACAACTGCACGACACGGACCCTTTATTTTCTGCCAGCTGATGTGGTTCAAACTCATTTCTGCCACACGGGAAGAACGCCAAGAGCCGCTGAACCCATGCGTTGAAGGGTTGGCGACCTGATTACATCTCTGCTCAACGCGACCACCATCACCACCAGGGGAAATCCAACAATAAAGAGGTTTTATTTGCATACAACCGGACAGATCGCCCCGTCTGGAAAAGGAGAAATCCTTCTGCTGTCCTATGCTTCACTAAAAAAAAAAGAAATATAAAAATTCTCTCTTGTAATTTCAACTGCAATTTGGAATCTAAGACCCAACGGCATTTATTTATCAACGAACCACTTTCACGGAGTTAGCAGGAGATTGGACACAATCCCCACGGACCGCCGCCGTTTTCTCACGACAAAATGACTGAGCAGGCGGGAAGGACAGAACGTCGTACTCTGGTTTAAAGCATCTGGCACCTTCCAAACCACCTCAAACAGAACAAACACTTCGCCCAAAGGAGGCGGCAAACAAAGGACTCTGCGACCACAGCACGAGTTGAACTCGGCACGCTCACCGACTCAGGGAGGCAAGCGGAGAGAATCCAGTCCCAAGTGTTTCCCATTATCCCAAGCACCTGTGGACAGCAGGTTTGACAGCCAGCTGCAGAGCGTGCAGCTGTGTCTCGCTGATCTTTAAAAGATGTGTGGTTACATGCTTACGGTTTCATTCACAGCTTGGCAGTGTTTGACACAAAGCAAGCACGTTATGACATACAGATGCTGGATGCACACACTTCTTTTTAAAAAGGACTTTGAATTAATGGCCCTTTCACAGCGTTCTTCAAAACTCGCGTGATGGGACGCGCCACTCTCGCCATATAAGCTTCACTTTCTAAAGCTTTTAATTAGAAAAAGTATAAATAAATCGGCACTTGTCAGGGCACCGCTGGTGGCCCCATTTCTGCCCACTGGGTGAAATCATCTGCAGCACAATCAGACTTAAGGGCACACCAGCAGGTCAGAAAAACCACGTCCTCACGGTACAGGTGACTTGGTAAAGCGGAAAGCCAAGTTTGGTTTAAGGACACAAGAAAGAGGAGAGAGAGAGAGACTGTCATCCCCCAGGGACACGGACTATCACCCAGAGCTTCACAACGTCCTCCCTCCCAGGCTGGAGGCACAACCGACGGACAAACAAGCAGGAATTCGTCAGCCTCGCGCAGCTCAGGTGCGGGAAGTTCTGGCAGCGCAGTGAAGGACCCGGGAATCTCCGCTCCTACCACTGGCTCCCCGTGAGCCGCTCGTATCGCCGTTCTCCGGAGAGGAACGAGCTCCAGGTACGAACACGTTCACGCTCTGACCATCACAACACGGGCGGCAAACCCAGTCATGTTAAATAACAGATGTCCTCATCTTTAGGGATATCACCAAACCTCTACGAATCCTAACTTAAAGCTTTATTCTCATTTTCCAAAGAGAATATTCATCTTGATTTAAATTTACAATGGACAAACCCAAGTGAACACGCAGTTAGAATCAAACCAAGTATTAGCACATAGCATTAACGTGCCAGTATTTTTTTTCTTTTTTAAAGAAAAAAAGTCCCAAGTGGCTCCCATGGGGAACCCACGCTCACAGCTGACTACTGGTGACAAAGGACTAACTGAAAGCTGAGGAAATGGTTTATGAACTTCAAAAGTGGGCCTTGCACCTACCAAAAGTCCATGGCTGACAGATCTTAGCACAAAGGTGACTCCTGCGAGTTCTCGCACAGAACTTCCACCTCACTCACCGCTGCCGCGCCTGGCGGCACCGTCGGTCGGGATGGAGGTGGCACAAAGAGGCCTCAGAACAAAAAGTGAGTCCCTGCAACGTATCCACCCAGGGAATGCCAGAGAGAAGACACTGCGGGCTGGCAACGCAGCTCCCAGGAAGAAGGACACACACCCAGGGCACACCGCATCCTACTGGCCCCGCTGGAACGGGGGAACATCTGTGTGTCCCCCCACAACAAAAGGTGGAGGCTGGCTGGGCACAAACTGCATCCCTGATTACATTTTTAGCACCAAGTGTTGGAGTGTCTTCATCCTCTTGCCAAAGGTTTGTCAGTTTTTATGCCAGTCTAGATTTGTCATTGTAGATTTAATTGCAGCATGGTTGTAATGCTATCAACACCTCAATCCTGTCCAAAAATACACATTAATAATTAACTGACCCTTAAATTTTCTTCACTACTTGTTATAAAACAACCTCCTCCCCTCCTGACAGTCCAGAAAAGAAAATCTAAAACATAAGGTCAAGGGTCTGCTTGTAAGAAACCTACAAATAAGCTCGAGATGTTCCAACGCACGCCCCAGGACAGAAAATAACGCATAAACCAACTTCTCCTCCGAGTTCTCCTTCTCAACGGCCCCTTCTCTCCATCACAGCTTCCCCTGGCGAACACGCGGCCTCAACAAAATTGCTGTCTTGGTACTTATTTTCTCACTTTCAGTAAGGTGTACTTAATGGCAAGGAACATGTCCCGACTCTCGAAGAGCCCAGGAACCCGGGGAGGTTACACCAAACGCAAATGAATCCTGCAGCAAGGGCTTCTGCTGTCAAGACACGCCGCAATCCCGCCCCGAAAAAAAGATAAAGCTCTTCAGTAGCTTTTAATGACTGACTGGCACGGCCCAGAACTGATACAATCTGAGCGATGAAAACACGTACTGGGTGATGTTTTCATGGCTGTTCGTACGGCCATCCATCACGGGCAACACCTCCGCAGGGAGAGGGGAGGTGAACGGAGCCGCGCAAGCCGAACGCCGGAGCGCAACATTCCATCCTTCAGGCCAAGGGAAGTTTACTTTCTCTCGACTGATGTGGTTGACTCGACTCCGCTGCGTGTTGAAATAATTTGGAAGGGCATATTAAACGATAGCATTCATAGGAAATGTGAAGTCCTATATGCTTTATTAAAGCTTTGAAGTGCGTGATGCCGGCTAATTAAAATGTATTATTGCACGCTCAATTACGGTGATTGTTATCTACCTTGAAGTTGGAACTGCAGAGTCATGAAAACAAACCGCTTTCTGACTTTTGTCTCCACAGCCTGGCTTAACACCTTGGGCATATTTTGCGAGCGTGGAACTACCTTGGAGCTTCTAGAGGCCGGGAGCGCATCAGTCCCGCTCTGCAACGGGCTGGGATGCGAGGAGACGGCACGGAGCACTCCGCTCACGTCAACGCGGACACGGGCCTGCTGGCACGAAGACAGCTGGAGGTTCTCTGACAGTATCTACGCAGCTGCGGGGATGGTGCACACAAACAACGTAACCGTATAGATCCATAAGCACAAGACCAACCGTAAGCAACATTTGCAGACCCCTGCATCCCAGCTGAGCTTAAAGCAGCAACGGAGAGCAAGCTCTCCAGGCGGGCAGCTCCAGAGGACAGCTGTACGCACACTAATAATTACACAATTCTAAAAAAGATGTGCCTGCAGTAAGCTTGGCTTTGCATCCAAGGATAAAAATTAACAACCGCAGCAAGATGAAGCTACGAGACAGTATTCACGGAGAACCGGAGTAGGGAAGATGCATAATTCTTATATCTTGCAAAGCATTTCCTAAAAGGAGCAACAGATCCCCCCTATCCTCTACCCCCACTTCCGATCGCTCCCTCCTGCCCCGTTTGGTATGTCTTGGTGACAGCTGCAACTGCTGCCAAGTTCATAAAAATAAAGCTGTGTGTGTTGTCATGTGTTGCACGTTGGGCAGCAGGATTCGTGCCTCTCCTTCGTCTCCACACATGCTCCATGTTGCATCCCGGCCAAGGGGAAGGAGCGGAGCGCGAGGATGCCCGAGGATGCCCTGCTGCAGCCGCCGGGGCTCCCCAGATGCTCAGAAGAGCAGGGCCACAGCAAGGGCCAGGCAGACGCCTCGATGACACCAAACACCTCGCTTAGAGTATCTGTAGCCAGAAGAACCATCCTTGGGGTATTCTGCACAGCTCTTCCCATGATCCCAGTCCTTCTCCAGAAGAGCCCGAGAAACTGAACCCCTGCCCCAGCAATGGGGTGGGCGAGCAGGTACGTCAGGGCACACCGCTCGCCCGGGAGAACGCGCTGGCCGAGGGTGGCGAGCGGACCAGGGGCTCTGGCCAGCGAAGGGGACGGGGCAGGCGAGGAAGCGCGGGGAGAGGGGCCGCAGGTCGAGGGCAGCAAGCGAGGAGCCATTCCCCTCTCCACCTGCTCGGGAAGAGCCCCCTCCCCCGGGGCCATGGCTGGAGCCCCGCGCCCGGGGCTGGAGCCCCGCGCCCGGGGCTGGCACCCCCCTGCTGCCAGGGGACGATGACAGCGGAGGGAGAAGCGAGCGGCCGGGCTGGAGCCCCCCGCCCGGGGGGCAGCCCCCCGGCCCGGGCAGGGCGGGATGGAGAGGGGGAGCCCCCTGTGCGGGGCGCACAGGCCCGGGGGTGGGGGGCTCAGCCTCCGCGGAGCCTCCCCCCCGCCGTTAACCTCCCTGCGAAAGGGACAGAACGGCCATTTCTCCAGAGGAGCAGCGCCAAACGCACCCTCGGCGTATTGTGGCAGCTGAGAGAGAAAAATAATCCCCGTGCCCAACATGGCCGCCCACCCAGCGGCGGCCCTGGGAAAAAGGAGGAGGGGGCGGTAAGGCGGGGAGGCCGCGGCCGCCCCCTCCCCCGCGGGATGGCGACCCGGCGAGCGGCGCGGGGGGGCCCCGCTCGGCGCCGGCAGGGGCGGGGGGGCGGAGGGAGCTGCCGGTGCCGCTTCACCACCCCCCCCCCTCCCCCGGTGAAGGGGGTGTGCGCGGATCCCTCCGCCCCCCCCCCCGCAGCCCGGGCGGGCGCGCGGCATTCCGCCGCCCAGCGGGAGCCGCCGCCGCGGCCGCGGCTCCTCCCCGTCCCCCGCCTCGGCCGCCCCGCGCCCTCCCTCCTCCCGCCGCCGCTTTGTGTACGGCGCGCTCCGGCCCGGCCACCTCCCCCCCCCCCCCCCCCCCATCCTCATCCTCCCTTTCTCCCCCAGACCCGGGCGGTTCGAACCGGTTCCAACGGTCACCAACCGCCGCCCGTGCGCGGCGCGCGCCCCCCCACCTCACCACCGCCGCCGCCCCCCCCCCCCTCACCCCCACATAACGGGCGCGCGTGCCGCCTCACCTTCCTCCTCGCCGCCGCCGCCGCCGCGCTCTCCCGCCGCCGCCTCAGCCGCTCGCTCTTAAAGGGCCCCGCGCGCTCCGCCGCTCTCCGGGCGCGGCGACCGGCAGGGGACGGCCGGTGGCATGGGCGCCCGGGGGCCCCGAGCGCGGCGCCGAGGCGGAGGAGGAGGAGGAGGAGGAGGAATTATCTCTGTTTCTGCGCTCGCCCTGTACGTTCGCGCGGGGGGCGGCTCCGCGCTTTGCGCGTCTCTCCCCCCTCCCCGCCCCCCCCCTCCCTCCCCTCCCCCCCCGTCGGAAGAGCGAGGGAAAAAAGAGCGCCCGGCGGGCGGATACACGCGCGGCGCCCGCGCACACACACACACACACACACACACACAAAAAAAAGGGGGGACCTGCACGGCGGAGGGATACGGTGACGTCATTTCCTTCTGGGCCGCGGGGCGGCGCGGGGATTGGCGCGCGGCGCGGTGACGTCACCGGGAGGCCGGCGAAGTTTCGCCCGTCGCACAAACGCCGCGCGGTCGGGGCCGGCGCCCCCCCCCCCCCCCCGCAAAGCGGCGGAGGCCCCGGGGGGGCGGGGCCGGCGCGCGCCGCGGGCCGCCTCCGCGCCGTCTGCTCGGGCGGGCGCTGAGGGGGCGCGCGCCGCCCGCCGCTCCCCTCAGCGCTCCCCTCAGCGCTCCCCTCAGCGCTCCCCGCAGCGCTCCCCGCAGCGCCGAGCCGAGCCGCGCCGCGGGCTGCCCGCCCGGAGCGGGTGGTGTCTGTGGCTTCACCGGCACTGCGGAGCCGCTCCGCCGCCCGGCGGGCGGCCGGTGCTTCCGCCGGCGGGTGTACGACGACGACGAGGGTGCCGGTGGTGCCGTTGGGGCCCGTTGCCTTCGCCGCACGGTTACTCCGGCGGCTGGCAGCGCTGCCCGGGGTCAGGCCTGCCGCCCGGTGGCCTTTGATTTAGAATTTCCCGCTTGAACAGAAGCGGGAAGCTGCTGATGCGGTCCCGGGACAAACCCGCCGCCCGTAGACGGTGACACGGCTGCCATGCGAACGGGGCTTTGGTGGCTGTCTCCAAACGAGAGACACTTAGCGATGGAAGAGGCTTCCAAGGTCCAAAAAACGTTAAGAACCCTTTGGATGCCACCATTCCTCATCGCCACGCTTTATGTCCCTTCTCCGAAACTTGTAATTACGGCAGCAGTTGGCACAGGTTCCGTCCCTCGGGGATGCCTTCGAGCAGGAGGCCAAGGACTAACATGCCATAAATGTCTCCACGGCTTCTGTGGAGGTTTTTCAGTGGCCCGGTGACGTGGCGGTACCGACCCACATCAGGAGCCGTCACCTGCGTGCGAGGGCTTTGCTTACGGCGGTGCTTAAGCCTAAATCCAACTAATTGTATTTAAAAGATCCAAATACGATCAAAGCAGCTGCTTAAACTTGAAATTGTGCATTTGCTGAAGTACCTTGGTGCATCGGTGCCACCCGAGTTTCCCGTGGTGACCAGCCAACGCGTCGTCGGTGACTGCGCTTCTCCCTGGTACAAATTCAGATGGTTCGTGTCTTTCCATTATTGTGTCTTTCCTCATGAACTTATTATTGTGGTTATATCTTTGATGATGAGCTGCTTGTTGTGACTAATTCAGCGATGATGGAATGTACAGCGTTTAACAGACAGTACCTGGATGCTGAAGATAGCGTGGTTAGCGCACATAAAGCGTGGTTTTTATTAATAGTTAACATTTAACAGAAATATAAGTAGATATTTTATAACTCTGATAACGTTTATGTCTTCAGAATACTTCGAAATGCTATTTTATTTATTTATCTTAAAAGACCCCTGTGAATTTGGTAAGTAGTGTGCTTCCCAAATGGACCCCCTTGCTGCGATACCCACGTGTCGCTACAGCGCGATTTATTATTCTGCAGCTCATTAAACAAGCACATTAATTTTCTCCTCTTGGTCTTCGTGAGTTCCCAGCCCTTCTCCCTGCTTTACACAATGCAGCAGGCTGCTTCACCTCGCGCTGGAGGGCGGTGTGGTCGTTTACCTGTCTGTCTGTCACCTATAAATCACGTATAGACGCGATACCAAGGGCCGCATCCTCCGCTGTGGCCGTGCCACTGGTCGTGATAACAAACATCGTTATCGCTCGTTACGTGTCCGTGTTCCTGACGGTGCGTAGAGGGAGCGTTGGGTAATTATTTATCATAGCAATTTTCACTTGCTTTTTCAAAAAATCTCATCTGGAAGCAGAAGCTATGAATAAAAAGTGATTTTTTCCGTAAATGGAGGAGAAAGCCAGCCGCACTGGCGCTGCCGGCGATGGGAAAAGCTCAGTTTGCAAATGGAATTCAGATGGCGATAGCAAGGATTTACCGACGGAGTTTGGTACTACTGACTGATGAGTAATGATTGTGTTTGCCACTGGAAAAATTATCATCTGCTAATCCCAAACTTGATTTCTTCCTTCCATGTAAGTGCAATGTTTCTTAGACCTGAGGCAAAAAGCAAAGTTAAAAAAAACCCAAACAACAAAAAACCCATAAAAATTCACCAGGATGGTTTTGTCTTTACCCAGTATATGTTCTGCAGATACCAAATTCAAATGAAATTACTGACAGGCAGAACGCAGCTGGTTTAAATCGCATCACCGTTGTCGAGTTATTTCCCATTTTTGCCGTGTCCGGGCAGAGCAGAAGGAGAGCCCTCTGTTCGGGGAGCGTGGCAGAATGAGAAATTCTCAGTTGCTATCGGAATTCACGAGGGTAGCAAGACAGGAGCCTGATATTCTCGCTCCAAAAAGAAAATTCCTGTTTCTTCAGGAAAAAAAAAACAATTGTGAAATAGGTGTGGTTTAAAACACCGCACACAGGCGGACTTTGGCGTTCCACTCCGTGAATGCCAACCGTGCGTGCGTTTGGGGCGACCTGCCGGCTCTGCGGAGGGACTCAAGGGAGGTCTTCATCAAAATAGAGGCCTGTAGCCTGCAGGACTCTGGGCTCTGGCCCAGGATCAAGACTTTTCTCTGCAGGAAGCTGTTGTGGCTGTAAAAATGTCTGTCTTTTTAATCATTGGGTTTGTTTGTCTTGTCAAGTCCCAGCTGAGATTTCCCTTCGCAGTTTCTCTGAACATCTGCTCGTTGTCATTTCGTCGTTACCAACCTTGAAGTAAAGGATCGGGGTCTCCGAGATTATGCAATTTCTTTAAACGTTTTGAGATTATTAAAAATAACAAACGTGTGGGATTTTGTTCTTGTTTCAGCGTCCAGCCGTGCGCTCTCCGTAAACACGAGGCTCAGCATCTTGCCTCTGACGAAGAGACCCCGTGCGTCCTTCAGCCAGCGCGCCGCGGGACTGGGTGGAGGTCTGCGCTGTGAGGTTTGTGATCCAATGTGAACGTTGTCGAAGGCGTCGTTTATCGTGACATGTGCAGGCGTTTAACCCCGGTTGCCAGTGGAATTGCCACAGAGGTGCAGGGTTTTATGTGGCAATTAAAGAATGTGGTTTGCAGACGTCGGTGGTGTGCGAAGGTCCGCATTCGTGCTGCAGATGGTCACTTGGCCAACTCGACATCAGTCAATGCGTCGAGACGTAAGATGAATTCCATTAGTTCTTTCCAGGGTGCCTCTGATTCCCTGTGAGGTTGGGAACAACATCCAGACAAATAAACCGAGAAAGGAATTTGTAAAACTTTGTTTCAAATGCATTAGAACTTTCTAGCTTCTAGTCTGCTTCTGATAATGATGGTATAATTTCAGGAAAAACACCTCTCCACTTCAAATTTCTCCATTTTTTCATAATCCCATAATCCATAGTATTTGATGCTCCCACTTTGCTGCTGTTTGTAGATTTAATGTGCCTGTTCTCCGTTTCACGTGCGACACGGCAATGAAATCACCAGACTTGTTCATAGCAGGTTTCTGGAGAGCTGCAAATCCTTCCCGTTGTCGGTCAGTCGTGACGTAGCTAGTTTTTGATTTTGTAGTTTTGTAGGTATCTTGACCTCAAACTTCCAGTCGTTTTGTATCAGCTCTATGTGCAGTTAGGAGGAAGTTGTGAGGCACAACATCAGACTTCTCACCATGAGTAAGAATTATGTTCTCTCTACTTCTCCCCTTTTGAGCAAAGTCTTCTCTTGCCGTAGGAAGAAGTTGGTGCGCTGCGACTCGTTCCTCATCATTGCCCGCCGGTTCTCTCCAGGTTACTTTAAGGCAACTGAATTTCTTTTGTATCAGCAAAAAGGGGATTGAATTTAATTTATATTGACACCCGTAACTGCAGCTTTTATGGACGAGTGCGTGACTCTGCAAACACCGTGGCCCTTTCATACTGTTTCCTGATCGTAATTCTTTACCGGGTCCATTCTGCCCTCGTCTCTGCGGGCGTTGAGGTTTTCCCAGCTGTCCGTTGGATGATCTGACTCTTGCTTGTCGCTTGTGGGATTTTTCTTTCCTCTTTGGAGGTGAATGGATCCGTCTCCAGTGGATTGCTCTGTTTTTCTGGGCTTTTTGTTTGGGGATTTTATTTTTGTGGTTCATCTGTTTGGATTTCTTTTCTTTTTTTTTTCCTTTGCTTTAATACTCTGCACAATCAGGAGAAGGAAGAAATAACATCACTCGTCTAAATGCAATAGTCTTTACTGAAGCAACATTCTCCATGACGTTTTTGCCTGAGGTTTGCAAGATTTTGCCTGTTCTGCAAAGATTCATTTACATTGACATGATGTTTCATAAACATGAGAAGGACAAGACCCTGGTATTGAACAGCGTACCAAACCAAACGCACAACAGGGAATTCTTAGCCGCTGTACACGTTGGTGGTGGCGTTCAGATTTTTGTTCTCATGTTCTTGTTTTGGAGACAGGGTTGAGACGCTGTTTGGAGAGGGAGGAGAGATGTTGTTTGTATTCGTTGTACGGCTGGAGTGAAAGTATGAGTGCAATGTCGAGGTCCTGCTCCTACTCCTGAAGAGGTTTTGCACTTCGTATGATTCCAGGACCAGTAATGCAAACAAAACACGTATCTTTGGGTTGCTTAATTCTGCAAACACGTTACTGAGTTCAAAAAGTCAGCAGTAGTCAGGTAGACAGAAGGGCTGACCAATGGCCAGTTTGGAACTGGTCCAGGGCAGGGAAGGAAAGAAATCATTTCTAACTCAGCCTGTAGCTGTTTCGTGTTGGTTTATATGAACTTTCTCATATATGCCCGATCCAGTTTATAATGGTTTATAATTCTAATTCATTCTTTTTATAGTGCTTTTGTGCAAAGACTCAATAAAAGATGAGGGACCCAATATTCCACATACTATGCACACATAATACATAGGGCATCAGTTAAACTAGAGAGCTTATAGGGGTTTTTCTTTCTAATTGTAATTGGAAGAATTGGCACAATTGTTGGTAGACCCAGAGTTGAATCTCAAGATTGAAAATGAAGCATTTTCACATTATGTCCACCTTGGAAGAATCTGACTCAAACATCTGAAAAAACGTTCATCAAATTAAGAGACGTGCATCGTGCTGGGTCCGCTGAGAATGAACTGCACAAAATCACACGCAGAATCAAAGTAAGAGCATTTGAAATCCTGGCCTTGATGCTTGGTCTGATTCCATATTGCTCATGAAATGTGATGAAAATGCAATGAAAATTTGGGATGGGACAGATCATAGAATCATAGAATAGTGAATTATCATAGATAATGGTGTAGTCCTGTGCTCCCAGGCTTGCCTTTGGAAGAAAGCCGAGTTGTCTGTCCATGAGCGGTACGCAGAGCAGAGGAACGAGGCTTTTGGGGAATCTGTACTCTGGGAAGCACCAGACTAGATAAACCATCTCGTCAGGCTGTTCTGAACCAAAGCAGGATTTATCTCAAGCATAATGTGAAGTTCGGATGCCGTGAAAAGGCGTGGGCCAGAAACAAGGGGGTTTGGCCCTACCTCCTGCTGTAAATAATGATGTGTTATAACCATCTCTCAAGACAAGGCATGCAGATGTGTTGATAAAAAGTGTTCTACTTTGATAAAGTGTTTGCAAATCTCAGTAATGACACTTTAATGAGGGTGATTCCTAGACAGAGGATGCAAAAATCAGGCCTGCGCTTGCCGAACGTGTTGCAGGAGTCTGAGCAGCAGCACGGGGCGTCGCGGGAGGAAGAGCTGCGGGAAGGAGGTGCCGTGGGGGTCACCCTGTGACGGACTCGTGGCTGCTGGTGTGCTGGGTTTAATACAATCCTATTTCCCTTAGTGGGTTTGACCTCACATGCTGCTTGTAGCATTTTCACCAGGCTGTTCCCCCACTTTGGCACGCACTCCTTTCCGTCTCGAGCGCCGCTTCGGCACCTTGCCAGCTGCAGGCTGCCTCCGAGGCGGTTCCAGACTCACCTCGGCCTCCCGCCGCTGCGGTGTCTGTGACGTGCTCATCCTGAGGTGCGCAGTGGATCCCACCGCCGCCGCGGTGCGAGATGTGAGCCAAGAGCATTCAGGATTTAATATAATGGGATTTTCACCCAGAGCAATAACGCGTCCCGTGCTGGGTGAGAGCACTGGAACAGAAGGAAGCTGTTGCCCGAGCAGTTTGCGTGTTTTCGCGGTGTTTGTGTTACGGGCTTCCCTGCTCTCCTTGCAGGGGACTGTGGTGGTGCGTGGACTGGCCCGATCTCGAGAGCAATGGCAGCAGAAGCAGGTCGTTGCAGAGAATGACTGAATTCCCACCCGCTCTGCCTAAAATTCAGGTCATAGATCTTGGAATGGGAGTGGTGGTTGTGAACTGCTGTTCATCCTTGGAGTGCCGTTAGCGTCAGCGAGGTTCGTCCGGATAAATATGCAAGAAGCTCTTAATGAGAGATGAACAGTCCAATGGACAGTAAAGATTTGTGGGCAAAAATAACAAGAATTCATTTTTTCCCCAAAAATGATATTCTTTTTAAATCAGTTAGCCCATCAGGTGAGATGGGAGAGGCGTGAATGAACGGTTAGCTGTAGGTGGTTTATCTGCTCTCCCTGATGCTCTCTGGGCTTAGTGCAGGGAATGGCTCAAGTAGTTCCAGCCTTCCAGCACCATTCAGTTTTGCTGCTGTTACTGGTGCCTTAGTGGACAGAGAAGTGGGACAGGGTTGTGAAAGGTGGAACCTTCTCTTCAGAGTGTTTTGGAGATGCCAGAGGTGATGTTACCCAGGAAAAAGTACTGTCCTTCAAAAACTCGGTGGGAAATAATAGACTAATTCTTATTAGGGGCAGTTCAGCAGAATCCAGATGGAATAAGGAGTGAAATCCTGATTTTCCAATATTCAGAGCAGCTGCCAATCTAGAAGGGGTCCTCTTTAAGAAGTAAATCTGTGAAGTTTTGAGCAGGCAAGTTGTCTTTCTGTAGCTGCCTCGTTTAAGGGACTGAAGGGCCCTGAAATGTCAGAAACGTTGCTGCCTGCCAAAGCAGGCACGGCCGGGAGCTGCGGGCTGCTCCGGCATGCGGTGGCTCCTGGAGAACTTGGAGCATTGCCCAAAATCGAGAGTTGAAAGCACAACTGTTTCCTGCTTCGCTGTTAGAGAGCAGGCGGGCTCCCTCTGCGCGAGGGCGGGTACTTGGGTACAAAATTCCCAGATAAACATACCTGGAATATAAACAGGAGCTGGTGGAGAGCGCAGCGGCGTGCGAGCCAGGCGCAGCGGAGGACGTGCTCAAGCGGAGCTTTGACAACTTCCTCCATTCTTTCCCGGGACGTGGAAGCTGAATTCGTGTCCCGATCCTGCTGCACTGCCGCTGCGCGGGATCCTCCCCTTGGCAGGTTCTCCCTGGTCCTGCCCCTTCGCTCTCGGACATACCACCCTCTCCCAGCAGCTTTCGCCTCTGGAAAGTCGAGCCCGGCAGCAGTGCTTCCTCTTGCCCACACCAGCAGCCCTGGGCGTTCCAGCCGACATGGGTAAGGTCCTGCTGTGGATCCCACCGGGATCTGCTGCCTTCGGCTGCAGTTCTGCCCCGTGACACTCGTGGACTGGGGCCGGTGGGCTCGTTAGCGCGGTGGGCTGGGAGGGCGGACGCGGGGCTGAAGTTCAGCGTTTCCTCTGCCTGTTAAAAGGTTTCTCGAACCCCCTGTGGTTTTAAATCAGAAGCTTCAATGCTGTCGGTGAACGCCTTCGGTGTTGCCATTAACTGTCTCTTTTAGGACCGCAGCCTTCCGAAACCAAAATAAGCGTTTGCAGTTTTTGTTCTGGCTCACTGGGGACCTGAACGACTCTTAGGAAGATTGTCAGGAAACCAAGGACCAGAATTTAACTTTCCACTTATATGTTTGTGATAGACCGTATGATTTTTATGGACTTTCATTTTGGATACATGGCCAGGAAGCGGAGGGAGGAGACTAAGACAGAAAGAAGTGCTTTTGCGTGTGAACGTGGTGGTGTGTGCCGTGCAGGGGGACACTTGCATGGCGGTTCCACCGAACGGTTCGATGTGTGAAGAGCCCTTGTTGCACAGACAGAACCAGTGATTCTGACTCGGCAGAAGTGCCTAGTCTGGTTTATCCGCCTGGGGTGAATGTTTCTGTGCGTTTGTAAGTGCTAATAGTAGAAAGTGAACTGCGGTTGGTTTTGTTTGCTTCCTGAGGAGCTGTGAGTTCCACCCGTAGCCCGTGGTAATGACGGTTCTGGCTACACGGTGGCAGCAGCCTGTAAGAAGTCGGTAGGCAGGTGGGAAGAGTGAGTGGAATACTGCCCCTTGAAGTGGCACGATGGTGGAGAATTGCTCACACGGTTTGGAAAAGCGTGCTCCTGGCAGCGCAGATCGAGTGCTGGGCTGCTCCTCCAAAATGCATCGGGTCATTAAAGTCTGCTTGTGTCGTCTGGCACTTGGGGAGAGACTTGTGTTCCAGCAAGATCGTGGTGTGTTTGTTGTTCTGTAAGGGGGTGTGTGTGGTACAGCTGATCTGCTAATTCCTTAGTTCCCATTTCTGTGCTAATTTCAGCCCTTTAGCACAGTCACACCCCAAACCACATTGGTCTGTCTTCGTTTTTTTGGTGTGTCCATGTTTAACCCGTGCATACACCTTAACTTCACGGGATGTTCTGTTTGCTCAGGCTCTGCAACAAGCCCAGTTTGGCCCAGAGTTTTTCCACCTATCCTTAAGCTCTGGACAGAGGTGCCCGATCATTGCCAGGTTTCTCTGCAACGCCCTCAGGAGAGCAGAGAGTCTCGGGCACCTTCATGGGTTGCCTTGAGGGAGCTGGAGAACTCTGCTGCCATAAAATAGTGCGTACAGAGAGACAAAGTCTTTCCTTTTCCCTGCTCTTTTCCTTTATTTCACGCTGTTAAACCCGAACTATCAAAGAGTAACTCTTTGTGTTAATGGTTACTGAATTTACTGTGAAACTGCGCTCCATTGGGTGGGATTTTTTTTACAGTTGTAAATCTGTAAACCTTATTATCCAGACTACAGTGACTCCAGGTTAATCTGAGTGTAGGTTGTTCCTGCTGCAGCTTCCCCAGAGGCTTTGCATGTCACTCCAAAACTTTTAACACACTCATTAGGTAAGCATAAATGGATTGACCTGTGATTTTTTTTTAAAAAATAGCTACTTGCACAAGTTTTTGATAAAGCAGTCTCCTAAATCCTGCTTTTCCGATGTTTTGTGGTATTTGTTGTCCTTTGGGATGATCTGTATTTCCCAATATTTCTTTGCCCTGAGGAGCTCAGCATTTCTGAAGGCTTTACAGCCCTTGAAAAGGCAGAGAGGCATCTTCATCAGCTGCCTGACAAGGCAAGTGCTGATGTTCAGAGACACAGAGCAACACACCCGTAAGAGAACTGCCTGCAAAGGTGTGAGATACACTGCAAAAAAAAATCTCCATGCTTTGTCCTCACTGGAGTTTGCAAACCACATCCATGTGATGGAGTGTCCCGCTCCCTGGGATTCAGACACTCGGTCAGCTGCCAGATTAATGGGGGATCTGGAACGTAGTAAGTAATATTAACATGTTTAACCACGGATTATTGACACAGCAATGTAAATATTATTGTTAACATGTTGCTACAAGATGGTACGAATCACAGTTTCATTACAAAAAGCTCGTTTTGTGCTCACAAATGAGCTTGGCATCGTGTGCCAGGGAAAGGCTTGCGTCATCCGCGATCTCTCCAGGCAGTAGGTACAGTGCTTCCGAATAAAAGAGTGCTTGGACAAGAGCAGAGGGGAGGGAGAAAAAAATGTGTGTGAGAAGAAGGAAGAGAAAATGTTCAGCATCTTGCCGTATGTTTTCTCTGGAAAACAATTTGGCACAAATAATCTTTTTCTCAAAGTAATCTGCAGAAAACTGCATTTGCAATGCTAATTAAGCTGTGCTCTAATGCGTACCGAGTTCCTGCTAATTTAGGTGATTGAGAAAATTGGAATAAAGTTTAAATTATGGCTTAGACATAAATGGAACAAAGCAAACTTTACATTTCGTCTTTCCAGATGAAAACATCTCACAAAGAACGTGAAATTAAACCTAACGTACCAAATTGCTCTTCTTGAGAAGATGCAATTTTTAACGTTACGAGCCTGCTCATGCTGGAAGCCTTTTGCAGAGAAAGGCTCGTAATCGAGTGGGCACCGGAGCTGCCCCACCACTGGATTTGAAATCTCGGATCTGTGGCATTCTGGAATAAAGTGGTGCTATGAACGTCCCCCTTTAAATATCAGAGAATGGCAAATAATTGGCTGATTTGCTTGATTTTGATACTTGAGGTACGGAGGGAGGCAACTGTGCTGTGGTTTTGCTTCTGTCAACACGTGTTTCACTTCGTGGCATATTGAAAAAATGTGCTGGCGTCCCGCTGCGCAGCACTTGTACGTTTCGGTGTTCCAAACAGCTGATGAGGCACTGGTTCCTTTTGGGAACGGAGCAGAAGTTTCCTGCACTGTGGGGTGGGTTCAGCAGCCCTGCAGCTCCACGCTGCAGAAAACTGCAGAGTTATGTGCCTGTGAACTTGCAAAACGTTGTAACTGCCCCTTGAAGCAGGATTTCAGGGTAATATTTTCGTAATTCTAGCCAACAATTTACTGATGTGATCCGGAGCACGTGTGTTCTGCTGACAGTGTTGCAGAAGGAGTTGCTGTGTATGAGGCTGTTTTCATTCAGTTTTTACTGAGGTGTAAAAACTGAGGATCCCAACTGGTACGAGAGAGCCAAGAACCTTTTCAGAACTAAGCTGAAACGGCTTTGAAGTATCGCGTGTTAGCGATGAGCAGGGCTCTGTGCTTGCTGCGATCCAGCTCTGAATTCTGGAAAATCCTGGTATAGGAGTCCTGTCTTTTTGGAAGGGAACACACCACTTTCCAGAAAGAGCAGCTGTAGATAACAGCCGCTGCGGTCGCCGTCCCCGTGGAAATGTTGAGGGTTTGTGCACAGAGACACTCGGATGCGCCGGCTGGTTGTGGCTCTCGGGCAGGAGAGCGTTGTGTCGCGGTCTTCTGCTGCTCTACGTTGACGTGTTCCTCCTAACGCAGAGCCCGTCCTTCAGCCAGACGCGCTCCGTCCTGCTTTTGTGGGGTTCCCTTCTCCGCAGGAGATGTCGTTTCCCTTTCCAGCTTCCTAAAAGTGCCGTTTCCCCACTCGGCGGTTCGGTCCGTGATGCACTTGCTGTGCTGGACGTGGTGGACGAGGAATTCCGGTTCAAGGGAGCTCTTGGCAGCTCTAACGGTGGCGTCAGAGCCGAGGTGGGGAGCTGAGTGGTGAACAGAGAGAAGGTAGAACGGTTCCTGATTCCTCCTCTTGTCCGCTCCGGTCCCCTCTGGTATCACCTCTTGCCCAGGCTGTAAATCCTTGGAAATAACCACTTCCTCGGTGTTTGTACGCAGAGAACGACTGGAGGCTTTCCAGTAATAGTAGAAAGGGTTGTTCAAATGGGGCAATCTGTCTGCTTTCTCAGCTGGCAGTGAGTCAGCAGCTCTCTCTAAAACATTTAACACAATTTTCTTAAATCCCAGACCCTTGTCATATATGAATGTGCTTTAGAATTGTGAGGCTGAACTCCTCGAAACGAAGGCCCGAATTTCCCATTATTTTTGAGCACGGAGTGTCATATCGCGTATATTTGCAGAAACTCGAGGAACCTCAGCACCGACTGGAGCCGGTGAGACTTACAGGTGTTTGGCAGTGTAGAAATTGGATCTGAGATTTGTCAATCTCTGAATGCAAAGCCAATGTCCTCTTAGAGATTTGCTTTCAAATAATTTGGGAATTACAACGACTTTTTTTTCTCCAATCAGCAAAATGCGGAGCATGCGGCCCGGGATACGCAACTCCTCTGGACGCCATGAAAGGCAAGTGCTGACGTCTTTTCTTAAATTCAGGCCGTCAGTGAAGGAATTGTTTTCAGATTAGGTGAAGACTGGGACGATGCCTTCCAGAGTGGCTTGTCGATTAGCAAGGCCAAGGAGACTTTAAATATCAGAAGAGATTTTGTGTCATTTTGCTCCCAACTCTGGGCAAAGCGTGCAGGCTCCGTTACCCCGAGTTCACGGAATCGTGGTACTGAACCCATGTAAGTCGGGGTTCAGCTATAGGTGTGGCTATAGGGTGCTGGTGTGCGACAAGCTGTTCTGGTTTTCTGTGCTGCAAAACAGAGCTTTGCTTTAAGAGCAGAGAGGAGAGGCCTGACGTGGCTTGCAGGTGGGAGGGTGGTCTCCAGCACTGTCCTGTTTCAGCAGAATCAGTGCATCCCCAGAGTCTCACGTTAGGAGGACAAGGGAGTAGAAGGGCCCTACAGCTGAATAAGCACTTTTTCCTGGCGATTTCTGGCTGCTCAAACCATCTACTACGAGTATTTTTCCATACAATGGACATCCTGAGGTCCAGCTTCCTAGGAGAATCGCAATTACGGACAGGGAGGTTAAATCCAAAGAAGATTCTCTTAAAGCTAACCACAGCTTTTTGTAAAAATAGTTTCTTTTAAACAAGATTTCTACTTAAAGGTCCCCGGGAGGAGGTTGTGTACCTGCCGTGTATCTACAGAAACACAGGGGTCGAGAAGCCTGACTACCTGGCCACGGTGGACGTGGACCCCAAATCTCCACACTATTCTCAGGTACGTGTCTGGAAATGGCTCCGGTGCTCCAGTTGCTGGAGTCGTGAATATTTGGGATCGCATAATCTTTTTTGACTGTTGAGAACCAATCAAATCCTCTGCCGTTTTTCTTACCAGGTTACTCAAAGCTAACATTTGTCTTGTTGGTCTCAAGACACTTTCAGAGCCCTTTTGTGCTTAGTATTTTAATAGTTCTGTTGTAACACTAGTACTGGCTTGTACTGAGCGTGGGTATTAAGGTGGTGTTTCATTCGTATAGGCAGAGCTTCTGAAGCAGGGAAGTTCTGGGAGGTTCTCACGTTAGATATTACCAGTGTAAGCCGTTCACTTCGTAACTGGAACGCTGTAGGTAGTTGTCTGCCAGTACACCAGATCCAAAGTGTTGGCAAGACTGGCCTTAAGCTGCTCAGTCTGTCACTGCAAACGGCGTACGCCAAGCTGCGTTTGGACGTGCAGCGCTTGCCCAGCTCAAACGGCCGCTGAGACTTTGGACTCGGATCCCCACGGCTTTTAAGGAGCCGTGCGTCTGGTTTGACAGCAAGGATTTTCATAATTTGTTCTTTTTCTTTATATCTACTGCTCAGGGGGTTATTGCAGAGGAGTGGAGGAAACAAGTCTCCTAAAACTTTGACAAAACGGAGCTGTAATCTTTCAACTTTTCGTAGTTGTGCAGTGGGAAGGCAAAAATCAGAAGCAGGAGTGCAAATTAACGGCCAGTTTGCCACGGTCAGCCCCGGGTGTCATCAGGTAGATCTCGTCGAGTCAGAGACTTGCAGCAGGGGGATAAGGGATGGTTTTGCCGTTGTTTTTTTCCGTATCATTATTCCATGTCTCTTTAATTAGGTAGAGTCTTTGAAAGATTTGGATTAATTGAGCAGCGTACAACATTTGACAAAGGCTGTGCAATCATGATGTTCAACTTTCTTCTCCCACTTCACGCCTTTGGCTCTGCCTATCTCGGGCTGAATCTGCTTCCTGAATAACAAATAGCAGCTTCCTCCTGCTCTTTATTAATTTGTGCTTTGACATAAAGACCTATTTCTTTGCCTAGGGGAGAAACTACACCAGACTGAACCTTAAGTGTGTCTCTGACTTTGTAGGTGATCCATCGCCTGCCCATGCCGAATCTTAAGGATGAGCTCCATCATTCCGGGTGGAATGCCTGTAGCAGCTGCTTTGGGGATGCCACAAAGAGAAGAAATCGTCTGATTCTACCAAGTCTCATCTCTTCTCGAATTTACGTGGTGGATGTGGGAACAGACTTGCGAGCTCCTAGAATCCATAAAGTATATTTGGGTGACTTTAAGCTGGGTGTTTATGTCTTATATTTTGACCAAGAGACGATGATTTTATGGAGTCCAACTTCAAATTAGAGTAGGAGAGCCAGAGCAGTTCTGAAAACTTTTGTCAAACGTTAGGAACTTGTCGAAGTTTTGAAACTCCTACAATTTATTGATAAACTACACACAAAAATCTTGCACTAAAGAAATTTGAGTAAATGTGGTGTCAAACGCTGAAAAATTAGGAAGTTCCGGAATTCAACCTGCCTCTGCAATATGAATTTCAGTTGAAGTAGTTGCACACTCTATTGTTGTTTTTAACTGCAAGATCACGAGTTGAGCTCCTGCATGACACATTGTGGTGGTTTAACCCCAGCCAGCAACTGCCCCACACCGTTTCTCGCTCACCCCCCCTGGCAGAGTAGGGGGGAGAATCAGAAGAGTAAAAATGAGAAAACTCATGGGTTGAGATAAAGACAGTTTAATAGATAAAGCAAAAGCCACACGTGCAAGCAAAGCAAAACAAGGAATTAATTCACTGCTTCCCATCAGCAGGCAGGAGTTCGGCCGTCTTTGGGAAAGCAGGGCTCTGTCACGTGTGTTGGTGACTTGGGAAGACAAACACCATCACTCCAAACATCCCCTCCTTCCTTCCTTCTTCCCCCAGGTTTATATGCTGAGCATGATGTCATATGGTGTGGAATATCCCTTTGGTCACTTGGGATCAGCTGTCCCAGCTGTGTCCCCTCCCAACTCCTTGTGCAGCCCCAGCCTGCTCGCTGGTGGGCTGGGGTGAGAAGCAGAAAAGGCCTTGACTCTGTGTGAGCTCTGCTCAGTGATGCCTGAAACATCCCTGTTTTATCAACACCCTTCGGGATGGAACTGGGGAAGGTGACTATGACCGTGTGTGTACTCCTTTTAGGTTGTTGAGCCAGTGGAGTTGTTCCGGAAGGGTAACGTGGCTAATCCTCACACCTCTCACTGTCTGGGCAGTGGTGACATCTTGATCAGCTGCTTGGGAGACCCTTCTGGCAATGGAAAAGGTACTAATCCCCTTCATTACTCTAGAGAAGTACTCGTGGTATAGAGGTGCCATGCTCCCAAAGCACAGGCTGCCAAGCTTACAGTTCTTTTGGGCACGTAACCTTCCAGCAGCTGTTTGAGTAACTACAGAATAAATACCCCAGATCCCAGGTGAGCTGCGTGGACATCGCTCTGCCGTGGCAATTCGGACTGACGTGGAGGAACATCTATGGAACTGGTGATGAGTTCAGCTTCCATGTCTCAGTCTTTCACACGTATTACTAGGGAAGACCAAGTATAATAATATATATCATATGATATATGTAATATGAGCAAGAAACCCATTAACCTTTCACTTGGGTCCCTTCAGCAGGGAGCAGGGAAGAATTGCCTTTGGACACAGTCTGTATCAGCTCAGTATGTGTGACTTGAGCACGAAGGATTCTGTTGCTGACCTAAATCCTCTTTGTCTCACTGTCTCATGAAAATTAAGTCTTTCGAGCTATTGCAGATTGCATTTCCCGTTTAAAACTTTTGAAAGATTCTTGTGTATAAATTTTGTTACCTGTTCAGCTGTAAAACACCTGACATCTAAAGAGAAATAGTAGCTATTAGGAGGAATATACTTCAGATGGTAAGTGGTGAACCCTGCTGCTTTTCACAGGGTTTTTCTCTTCTGGATTGTGGGCAAATGTGTCCTTGAATAGATGCATATTATGTACGGAATTCAGGGTTACTGGTGGCCAGCAAAGAGAAACAGGGGTGACTCCTCCAGGTTCTTCTCTAAGATATCCCTTAATTGAAAGGTACTCTAGGAAGGCTAACTGATTTATTGGAATGACTTGAGTGGAAACAGAGCAATCTGAAGCTTAAAAAATTCATTACAATGTGATAAAGTTCTTTAAGAATCCAACTTTCATTTGCTTTAGTCCACAAAAGCGGTGCCAATGGAATCACAAAATTTGCCTTAAGCACAGGGTTGCGTTTTACAGAGTGTTTAGAAAACAGGCGTGTAAATGTTAATGTGTTCTTTCTCTTAAAGCTGTGAATCTGTGTGAATGTCTTCAAACAGGTGTTTTTCTGGTTTTATATCAGGTGGCTTTATTTTGCTGGATGGAGAGACCTTTGAAGTGAAAGGAAATTGGGAGAAGGGGGAAAAGGTGCCCTCCCTGGGCTATGACTTCTGGTATCAGCCGCGACACAATGTCCTGATGAGCACTGAATGGGGAGCCCCAAAAGTCTTGGCAGATGGCTTTAACCCAGCTGATGTAGAGAGAGGTGAGGGAGCGTTCGTTTAAACTCTCAAAAGTAAAAGTGATTCTTTGTGAAAATAACATCTTCTGGGTCTGTTTTTGTCTGGCCTGATCCGTTAGGGCATTACGGCCGCCGCATTAACGTGTGGGACTGGAGCACTCACACCCACATTCAGGCGATTGACTTAGGGAAGGGCTCCATCCCTTTGGAAATTCGGTTCCTCCACGATCCGGATGCTGCAGAAGGGTTTGTTGGATGTGCTCTGAGTGGTGCGGTGCACCGGTTCTACAAGACGGAGGTGAGTAATGAACGCTGTGGCAAACAGAAGCTCACGCCTGGTCGCTTCAGAAATCCACCGATCACTTGGGAAATAGTAGAATTCTGATAAGATAAAAGTGGGTGGGCATTTTGAGTGTCTCTGCAGCTGGGCTGCTCATGTCCAGCATGCAGATCTGCAGCAGCCTCATCCTGACAGGATGCAGAGCTGTGGAGGTCATGGTGCTGGTCTGTCAGCCCCACTTCCAGCTCTCCTGCTCTCCACAGTAGCTCATTGGTCAGTTTAACCACAGTTAATGAATTTGGAGTCTCAAAGAGGGGAAGTCTCGCCAATGACAGGAACGTCAGTCAGCTCCTGGACGTGAGACAATCTAAGGAACGCTCGCACTGCGGAGAGGGCCGCAGCGTTGGCTCAGCAGCCTGTGTCTGGCCACCGAACACGTATCGACCGGGCAGTGACAAGAACATGTGAAACTTGTCACCAGCCTCAGTGCGTGCTGCTGCTGCTTGGTGTGTGGGAGAACAAGGAAGACCTGAAGGTAGAGGAGGGATGGGGTCATGGGCAGGGCAGTAGAGCTGTTGCCATTTTGGAGGGTGAGCTGGAGGCAGACGGGACACCAAGCTGTAGGAGATGAGCAGTTTTTAGTTGTGCTGCTGTTACAGCAAGCTGAGATGTTGTTGCACAGTATAATCCCTGACATTCCCACCAACAGTGTGGTTACCATCCTCACCCCCTGGTGACACTGAGTTGCAGCGTGCATGTCACTCCTGTGCAGGACCTGTTAAATAAGTGGCACTGTTTGCTTCTCTCCCTCTGCAGTAATAACGCTGTGTTCTCTTCTGCACCTTCTGCAGAAAGGAGACTGGGCAGCAGAGAAGGTGATCGAAGTACCGAGCAAGAAGGTGCAGGGATGGCTTCTCCCTGACATGCCTGGTTAGTGTGAGCGTGTTTGGGAGAGAAGTGGGGTGGTGCTCTCTTCAGTTCCCTGGTACAGTGTAGCTTTTTGGAAAATCTTACCCTTAAATGGCAAACACTCCCCTTGTAAAATACTAAATTTCTGTCTGGGTCCTTCGTGTCACGCTTCTGATGTCACCAAATTAGCCTTGCTAACGAGCCACTGAGAAGGAGGTTGTCAGGCCCCTGCTCCCACACTGCTCAGTGCCTGAGATCAGTTTGTCTAGAAAAATACTTGGAGTTTGAGTCTTTCAGCATGAGCTTCAGTATTCAGGAATGGCCCTGGGAATGCTGGTAGAGCCTGAACCTCGTTTGGGCAGGTGCTGGATTTCCAAGGATGATTGTGTTTGTTCAGCCCATATCTTAATATATTTTTCTGAGGCTACTATGACTAGAATTTTGAAAGATAATAGGCTTGTGGTCTTGTTGGTTACTAGTCCTGTTCCTGACTTTGCTACTGAATATTTTCTTGAAGGTCTTATTACTGATATCCTCATCTCGCTGGACGACAGGTTCCTGTATTTCAGCAATTGGATACATGGAGACATCCGCCAGTACGATATCTCCGACACCCGCAAGCCCAGGCTGGTGGGACAGGTACGCCAGCGTCAGAAAAGCTGTCGTGTACGAGGGCAGTCCAGTCTTCTCATTTCCTTCTTTTTTAAAAGGAGAAAATGACAATTTACTTTTGCTCGAGAATTGTCTCTACATTGTTTTCATGTTCCTCTCGTAGCCGGCGCCTGGTCTCACACATTCCCTCGGTTACAGGTGTTTCTGGGAGGCAGCATCACAAAAGGTGGACCTGTGACTGTAGTGGAAGACCAGGAATTGCAGAGTCAGCCAGAGCCGTTTGTGATCAAAGTAAGTTTTCCTGTCGTGCACGTTGGCAGTGCTCTGCTGGTCGTAATCCCTTCTGAGATATCCCCACACCTCAGTCAAATGTTCATCATACGAAGCCGTATCTGAGCTCGTTTCTGTCTTGGCTCACAGCCTGGGCAGGTAGCACATTTCAGCATGGGCTGGAGCTGGTAAATCCTGGGAAGTGTTTGTTCTGGCTCCCTGGTGGCACTGGACAAGCTGTTCAAGTGTACGGACGCCTGTGTAGTTACACCTTCCCTGCTGGTGTTAGCTGGCAGGTGTAAAGCCGGGGCAGTGTGTGTTCCTCACGCTGCCGTCATCGCTTCTGATCATCTGTCGGCAACTGGCAGCCGAAGCACTGACCCAGCTCATTCTGCCAGTGGGGTGTGCGTGCAGAGTTCGATGGCACCTGGCATCATGATAGAAAAATGAGAGAGCGTTAATTGGCGCTGATCGTTACCCGTGCGCATTGGTATTACCACCGTCAAGGCAGCTGCCTATGGGAAGTCTCAGGGGATAGGCAAGAACTGAGTATGGTCATGGCTACGACCTGTTGGCCACTGGAGGCGGTTTCAGGAAGTTCCACAGACTCCTTTTCTTCATAGCACAGGTTGTGACCTCGCTGCAGCGTAGGAATGTTCGTGTTTGCAACTGGGCTGTGCCACCCATCTCTTCATTTTTGATGCTTCCACCCAAGTACAGCAACCTGAACCCTTCAGCCCATGTTTTCTTACATTACTAGTTCTGTGAATTTAGTGGAGCTCATCTGGATTGGCTTTGAGGCTCCCTGTTAATAAGGACTAAGACTCCCAGTAAAAACTATTCTCTCTCCAAAATGGGATTTGGTGCACTTGTGTCAAGGATTCCAGAGTGCTGGATGATCCTCCAAGTAACAGAACAGCCGTGCTGTTTTGTTTCTCCTTGCTGTGTCATTTCTTTTGTTCAACTTCGGTGGCAGCTTGTCTTGAGCATCTTGTCCTCTGTTATAATTTTAGGGGAAGAAGGTGCCAGGTGGACCTCAGATGATTCAGCTTAGCTTGGATGGGAAGAGATTATATGTCACCAACTCTCTCTACAGTGGATGGGACAAGCAGTTCTACCCAGATCTTGTCAAGTAAGGAAACTTTGGTAAACACGAATGATTGTACAAGCCCATGTTCGAGATTTGAGTTTGAAATAGTGGTACCAGCTGGTACAGAGAGCGAAGCTCCCCCACAGGGAGACGGAACTCAGTAACTGTGCACAGCCTACCAACCTCGACGTTTCGCCCACCAGCCAGAACCCGTCCCTGCTCAACAGGCCCACAAAAGTTGGGGTCTGCACACACGATTCGCTGAAATCATGGTCTGTTTGGAAATAGACGAGAATGGGAAGAAACTTCCAAACTGAAGTTTGGAAGCATATCAGCGTGACTTTCTGGTTTGGGGATTAGAGAAAGGAGGAGATGTTCTTCAGATGGCCACAGGAGGGCATGGTGCAGCTTGCCTCTTCTTTATCAGTACCAGCAGCTCTTGGTTTCCACTCGTTCCTTGCTGGTTGGAGGTTGCAGGTTTCTCCGGGGCGGTGTAACTCACTTTGGAGACCTGCTAAGGCCCGTTTTGAATCTGAGATTCTTTCCATTTTACATTAAAGGAAGACAAACCCTGCTCAAATATGCACGAGAAGAGCAATAAATATGAATCCTTTTCCCAATATCTGTTTTCTTGTCCCTTTTTCAGGGAAGGCTCTGTTATGCTGCAGATTGATGTGGATACTGAAAAAGGTGGATTGAAAGTGAATAAAAACTTCCTAGTGGATTTTGGGAAGGAACCTGACGGGCCTGCCCTGGCTCATGAGATTCGTTACCCTGGTGGAGACAGTACCTCTGATATCTGGATCTAATTGTTGTCTGGAGCCATTTTCTTTTTTTTTCTTCCTGTTTTTTTTTTTTTACTTTTTCTTCCTCTCTCTCCTCCTTGTCCTCCACTTCCCTTTTATTTAGGTGAATCGGTTCATCTGGGATTTTGTCCGCTGTCTAAATGTAGGCTTCCATTAGGGTGAGCCACAGAAGCTCCACTTTCTTCTCATTCTGAGGCAGCCAAGTGAATCTCTGAAACGTGGGACGTCTCATTTCTCGGCTCCTTCCCCTTTCACAGGGCCCTGTGTCATCACTATTGCCTGTCGGTTTCAAGGCCGAGGTCACCAGTCTTTTAAGGACTGTTTGTGTTGTTTGGTGCCACTTTGCCTTCCCACTGTTTGTCGATGGAGAAGCTGTTCCTAAATAACTCCATCAGAAGGATACATTCCATGAGCTTCCCCCAGAGCAGAAGTGTCCAGTCCCTGCAAGCTTAGTTTGCTTATAGCATAATCAGTGCTTTCCAGCAGACACAGCATAAAAGTCGTGCATATCTGGTCTGAAGCCACGTGTTTCTGGAGCTGGGTTGTACTTTAACTTTTGTGCACTGATGTAATAAAAAATCAACAATAAACTTGCTCTTCAATTCAGGTGGAGCTGCACTTTTTTTTTTCTTTCTAGCATTTCAGCATTTTCTACTTCAAAGAACATAAATGTGAGCTCACTTCAGAAAGTAACAATGTCGTTTGTCTAAAAATTCTTTGGTGAGGAATTTATTTTCACTAAATCCACCTTTGATCCCGTTATCACCAGCAAAGATTCCCTGCCATTTTCTATGACTGGAGAAAACTGTAAAAAACTTTTCTGCACACTGTGCCACAGCCAGGTGATCCGAGCAGCAGGTGTCTTACAGGTGTCTTGCAGTTCTTGAGCAGACGAGCACGCACAAGCCCACCCTTTCTTCTCGGGCCAGTTCCTGGTGCGTCTTCCCAAAGCTGTTTCTTGGGTCTGATTCTCTTTTCTGCCTCTCGGGATCCGTTGCTTTCCCACCTGTGTCCGTTGCCAGTCTCTGCCGTTTCCTGCGGAGCTGTAGCGACGCCAGTCGTAACGCTGGAATCGCATCAGCGGTGCCGGCGGAGCAGCGCATTAATGGGACTTCCCACTGGAGCCTTTTGGCTGGGTCTTTTTCCGACTTTTGCTGTGCTTCCACAGCCAAATCCTCATCTGCTGACAGACCTGGCTTTATAATCAAGACTTTGTTCTATACGTCGCTGCTCACTGTCTTGCCCAGCGTATTTGGAACCAGGCTTCGAGAGTTCCGTGCTTTTAACGTAGGGCAGCGCGATGCTGCCACTTGGTCTCTTTGCAACCTGCGACAAGAGGTTCTGTTCAGACCTTGTAAAGCTGGAGAGCTTTCTGGCGTGGTGGTGCCACCTGTGTCTGATGTAAAAGCCCATTTTCAGCAGCTTGTTAGCAATGGGTGATGTTTAAACCGTCTTGCTGCAAAGACCCGTTGTTTTCCGTGCGAAGGGACGGGTTCAAGAATGGAGTATCCGCTGCCAACTCGTGGAACACTGCTAATAGTCCGTGCTGGGTGGGTGCAGTGAGTGCTCAGTGTCTGGACAATCTCATGTCGTCCAGGAAAGTCATTGATTTGTTCGGAAATCATTTGCTACCAGCCAATACTTCTGGAGCCCGTATTTTTTTTCCACTTACTCCCTATAAGACTGAGCGTTTTAAATTGGAAAAGGTGCACCACCTCCCCGATGGCCACGGGAGGGCAGCCCGCAGCCTGTCTTCGTGCAGTGCACAGGTACATCCAGGAGCTTCTCTCACTCCAAAAGCAATTTCATGTCGTGATTTTCCAGAGATCACAAACTTGCTGTGAGGGTGGCCCTCAGGGCGCTTCTCGGCCCATCAGTGTGTTGCAGGGTGGCTGAGGTCTCTCATGCCAGCTACAGTGAGCGCTCCAGGCTGAGTCCCATCCTGAAATTTCAGTTGGAAACGCCCCCGAACACAAGTGTGCACAGCTACTAAGTGCAGATTGCTTCTGTGACTTGCAAAGACCAAATGTTAAATGCAAAAAGGTGCTTAGAGAAAAGCAGAGTGTGGGACTCGCTTGAATTGAAATATTTCCTTTTTTCCCAACATCTGCTGATTTGGGTACTGAAGAAGGTAAGCTGTGAGCAGAGAGTTTCTCGTGATTCTGGGAGGAAACCCACTGGGTCCCACCACACTTACGAGGTCCATGTCCATAGTGGAGATTCTGCTTTTGGTGTGTGTGTCTGTCCGTGTCTGCTTTATTGCGGTGTGAGCTGCACCGTGGGCTCACCGACTGTATGGACAGCACCGTCATGGCTGCCAGGGAGCTTCTGAGGGGACACAGTCAGCCAGAGGCTGCTGGAAACGGGCCTTGGAATTTCAGACATGAGCCAAATGCCTGCTGTTGGGAGAATCTCCGAAGGTGCTATGAAACCTTACCCTGATGAGTGACTGCCGTCTCTCTCATGCTTGTCAAAGTGGAAGAGACAACTGCAGTGAGAAAGAATGAGTTGGTGAATGCAGAGTAGGTCCAGATACATGGTGGGTCAAAAAAAGATTCTGACCTGTTCATTAGTGGTGTTGTAGAGGTTTCACCCACTGGACGAAATCCACCCTTACTCACAAGCACACAAAGTTCTGGGTCTGCGCACGCTGTTTGCTGAAACCATCATCTCTTGGGAAGTAGGTAGGAACGTGAAGAAGCCAGTGACCATGGCCAAGCCTTCTGCAGGCCATGGTACTGCCAAACTGCCCCCGAGTGCATCAGCCAGGCTTCAGTTTTTGGCAGTGAGGAAAGCAGATGATCCAGGTGACCACAGGAGGGCATAGCGCCGCTCGCCTGTTCCCGAGGGAGTAACTCGTGCCTGGTTTTCACTCCTTGGATTTGGTAAATTGAGGTTTGCAGATCCATTTGTATTTCTGATGGCAGGTCGTGTCCAAGACAAGTAGATGTGTTTATACCAGAGAGTCTGTTTGCAGTATTTTCCACAAGTGCAGGAGGACAGAAGGATGTGTTATATCCCTGTTATTTGCTGGGAAAGTTATAGAATGCAGAATAGTTTCTGCTTCAGTGAAACCAGAGCAATCGTGATGAGAGTTACCAATAAAACCCCTGATTTTTGGTCTGGTACCTGGAGCTCTGTGTCTCTGGTGAAGCCTGACGTCCCGCTTTGGATCTCAGAGTGAAGGGAAGTGCCTTGTTGTGTACAGAGAGGTGGAAACGAGTCCTTGGGGTGGAACCTGAAATGTTTCGGTAAACGGCTCAGCGTACGTGTTCCTGGATTGCATTTCCTTCTCCATCACTGGAGGCAAGTCAACCAGTCTTGATTCCGTTTGTTGTACACGTGGAGTCGGATTTGCAGAGCTGGCAGGGACTTTGGAGGAGAGCTGCTGCTGCCTGTCGCGGGGCAGAGGCACAGCAGAGGAGAAGAAGCAGGTCCTGCTCGTCCGCCCTCCCCAGGTGCGCGGAGCTGCGGCTCCGCGTGCGTCAGACGGAGCGATGGTGCGGCCGCGGGAGGAGTCGGCTGCAGGAGCTGATCCGGCAGAAAACGGCGCTGCCACAGCCGTGACTCACCGTCCATCTCCCTGTGGCTGCGCACGGCAGAGCCCGGCAGCGGCTGCCTGAAGTCACCGCTCGTCACACGGAGTCTGAAATCACAACCTGAGGATGTGGGGTTTGGATGGGTCTGTCCGGTTGTAGCTGTGGGCTGCACTGGGAGGGGTGACCCCACTGCCGTGCCTCTGGCCAGACCTTTCTGCCCCCTCCGCTGTGACGGCTGCTCCGACGGCAAACGGCTCGTCTGGAGGGGAAGGGGCGGCCGACGCGGCGGTGGGAAACGGCAGGAGGTGCCGGAGGGAGAAGAGGCGCCGTTGTGCTCGGGTGCTGTTCCCTCCGGCAAACCCCGCAGCCTGCGCGTGGAAACGCGTTCTGCAGTGACGTGCTGGAGGGCACCGCGTGTAGCCGGTGTGATTCCAGTAGCCCTGTGGTGTTGGGGTTGTCCCTGCTCAGTGGGGTGATGGAGCGATCCGGGGTGGTGGCTGTTGGCTCTGCACAGTCTGCTGCTTTCAGCAGCGTTTGCCTTTTATCGCAAGTGCGGCTCTGCCCTGCCGGCTGTTGGCATTACCACTTGTGCCAAAGCTTCGAGCGCTCTGTCTTTGTACCTGGCGTGCCCTCGGTGCACTCTTCTCCTCTGCTGTCCTGGAGCCATTTGCGTCTGCCACACCGTGAGCCGTGCCACCTGCCGCCGGCTGCGTGCTGCTCTGCCGGGGATCCCCAGCTGGCAGGGAGGGTGTCTGCTGGGACTCTCACCGTCCTTCTCCCTTCCTGCTCTCCGCTCTGCCCTGGCAGGAGCTGAGCTCAGCTGGTTTTGCTTTGTGTTCACCTGCACCTACATCTTCTCTGTGGTCCTTGGTGAAGCAAGGTCTTTGCCCAGCAGTTAGTGTGCCCATCAGCACCAGATCGCATCACCTGGCCTTGCTCATTGTCAAAATTACAGCATGTTCTTCCCTATCAAGGTTGGAAGAGCTGGTCGGGAGCGGGGGAGTCATTGCCACCTCAGTGTGGGCTGTCCAGCAAAGCCCCTGATTGCTTTTCCAGAGGTGGCTTCCCATGGCTGCGTGCCACAGGCGGCTTTTCTTGGGCCGAGAGCAGAGCACGCCGATTGTGCCCTCCGCTAACCATCGCTTGCTTGCTGGTGTTGCTGAGCCTGCTCTTCTCCTTCCTGCTATCAGTTTTAATTAGAAAACTCTACACCCCACAGCTTGGTTTGGTGAGGGATGCCAAGGACGTCACCAAGGGAAGCCAAATAGGGTGACCAGCAAACTTTGTTAATGAGCGGAAGACTCCAGAACTTTTTAATTAGCAGGTGTGCAGGTGCAAGAAGAAGGTGCAGTGAGACATGCACACCGTGACAGCAGCAGCATGCAAAGAGGCATCAGCCGAGCGCTGGAAATTGCCTCTGATGGAGCAGGAGCTTCTTGCGCGTCCTTGGTTGTGTGTCCTACCAGCCAGGCAAGCAAGGACGGCAGCAAGTCGGGTACGATGCCTAAAACTCTCTTTTGTTTTTGACTGGGGGAAGATGGGCAGTTCTGCCCAGCACAGAGCAGGACGGGAGAGCACTGGTGAGCTCTGGGCAGGGCAGCAGAGAAGAGGCAAAGGCCGTTGTGAGTTGCTCGGAGGAGGAGAGCTCGCTCCAGCTAGGGAGCTGCTCCTGGACTGAGGGATTCCTTCTGTTTCGTTAGGGAAATGCCAGCCAGCCCCTTGTTTTCCCCAGATCCCTGCAGATCCGTCAGACCCTTGGCCCCCAGCTCAGCTCACGCTGCTGCGTGCTGAGTTCTGCTCTGCCTTTTGCCCATCTCAGCTGCTGGACCAGCCTGCGGCTGCGTCCTCCCGTCAGGCTTGAGTGTCCTTCAGTGGGCAGCACCCTCCGTCGACATTGCCTGGAGCACGTGTTCGGACCATGAGTCCTGCCAGCCTGGAAACTGAAATTCCGACTCTTTGTGGAAGGATCTGAACGAGCCTGCATGAAAAAGACATTTTTTCCTTTTCTACTCCCTGAAACAAATCATTTGGCAAACGGGGCCCACCTGCTTCTGGGTAGCGCACTAATTATTTGAGAGGTTGCTTAAAGCTGGGCACTGGTGCCAAGTGCCAGGCTGCTCTGGTGTGCGCCTGTCGCATGTGCGAAGTGCTGCTCTGGACGCAGAGAGCCTGTAATTACAGCCCTGGTGCGACTGGCCATCTCCTCTGATAGAGATCTCCCGAGGGCTTCTTTAATGGCACTGTCAGGTGCTCCTGCATTCCTGCGTGGAGCAATTAGCAATCCCATGTAATTTGCCACTGATTGAGGAGTTCCTCCATGAGATATGATACTCATTCACGTTCCGCAATGCTTGGTATTTTCTTTCTGCTTTAATTTGGCAGCCAGGCTCATGGGGATCTCAGGAGGGGACCCTTCTTCCAAAACGCTTCTCTCCAACACCTCAATCCCTTTAACAGAGGTCCCTGCTCTTCCTGTGGGTGTTTTTGATGGTTTAGACCAAATTCACCCACGCTGGTGCCAGGCACTTTGTGTTGTTGGTGCCTGCCATGGGGCCTTGGGTGGGAGCTGTGCAGTGGGTGATGGGCAAGGCGAGAAGATCCCTGGCTGCAGCCCTCAAGCAGACGGGCCATGTCCTGTCCTTCAGAGCTGCAGTTTGTCCAAGCAGGTGGACATGGAGACATCCCTGTCATTGGTTTTCCGTGGCATAGTTCTACATCAGTGAGGGAGAGAGAGTAAGTGACTACTGCTCAGGCAGTAGCTGTGCTGAATTGCCTTGAAGGTTCCTCTCTTCTACAGGTGGGATGACTTTCCCATATGGAGATGCAAACCCGAGAGGCAGCAGGCATGTCTTGGCCGTGTAAGTGCCACATCAACAAGGGCACAGATTGTGTTTCCTCAGGCACCCGTTTCTAGCCTGATGTCTTCTCTAGCTGTTTGGTCTCTCAGGTCTCTTCTGATTTCAGTGCTGTTGGAGCCCCCTCCCTCCTCTGAGCGCTGCATCTCAGTTCACGGGCCTTAAGAGCTCGGGAGGTCTTCCTTCTGGTGAAGGCACCTCTGGCTTTCCGAGTTGATGCCAGGGAGCCCATGAAGTCTTCAGCTCGGCCCTCAGACAGGGACGTGCCTTCTGTCAGGGTCGAGATTTCAGAGGTGCCTTTGGTGGCCTCCGTACGTTCAAACCTTGTGATTTCCAGGAGGCTGCTGGTGGGGCCGATTATCTGGCTGGGCTTCTCATCCCTCGTGTGGAATTTGCAGCCACTGCACATTTGCATGGCAGGAACCTGGGCATGGAGGATGGTTTTAATTAGCTTGTGTCTGGGCTGGGACATGGAGGCCTGCAGAGCCCAAAGAAGCCCATTGGAAATCACCCGAGCCCCAGGATCAGATACGGGAGGTTGTGCTTAAGGAAAAGACCTGCATGGACCAGCAGATTTTCCCTCTAGATTGGTGGTTACGAGGCGGAAACAAGCCGCAGCGCTGGTCTGGCACCTCCCAAACGCTCCGGAGCGATGGCTCCTCCCTTGGCGTCTTGCTTTCTCCCCCACCCCTCTGCCTTGTATATAAGGCCCCCTCGGAGCAGCCTTGGGACAACACAGCCCACTCCAGCGAGGCCAACAGCAAGCTGCACCTCCACTTCCAGCACCTGTGCTCGTGAGGAGAGTGAGCCAGAAGACCTTCAGCATGGGTAAGAGATACTCTGCAGCCTCCCCGCAGCCACAGCAGCTCCGAGCCTTGGAGCCCCGTCCTGGATCGGGCTCCAGCCGCTGCCCGGAGGCTGCAGACATCCCACCTTGAAACCGAGTGCCCCCTGGGCACTGGTAGGATTGTCCCTCTGCTGCGCTGCAGGAAGGAGGGAGGTGGGACTGAAGGTTGGCGATTTGTCCCACTGGTACCAAAGGTTTCTTTTATCTCACTACCCATCTGCTTCCTGGGGCTTCTTTTAGCCTTGAAAAGCTCCTTCCATGTGTCTGTAGCATCTGTGGTGAGGGGATTGTCCCCTTCTGCTGGGGAATCTCCAGGGAGATGAGGAACGAGAGTTGTTTTCCAGGCCAGACCTTCGGTACTGACATGGTTCTCGGTGGAAGCTCTTTCTCCTTCACTGCTGATGGGGAGGGGGTCAGAGGGTGCAGAAGAATTGCGAAGTGGTTTGATCTGTGATATCCTCAGTGGTACTTTAGGGAGGATTCCTGTCCTGGATCTGAGATATTTTAGTGCCACAACGTGTCTCTGCTGACAGCTGGGGTGGGAGAAGGTCCATTGAGTAGGACAGAGTCTTCTGCACAGGCACCTTTGAAGAGTGTGGACGTTTCTCATGTAATTCTTCTCTTCTTCTCAAAGCAGACAGATGCAGAGTTCAGTGCTACGAGTACCCCACCTGCCCGGATGCTGTGAAAGGCAAGTCCTCTTGAATGTTTTGGAATGGGAGGTGTTTGGGAAGGAGCTCAGGTTAGTGGAGACCACCATTAATTAACTGTGCATGTAGAGTCCCTCCCTGACCTCTGGGTCAGTGGTGGAACCAGAGTTCAGTGAGCAAGGAGGAGTGGAATGGAATGGAATGGAATGGAATGGAATGGAATAGAATAGAATAGAATAGAATAGAATAGAATAGAATAGAATAGAACAGAATAGAACAGAACAGTTCCTGCTGGAAGGGATGTACAACCATCATCTTGTTCAACTGCCTGTAGGAAGAGGGCGGCATCCAGAAAAATGAATTCCATCCTATCTGAGAGCCTGTTGAAGCTTTTCTTTCCCTTTCTGGCTGGTTCATGGCACGTTTAACACGAGCTTTCTGTAAACCCAGCTCCTAGAGAGGAGGTTGCCTACGTGGCCTGTACCTACAGGGGAACAGGCATCGACCAACCTGACTTCCTGGCCACCATCGATCTCAACCCCAGATCTCCGTATTACAGCCAGGTACCTGTGTCTCAGCTGGTTTTTACTGGGCTGGTGACTAACTGCTGGCTCTGTGCTCCGTAGTGCCCCCAGATTCAGGATATTTACTCTTTTTTGCTGGGGAAAATCAGGCTCTCTGACATGCAGGCTGTCTGTTTGCATCTTGTGCTTTCTGTCTTTCTGCCTCTTTCTGTCTCATTCTCCCTGGCTTGACTCCTGCCCCTGCCTCTTCATGTCCTGCCAAGATGTGTCTGGGAAACCCCTTGTGAGTTTTGTTGTGGCAGGTCAACTTCTTGCTTCTCCATTGGTGCTGTGCATGAGATAGGGATGTGCCTGCTTGGAATCTCACCTTCCTGCTCTCTTTTCCCTGTATGCTTGGCTCTAGTTGAATCATCTCCATCTCTCTTTCCGGGAACAAGCGTGCTCTGACTCACTTCCCAACTCACTTCCAGAGCATCTCGGTGCTGTTAGTGAGCTTTTGGGCACGTGCTCTGAATCCCCTGTCAGCGGCTGCTCAGCGTGGAGATTGGTCTCTCATGACCCAGGTGGTTGAGGGCATCCAGCCCTTCTGCAGAGTCCAGCCTCTTGCTGTTGTGCTGCACGTTCAGAGACGTCCTGTTGTGCGCTGCACCCACTGTCTGCTGCCGTCCTCGGTGGGAAATGGGCACTGACCTGCTCTGCAGGCTGCAAGGACGGGTTTTCTGCGTCGAGGGTGTGTGTATGACCCAATTAGTCCATTGCTGCAAGAGCTTAGAAGAAGACACACTTTAAAGCCAATATGGGCTTTTGAAAGTTTTAACCACCTTTGAGCTCCAATCTTAAGAGGAGTTTGCAGAGCAATGCACCAGTTTTGTGAGGATGATAGTCATAATTTCTTCATATATATGTGATTTTATTGAATTTTAATGTCAGGGAGTGAGGAATTCTTGAAAGAATCTCCACATTTCTCAGCTGCACATGGTGCGCTAACAAAGAGCAGTGCCAGTGCAAGGAGCAGTGCTCCCCGAGTCTAGAGGCAGTCCCAGCTGCAGGCAAATGGAGGCTGCAGAGACAGAATCCGCCAGCCCGAGGCTCCCCGTTTCTCCCTGCCTCCCCATGTGAACCCTAACTCTACCTTGGCTGCCTAGGTGATCCACCGCCTGCCCGTGCCCAACCTCAAAGATGAGCTGCATTCCTCGGGTTGGAGCGCTGGCAGGACCTGCTTTGACAATGTCACAACGAGAAGGAACAAGCTGATTCTTCCTGGTTTGATTTCTTCCCGCATTTACGTGGTGGATGTGGGTTCACAGTGCCGGGCTCCCAAGCTCTATAAGGTATGCCTGAGGTGATCCAAAGACAAGTTTCTGGGAAGGAGTTGGGAAGTGGTGCGTCTTGAGTAAAACATGGGGAAGAAGGGTTCTCTCTCCATCTGCTCTTCCCCCCTGGTTTTGGAGAGCTGGGTCACACTTCCCTCTCAGCTCTCCCCGTTCTGACCAAGGAAGGCTCCAATCATCGCTGCGTTCCTTTCTGTGTGCCTGTTGCATTCAGGGAGAGTCTAATGCCTGGAGGTGACACAGCACACCACACCTGCCCCCAT
Source organism: Tauraco erythrolophus (assembly GCF_009769465.1). Lineage (NCBI taxonomy): Eukaryota > Metazoa > Chordata > Aves > Musophagiformes > Musophagidae > Tauraco > Tauraco erythrolophus. The sequence continues at coordinate 259,389 of NC_141494.1, forward strand.
GCTGATAGTGAGGTGGGCAGACAAGCTGTTAGGAGTTCTCTTTGTAGACGGGAGCGCAGAGGCTTCTGTGCTCCTCTCCAAGAAGGAGCAGGCCCTGGCAAGTGTGTGTTCTTGGAAAGACAGCTCCTGCAGGCGTCAGAGGTTTCCAGAAGTCTCCGATGGCCAAGGGCTCTGCCAGGGAGTGTGGAACGAGCTGAGCAGTAGAGACCTAAACGTGTGTCATCTCTTTCCAGACGATTGAGCCAGTGGATGTCTTCTGGAAGTGCAACAAGGGATACCTCGGTGTGGTTCACAGCCTGCCTAATGGTGACATATTGATTGCCAACATGGGAGATGCAGCTGGCAATGGAAAAGGTACTTTGCACCGTAATAACTCCAGGAACAAACTCACTGGTTTGGAAGAGGAGTGTGTGATTTCTCGTGCATCCCCTTTTTGTATCACAGGTGGATTTGTTGTGCTGGATGGAGAGACCTTTGAGCTGAAGGGGAACTGGGAAAACGAGTGTGAGGTCCCCCCCACCGGATATGACTTCTGGTACCACCCACGCCAGAACGTGCTGATCAGCTCTGCCGGAGTAGTCCCAAAACGGGCAGGATACGGATTTAATCCCGACGACCTGAAGAAAGGTGAGGCAGCACGAACGCGAGTGCTGAGCCAGAACTCACCCAGGTGACGGGACGGTGTGGATGTGCTCGGAGAGAGGGACAGGCAGGTCCCTCTCCGACAGCCCCGGCACTGCTGCAGGACGTGCCGCCGCTGTCCTGGAGACCGGCTGGTCCCGTCTTCTCCTGCTGCTCCCTAAGTCACTGCAGGTTCCCGCTGCTTCCGGCTCGTGGCTGTCCCCGTCTGGGGGGCGTGTGGGAGGGCTTAGTCTGCGTGGGCAGCCCCCTCTCTTCTGACTCGGTTTTGCTTTTGCTCAGGGGTCTTCGGGCGCCGCCTGAACGTGTGGAACTTGTCCTGCCGCACCCTCACCCAGTGCTTTGACCTGGGGGAGGACTCTCTGCCCTTGAGCGTTAAATTCCTGCACAACCCCGACGCTGCCGAGGGATACGTCAGCTGTGCCCTGAGTGGCATCATCTACCGCTTCTACAAGCGCGAGGCAAGTGTTGTGCCAGCAGCCAGGGCAGCCCGGCCGTGAACACCTGGGGATGAATTTGAGCCCAGCTTCAGTTGGTGTCGGGGTGCTGTGCTAACTGTGTCTGCTGGGAGCAGCTGGGCGCCGCGGCAGCCTTGCTCCGGCAGCTGTGCCGGGCTGCCCAAGGGTGAGTGCCGAGGAGCAGCCGGGAGCTCACGGTGCGGTGCGGGTGTTTCTTGTGCAGGGAGACAACTGGGCAGTAGAAGAGGTGATTCGGATCCCGGCCAAGGAAGTGACGGGATGGATTCTGCCCAAGATGCCAGGTTGGTGTGCCCCGAGGTGGTGGTTCCTTTTTCCTCCCGGGGCATTGTGCTGTGCAGCCTGGCAGCCCCAGCTGGTGCCTGCGCACTCGGGCAAGTCTCCTGTGCTGGGGGCACGACAGTCAAGGGGAGGTGCGGGCTGGGGCTCGAGGCAAGGCACGCTTTCTGTTGCTGCTGCCTCCTCTGGAGCTCTGTGTTTCTGTGCCGTAGCCTTCACCGTTGAAATCGTCATCTCAAAGGATGACAAGTACCTGTATCTGAGCAACTGGCTGCACGGAGACATCCGCCAGTATGAGCTCTCCAAAACCTGCAAGCCCAGGCTGGTGGGACAGGTGAGGCAGGCGCAGAAGGGCTTGTGCTCACGGGCTCCTTAGCAGGATCTGGTGGTGGGTGGAGGCCAAGACAAGGTGTCTCTCGCTTGCAGGTGTTTGTGGGAGGCAGCATCCTCAGAGGTGGGCCCGTGGCCGTGTGTAGAGACGAAGAGCTGAAGTGCCAGCCGGAGCCCTTGGTGGTCAAGGTGAGTCCTGTGTCCCCTTTGCCCTCTGGTGTCCTTTGGCCTTTGGCTCTGCTCTGCTAATTCTCTGCCCGGGGTTTCTGGGGTGGGTCTCCACTGCGGTGCCCGTGGGTCTGCAGCACCTGGGGTCCTGCCTGCCTTGGGAGGGGAGGCAGCTGCTCTGCTCCGCTCCTCTGCTCTGCCCTGCTCTGCTCTGCTCCCCTGCCCTGCTCCCCGGCTCTGCTCGTGCTTGGCTGCCGCAGGACAGACGCCAGTACATCAGTCTGTCTGTTGTGCCTTCAGTGCAAGCGAGTGTACGGCGGCCCGAGTAAACTGCAGCTCAGCGTGGATGGCAAGAGGCTGTACGTCACCAACTCCTTCTACAGCGCCTGGGACAGGCAGTTCTACCCAGACTTGGTCAGGTAAGAAACATCTGGAAGAAAGAGGCCTCTTTGGTCTGCTAGAAATGAGCAAGGCATCTCATGTGGGGGCACGTTTGTGGTTGCAGGGGACAGATGTTCCTCACATCATCCCCGCAGATTCCTCATGCTGCATTTCACGTGCAGTTGTGTCACGACCATCTCTGGCTGGGCAAGGGGCAGCTGCTGCCTGTGTGGAGCTGCAGTGCCAGGGTTTTGCCTGGAGAGGACGAGTGTTTCAGTCTGGAAGGTGGAATGGATCCACTTGTGGATCTCTGAGAGCCAGGCCACGTCTCTGCCACAGCATCTCCCAGTGTATCCACCAGAGACGTTTTGATTTAGCAAAGCAGACGATGACCTCCAGCACAAAGGCAAGCTCCAGCCTGCCTGTCACATCCTGCCCGGCCGTTTACTCATGTCCACTGAGAATTCAGGAAAAAGGTGGGAGCAGTGGTGTGTGCCACGACTGAAACTTGGCCTCTGCTCCCTTCTGCCTGTAGCAGACAAGATGTTAAGGAGAAAGCCTCTTCCTCGGTATGGAACAGGGGATGAAGGGCAGGATCTCCTGAAGGGGACCGGGGTTTGCTTGTCTGTGACATCTGCACTCTTGTTCCCCGGCAGGGAAGGCTCTGTCCTGCTGCAGATTGATGTGGACACTGAGCAAGGAGGCCTGACCGTGAACAAGAACTTCCTGGTGGATTTTGGAAAGGAACCCAATGGGCCTTCCCTGGCCCGTGACATCCGCTTCGATTCTGGGGATTCCACCTCCGAGATCCTGCCCTAGGCGCCCGGCGGAAGACTCCCTCCTTCTCTCTCTCCTGTAGTGCAGCCATCAAAAAGAGCGTAGGGTAACTGGGTCTGGGGTCCCCGTCCATTGCTGGCGTCTGGATTTCTGCTAACGTGAGCTACGGAAGCTCTGCCTTGTTGCGAGGGTTTGGTCGGGGCAGACCAGTGGGCATGGACACACGGCACCTTTTCAGCGGTGTTTTCAGCGCACGGCAATCCCTGGGCACGACTCACGGAGCAGAGCCCAGGATTGCTCAGGCAGGGAGATGTGCAGGACGCAACGGTGCCTTTGGCAGAGGGTGAAGTGCCCAGTTCGTCTGAGTCACTGTTCTCCACCTGGGTCGTTCCTGGATTGTCTTCTGCTGGCACAAGAGCCCTCGTGGCTGCGCCGTCCCGTGCTGGGGTCGGTATGTGCCGCAGCTGAAGGAGCATGAAATGCTTCATTTTGAAAAGTGGTGCCTGTTTCCTGACACTGGTTTGCTCTTGTTTTCTGCTTTAAACACAAATAAAGTTGTTCATCGCATCAGCTGGATCTGCACGTGTCTCATTTTGCTGAAACCTTCTAGGTTTATTTCAGGTGAAACCAAATGCCAGATGTGGTTAGTGATAAGATAAGGGGTTTGAAAATCCCTGAGACAAGACACTGATTGTGCAAGAGTGCTTGTTGGTCTTCCTGGAATTTCTGGTTGAAATTGTCTTTGCTTGTTCTTTTTTTTTGTGCATTCTTGCAGGCACGTGTTTTTTAGGGAAACTAGGCAACCTGCTGTTCTTTTTCTGCCCCAAACAAACACACCTTGTCAGAGTAGTGCAGTGTTGTCATCACCCAGCCCAACGTTTGGGTCTAGTTTGACTTTAGGATACGTGGGTGGTTGAAGGAACGCATTTCGTAGACACTCCAGTGCAATCCCTGGTGTTTGTTGAGTGCCTGGCTGGCTACTGGGGAGAATGTTGGTTTCAGCTTGATCAGTTCACATGGACAGCGTGGTCTTAACGCAGTTGAGGCAGAGTCAAGTCAGGGGTTTCACCCGGAGTGCTCTGCATCCACTTGATGTGATGTTGGCCAAATTGTCAAAAAAGTCCCTGAGAAATTCTTGATAGACTGTCCTCTTTCTCTCGAAGTTTTCCACAAAAGCAGGATGTAGCTGTTGGAGTTGTTGGTCGTTCTGCTGCTTGTCGTGTGCTGTGTAGGATGGCAAATCCCACTCCCACAGTGTAAAACCCCGTTTGCTACGCAGAACAGCACCCACTGGCCTCCAGAACCCTGCTGCACACCCACGCGTCTTCCCATTAATCCCATTAGCCTGGAGCATCTTCACAAGGGTGTGTACAATTTGCAGCCAAAGCCATAATTAGTTTGGAGGTTGCAAAAATGAGGATATAAAGAGGATCCTTCTAAGTTTTTGCCTTTTATGTATTTACCTTGGAAGAACACACCTTCATTTGTGGCCTTCGCACTTCTCATGGGCAAACGATGGCGACGGCTCTTGTGCACCCTGGGGTGCTGCCGTTCAGCGTCGCGATGGCTTGGGTGTGACACCCTGTGCTGATCCCCCAGAGCTGCCTTGTTTGAGGGTCTTCCAAGGGGACGTCCCTGCTGTTGCGGTGGCTTTGGAACGAGCCTTACGGCATCTCCCTTCGGACCCTGCGAAGCGCGTGTCTCGCTGGAGGTGCTGGAGGGAGAGCCTGGCCGGCCGGCATCCCCGTGCCAGCGCCCGCTCCAGGCGGCTGCAGGCAGCTGAGCTGAGCTGGAACCCCTCCTCGTGATGGGGCCGGGCACCATCCGCGTCAACGCGGGGAAGAAATCCCTCAGCTGAGGGCCGTGTTTATGGGTTGATCAGAGTCTGCTGTCCCTCACGCCGCCGACTGACCACCCTCTCTGATGGCAGGTGGCCGCACAGCAAGGCGAGGACTCGGCCCGCGCGTGGAGCTGCATCTGGGCCGTGAAGATCAACAGGCAACGCAGCAGAGTTGACCCAGCTCCTCTTCCCACTGTCAGGCCGCACTCTGCCCGAGCCGGATGGATGTGGACGTATTTCTGCTGGTACGAGCCAACTCTTTCACCCCCTCCAAGGCCTGTTCCCGGGTCTCTGGGTCCTGATTTCCGTGTTTCGGGGGCGTGGGCCTTTCCTCACCCTCGTGCATGAGTTACCCTGAGGAACGTGGTGCATCTGTGGTGGCTGATGTGCCTTACCTGGGGAGATGGTGAATCGGGGTGGCTCAAGTTGGATGCTGCTTCTGTTCCTTCTAGTGGTTATTTGGAAGATGTGCTTCTCCCTGAGGCCAGCACCCATCAAGTCCTTCACAGCTTCCAATAGCTCCTTTTTTTCTGGGCACAAGCTCGGAGGGAGGATGGTGTTTCATGAGTAGCAGAGGGCATCTTTAGGCTGCAGTACTCATCGATGCATCAAGGTAAAATGAGGCTGTAGATACGGGATGAGAAACTGATGTCCTGAAAAATCCTGTTGATGGTGCAGCCGTTGTGAGTGGTCCATTCTGCCCTGGGTCTGCTTTTCAGATGAACTTTCAATTTTCCCTCCCCTCCAAGAAATAATTCCAGTCTGTGTTCACCTCCTAGCAGCAGAAGACCCACACTTTGTTCTCCTCCCCTCTCGTCTGCAGGCTGCAGCAGGTTGATACTGACATCTCCCAACGCTCCTGAGTGCTTTTCACTGTGTTTTTTTCTAACATTTGCTCATTTCAGCGTTAGGAAGTTGGGCTGAGTATGGGGGACTTGCACTGAGGGTGGATGTCACCTTTTTTTTTTTCTTTAAGTGATGTCACCGGGGAGATGAGGATGCAAATGGAACTTTCTGGCTTTTTCTCGAAGTATTTTGCAGAGGAATCATCGATATTGCAGAGGGCGGAAAAGGGGACTGATTAGGATATTTTACCATAGATAAAAATAGTGTCTTCTGTAACTGGTGAACAAACCAGTGATACATATTCTGCCTTCCCATTCACAGTGGGATGAATAGAGACTGACGAGAAACTCACAGAGAGGTGGAAACGAGTCCTTGGGGTGGAACCTCAAATGTTTCGGTAAACGGCTCAGCGTACGTGTTCCTGGATTGCATTTCCTTCTCCATCAGTGGAGGCAAGTCAACCAGTCTTGATTCCGTTTGTTGTACACGTGGAGTCGGACTTGCAGAGCTGGCAGGGACTTTGGAGGAGAGCTGCTGCTGCCTGTCGCGGGGCAGAGGCACAGCAGAGGAGAAGAAGCAGGTCCTGCTCGTCCGCCCTCCCCAGCTGCGCGGAGCTGCGGCTCCGCGTGCGTCAGACGGAGCGATGGTGCGGCCGCGGGAGGAGTCGGCTGCAGGAGCTGATCCGGCAGAAAACGGCGCTGCCACAGCCGTGACTCACCGTCCATCTCCCTGTGGCTGCGCACGGCAGAGCCCGGCAGCGGCCGCCTGAAGTCACCGCTCGTCACACGGAGTCTGAAATCACAACCTGAGGATGTGGGGTTTGGATGGGTCTGTCCGGTTGTAGCTGTGGGCTGCACTGGGAGGGGTGACCCCACTGCCGTGCCTCTGGCCAGACCTTTCTGCCCCCTCCGCTGTGACGGCTGCTCCGACGGCAAACGGCTCGTCTGGAGGGGAAGGGGCGGCCGACGCGGCGGTGGGAAACGGCAGGAGGTGCCGGAGGGAGAAGAGGCGCCGTTGTGCTCGGGTGCTGTTCCCTCCGGCAAACCCCGCAGCCTGCGCGTGGAAACGCGTTCTGCAGTGACATGCTGGAGGGCACCGCGTGTAGCCGGTGTGATTCCAGTAGCCCTGTGGTGTTTGGGTTGTCCCTGCTCAGTGGGGTGATGGAGTGATCTGGGGTGGTGGCTGTCGTGTTCCCAGTGCCTGGCTCCTGAAGCCTGATGGCTCAGCCATGCAGGGTGTCCAGGAGCTTTGGGAGTGCAGTGCCCTGTAGCACCTGAGCTGTTGTGTTGTGCCCTCTGCCAACCACCCCTTCTCATCATATATGGGAAAACAGATTTGGTCTCCTTCTTTAGGCTGCAAATCCCGTTTATCTTCTCAAACCATGTCTCTTTGAACGGATTAGTCTCCTCTTACAAAGAGTATTCTACAAGCCAGTGTGTCTGTGGCAGGAGCTGTCTCGCCCACCCTTAGGCCAGGAGACTCTGGAGGTGCACACGTGTGTAGTTGCCTGCACTGCCTTTATGCCTGTGGAGAGGAATGTTCGGAGTCCTTCAAGTTGGCCGTTTCAAATAGGTGGGATAGGTGACACCCAGAATAATTATCTTCTGATTTATTCTCTCCTGAGGGCTGTTCGCTGAAAATGCTTCAAAGCATTGTGAACTTTGGAATCCAGTGTTGAGGGCGCTGGAAGAGTCCTGTCTCTGGTTTCAGAAGGAACGTTAACAGCTCTCTTATTTGTTCAGATAGTCGTTGTTCAGGTGTTCATTGGCATCAGGTGGATAATCCCATTCCTGAAAGAATGTTGGACTTCAGCTTTGAGCTCTCCACGTGCCTCAGTCAGACACGTGCTACCAAAGCGAAGCAGCGAGCGCAGTGTCATCCTCACTCAATCCCTGGAGACAGTCCCGGTGCAGCACGGCTTAACTGGCTGTTTGCATTTAGGTCCCCTCTTCTCTCTGCCTCTTGGAGTGAAATAATCCTGCCTTTGACTGGCTGTGTGATCCACTGCCTGTCCACGTCCAACCTGAAAGATCAGCGTCACCTCTTTAGGGTGGAACGGAGGCATCGCATGTTTTGTAGATGTGTCATCGAGGAAAAGGAACAAGCTGATTCTTCTGAGTTTGTTTTTTTTCTGATTTTGTGTGGTGGCAAGGAGAACAAACTTCTGAGCTCTCAAGCTGTGTACACTGGGCCTGAGGTCATGTGCCTCTGGGAAGGAGATGGGATCTGGAGCTTTTGGAACAAGGTACAAGGAAGAGGAGTTTTGGATTCCCCCTCAATACTTGTGTAGGCAAATACAGAACTGGCACTCATCAGTAGTCACTTAAAATGCAAGTCATTAAAAAGGAGATCTTAGATACAGAAAGAATAGGAAAATGTGGGAGACACTTCTATTAGGATACAGCTCCTTTGTCCATAATACCAGCTTGGTTTTTTTCAGAGGAGTTTGGTGGATTTTTGGGAGGAACTCAACTGGCTTTGCGTGCTCATGATAGCGGTTTCTCTCCCGGAGACTGCACATCTGACGTCAAGGTGTAGAAATGGAAGGCAGAGCCCAGATCCCTTTCTCTGTTCTCAAATGTATTTGTTAGAGAAGGACATAAAGTGACTTTTTTCAGCAGAAACTTTGTCCACAAGTTGAATCAACACGGTTTAGCTTCTGCTGTGGAAGCCGTGTCTTACTCCAGTGATCAGACTGAGAAAGAAGGGTTCCTCCGTTGGTCTGTATCGGCACCGAACACAGAAGTGCCGGCGAGGTGACCTCCCACCATCACCTCCCTTTCTTACAGCCATGCAATTTCACATTTTTCAGTTGTCTTCTTTTTCCTCACCCCCCAGAAGGTTTCTGGTGAGCGCATGTGTCAGTCTGCCAGCTTCAAAAAATCATCCCCTTTTTCCTCTGTTCCATGTCCACTGCTGCTGGGATAGTTGGGATCCCGTCATCCACCCGCTGGCAGTGATCCCTTGGTGCCAGCCCCCGCAGCACTTCAGGTGGGGCCGACAAATCGGAATCGGGGCTGACTCCGTGAGTGTAGATCTGCCAGCAGAGCTCTGCTTCAGAACGTCTTCCAAACCAAATGGCAGCTGCTCCTAATGGACTCCCCGAAGGTCGGGATCATCAGGCAGTGAACACGGATGTGCAGAGCTGTGGGGGCTCCAATCCAGCACTCCAGCCACATCCTGAAGAAGCAAACAGCGAGCTTGGTTAATCTTCCCCTACCGTATGGGCAGCTTGTAAATTGACCTCCAAACCTTGTCCCTCCTGTTTGAGGTGATAAACTGTGCCGGTTTTGACACAAGGGTTGGATGGTGTGGTTTTCCTGCTGCTCCTGAAGAGGGGAATGGACTGGAACAGAGGGAAACCCCTGGGAGATGTGGAGCCTGGGAAGGTCTAGGACAACATACCTCTGCTGGCATTTTTTGCTGGGACACTGGCGCTGACTACCGTCTTTCCAAACTCTCCTGGTGGTTAGTGCCTGGCTGACCTGTTAGAATGGGGCAGAAGGCTGCGGAGAGCGTGGAGGCCAGGACAAAAGTATAGGAAAGGGGGATTTCAGAATGCAAGACAATGAGCAAGGCTTCGAGACCCTGGGGCATCTCCAGGGTTTTATGGTAGAGTGAGGTGGGAAGTGAGAGAATGTCCCCCTGGAGAACTGGGGGAAGGTTGGAGATGGCTCCCGTAGTCGGGGGAGTTCTTGCATGGGTGTTTGCAGCAGACTTGGCGTCCTTGGTGAAGCAAGGTCTTTGCCCAGCAGTTAGTGTGCCCATTGGCACCAGATCACATCACCTGGCCTTGCCCATTGTCAAAATTACAGCATGTTCTTCCCTATCAAGGTTGGAAGAGGTGGTCGGGAGCGGGGGAGTCGTTGCCACCTCAGTGTGGGCTGTCCAGCAAAGCCCCTGATTGCTTTTCCAGAGGTGGCTTCCCATGGCTGCGTGCCACAGGCAGCTTTTCTTGGGCCGAGAGCAGAGCACGCCGATTGTGCCCTCCGCTAACCGTCGCTTGCTTGCTGGTGTTGCTGAGCCTGCTCTTCTCCTTCCTGCTATCAGTTTTAATTAGAAAACTCTACACCCCACAGCTTGGTTTGGTGAGGGATGCCAAGGACGTCACCAAGGGAAGCCAAATAGGGTGACCAGCAAACTTTGTTAATGAGCGGAAGACTCCAGAACTTTTTAATTAGCAGGTGTGCAGGTGCAAGAAGAAGGTGCAGTGAGACATGCACACCGTGACAGCAGCAGCATGCAAAGAGGCATCAGCCGAGCGCTGGAAATTGCCTCTGATGGAGCAGGAGCTTCTTGCACGTCCTTGGTTGTGTGTCCTACCAGCCAGGCAAGCAAGGATGGCAGCAAGTCGGGTACGATGCCTAAAACTCTCTTTTGTTTTTGACTGGGGGAAGATGGGCAGTTCTGCCCAGTGCAGAGCAGGACGGGAGAGCACTGGTGAGCTCTGGGCAGGGCAGCAGAGAAGAGGCAAAGGCCGTTGTGAGTTGCTCGGAGGAGGAGAGCTCGCTCCAGCTAGGGAGCTGCTCCTGGCCTGAGGGATTCCTTCTGTTTCTTGAGATGTGAGCTCTTGAAATCTGCCTGGCGATGACTGGATGCCAGGTTGGTTCCCAACCCCAGCACCAATTTGTGCCCCAAGACAAACTTGCTGCCCTTAGGAGACATGAAAGGGCTTTGCCTCTGTGGATTGGAGACAGGGATAGATTCTTTGCTTCCACTTGTGGAAGTGTGGCCCCAAACTCATGGAACGTGTGAACACGTGTGGGTCACAGTGTGATGGACCAGAGCGTTGATAAGCTACAGACACTACAAGAGGCAGACCCAGCTGGAAGCTGTCCCGGGCGAGCAGTGCTGGAAGTCCCTGTGCTGCATTTACAGAAGACTTTGCACAAGCTGCTTCCACTTCTCTCTGCAGTCGGAGCTCGCCGTTGATGTGCGAGCTCCTGCCAAAGCAGTGCCACAAGTCCTGCCCAGGGGTGCATGTCCGTGACACGAGAATCGCTGCAAAAGGGCTGTGACTGTTCTTAATCCACAAGGAGAAACCCAGCGACGTCTCGCTAGGCTGAGGAAGCCGCGCGCAGCCCTCGGAGGCGTCGCGGTGTCCTTCGCCTTTGGAGTGCTGCTGGTTTCTCACGGCTGAAGTGGAAGTGTTTGACGTTCACGCAGCCAGGAGCAGGGAAAGAGCCAACGTTCGGCGCTCCGGGTCTCGTGGCATCGGCCCGTCAGTCTGTGTTTTGCCCAGTGGGGATTTGCAGTGGTCTTTCACTGAGTCTCCTTACCTTTGGAGATGGTGACATCCTGTACACGTCAAACCTGGTGTTACCCTCACCCCTGCAGCCCAGTGTGCAGCCCAGTGCCTTAATCCAGTTTGGCTCGATGCAGCTGAAACACCTTGTGTGCAGCGTAGCTCTTTGGTGCCTCTTTCTTCTACATCCTTTGCGCCCTTTCCTCCTTATGTTTATGAGTTTTTCTGACATCTAGGGAAGGTTCCTCTGTTGGGATCTTCCAGGTCCTAGGTGGGTGCCATGCTCAGTTAAACAGGCTGCTCTAATCCTGTGGAAGAGCCATCCAGCAGTGCCTCCATCACATGTCTGATTTGATATGAGGATAGAATTTCTTTCCAGGTGGTTGCTCTTGCCCAGGATCTCAACTTCTTTCATAGTCAGTAACAGAAGGTCTTGAGCCATCTCTTTGCACCCTTTCTTCTTTCATCTGCCATATTGTTTTAACACCTTCTCCTTGCCTTACAGAGAACCGTGATGTACCTGGACGCGCCCTGTAAATAACCGTACACCGAGTGGTGGCATGGAAGTGTCCGGTGTGGTGAGTAATCCCTCTCCTGACTGCCTTTGCCCCTTGCACTGAAACTGCCACGATGGATTTCTTCTAAAGAAATGACGAGTTCTGCCGGTGGGAGCAGTTGGATGCTCGTTGCTGACAGAAAAGGCCAAGTCCCGTGTCCGCCTGTCGCATGGTTCAAGTGCTGTTCCTGAAGCCATCTAATTACAGGCCCACGAGATGGGCAAAATTGTCCTCTCCTCTGATAGAGATCTCCCGAGGGCTTCTTTAATGGCGCTGTCAGATGTTCCTGCATTCCTGCGTGGAGCAATTAGCAATCCCATGTAATTTGCCCACTAATGGAGGAGTTCTTCCGCAAGATATGATACTCATTCACGTTCCACTGTGCTTGGTGGTTTCTTCCTGCCTTAGTTTGGCAGCCGGTGGCAGCCAGGCTCATGGTGACCTCGGGAAGGGACCCTTCTTCCAAAACGCTGCTCTCCAAGACCACAATCCCCTTAACAGAGGTCTCTGCTGTTCCTGTGGGTGTTTTGTAGCACTTTTGTCCAGTTGGCGTGTAATTCACTGACAGTGGTGCCAGGCACTTGTGGAGTTGGTGCCTGCCGTGGGGCCTTGGGTGTTCCTTGACCAGACTGGTGGGGAGAGTAAGGAGCTACTGCGCAGACACAGTTTCACTGGGCTGGATTGCCCTGAATCCTAAAGGTTCCTCTCTTCTACAGGTGGGATGGCTTTCCCATATGGAGATGCAAACCCGAGAGGCAGCAGGCATGTCTTGGCCGTGTAAGTGCCACATCAACAAGGGCACAGATTGTGTTTCCTCAGGCACACATTTCTAGCCTAATGTCTTCTCTAGCTGTTTGGTCTCTCAGGTCTCTTCTGATTTCAGTGCTGTTGGAGCCCCCTCCCTCCTCTGAGCGCTGCATCTCAGTTCACGGGCCTTAAGAGCTCGGGAGGTCTTCCTTCTGGTGAAGGCACCTCTGGCTTTCCGAGTTGATGCCAGGGAGCCCATGAAGTCTTCAGCTCGGCCCTCAGACAGGGACGTGCCTTCTGTCAGGGTCGAGATTTCAGAGGTGCCTTTGGTGGCCTCCGTACGTTCAAACCTTGTGATTTCCAGGAGGCTGCTGGTGGGGCCGATTATCTGGCTGGGCTTCTCATCCCTCGTGTGGAATTTGCAGCCACTGCACGTTTGCATGGCAGGAACCTGGGCATGGAGGATGGTTTTAATTAGCTTGTGTCTGGGCTGGGACATGGAGGCCTGCAGAGCCCAAAGAAGCCCATTGGAAATCACCCGAGCCCCAGGATCAGATACGGGAGGTTGTGCTTAAGGAAAAGACCTGCATGGACCAGCAGATTTTCCCTCTAGATTGGTGGTTACGAGGCGGAAACAAGCCGCAGCGCTGGTCTGGCACCTCCCAAACGCTCCGGAGCGATGGCTCCTCCCTTGGCGTCTTGCTTTCTCCCCCACCCCTCTGCCTTGTATATAAGGCCCCCTCGGAGCAGCCTTGGGACAACACAGCCCACTCCAGCGAGGCCGACAGCGAGCTGCACCTCCACTTCCAGCACCTGTGCTCGTGAGGAGAGTGAGCCAGAAGACCTTCAGCATGGGTAAGAGATACTCTGCAGCCTCCCCGCAGCCACAGCAGCTCCGAGCCTTGGAGCCCCGTCCTGGATCGGGCTCCAGCCACTGCCCGGAGGCTGCAGACATCCCACCTTGAAACCGAGTGCCCCCTGGGCACTGGTAGGATTGTCCCTCTGCTGCGCTGCAGGAAGGAGGGAGGTAGGACTGAAGGTTGGCGATTTGTCCCACTGGTACCAAAGGTTTCTTTTATCTCGCTACCCATCTGCTTCCTGGGGCTTCTTTTAGCCTTGAAAAGCTCCTTCCATCGGTGGATGAAGGAGATTGTCCCCTTCTGCTGGGGAATCTCCAGGGAGACGAGAAACGAGAGTTGTTTTCCAGGCCAGACCTTCAGTACTGACATGGTTCTTGGTGGAAGCTCTTTCTCCTTCAGTGCTGATGGGGAGGGGGTCAGAGGGTGCAGAAGGGAACAGGGGACATTTGAAGGCCATGGATGTTCCTCGTGTAAATCTTCTCTTCTTCTCAAAGCAGACAGATGGAGATTTCAGTGCTACGAGTACCCCACCTGCCCGGATGCTGTGAAAGGCAAGTCCTCTTGAATGTTTTGGAGTGGGAGGTGTTTGGGAAGGAGCTCAGGTTAGTGGAGACCACCATTAATTAACTGTGCAGGCAGAGTCCCTTCCACCGAGGGGAGACAGCTGTAACTACATGGAGATCCACTGGCGTTGTTCTCTTTCCTCTGCCTTCCCTTCCTGTTGGAAGAGGGCAGCATCCAGAAAAATGAATTCCATACTATCTGAGAGCCTGTTGAAGCTTTTCTTTCCCTTTCTGGCTGGTTCATGGCACGTTTAACATGAGCTTTCTGTAAACCCAGCTCCTAGAGAGGAGGTTGCCTACGTGACCTGTGTCTACAGGGGAACAGGCATCGACCAACCTGACTTCCTGGCCACCATCGATCTCAACCCCAGATCTCCGTATTACAGCCAGGTACCTGTGTCTCAGCTGGTTTTTACTGGGCTGGTGACTAACTGCTGCCTCTGTGTGTCAGATCCATGACTTTTACTCTTTTCCACTATTCCCTGTATGCTTGGCTCTAGTTGAATCATCTCCATCTCTCTTTCCGGGAACAAGCGTGCTCTGACTCACTTCCCAACTCACTTCCAGAGCATCTCGGTGCTGTTAGTGAGCTTTTGGGCACATGCTCTGAATCCTCTGTCAGCGGCTGCTCAGCGTGGAGATTGGTCTCTCGTGACCCAGGTGGTTGAGGGCATCCAGCCCTTCTGCAGAGTCCAGCCTCTTGCTGTTGTGCTGCACGTTCAGAGACGTCCTGTTCTGCGCTGCACCCACTGTCTGCTGCCGTCCTCGGTGGGAAATGGGCACTGACCTGCTCTGCAGGCTGCAAGGACGGGTTTTCTGCATCTGCTGTGCGTCTCTGAACTAATCCCTCACATTTAAGCTTTAACCTTTCCATAGATCTCCTCTGGTGCAGGGAGTGGTGTTGCCATCTCTAAATTTTTGGTTGCCTGAGGCTCCCCGTTTCTCCCTGCCTCCCCATGTGAACCCTAACTCTACCTTGGCTGCCTAGGTGATCCACCGCCTGCCCATGCCCAACCTCAAAGACGAGCTGCATGCCTCGGGTTGGAGCGCTGGCAGGACCTGCTTTGACAATGTCCCAACGAGAAGGAACAAGCTGATTCTTCTTGGTTTGATTTCTTCCCGCATTTACGTGGTGGATGTGGGTTCACAGTGCCGGGCTCCCAAGCTCTATAAGGTATGCCTGAGGTGATCCAAAGACAAGTTTCTGGGAAGGAGTTGGGAAGTGGTGCGTCTTGAATAAAACATGGGGAAGAAGGGTTCTCTCTCCATCTGCTCTTCCCCCCTGGTTTTGGAGAGCTGGGTCACACTTCACATCAGAGGTTTTCAGAAGTCTCCGATGGCCAAAGGCTCTGCCAGGGAGTGTGGAATGAGCTGAGCAGTAGAGACCTAAACATGTGTGTCATCTCTTTGTAGACGATTGAGCCAGTGGATGTCTTCTGGAAGTGCAACAAGGGATACCTCAGTGTGGTTCACAGCCTGCCTAACGGTGACATATTGATTGCCAACAATGGTGATCCAGCTGGCAATGGAAAAGGTTCGTTTTCCTGTATTCATTCCAATAATCATTCCTATTAGGAAAACAACAAGCATAAAACCCGCAGACTTTTAGAGTTTCAAACAGCAAACTTGAGATACTTGTGCAGAAGTCCTAGTCCTTCCGTGCCTGCTTGAGAATGGGGAGGTGGGGTGAGTGCTGCCAACACCGGTAACTTGGACAATGAAAACGCTGGAGTGAATATGAAGTTGGGATCATTATTGGTCCCAAAACTTCTGCTAAGCATGTATAGGAATCTATAAACACATCTCTTTTCCCAACAAAGAGCTGTAGAGTCTTTGCTGACAACTGTCTCCAGGTGCAAAGTATATCGAAGATCGTGGCTGTTTGAGGTCGGCGAACGCGCGGAGCGTGTTACCTGCTCGGAAGTGGAGTGTGTGATTTGTGGTGCATCCCCCTTTGTGTCACAGGTGGATTCATCGTGCTGGATGGAGAGACCTTTGAGCTGAAGGGGAACTGGGAAAACGAGTGTGAGGTTCCCCCCACCGGATATGACTTCTGGTACCACCCACGCCAGAACGTGCTGATCAGCTCTGCCGGAGTAGTCCCAAAACGGGCAGGATACGGATTTAATCCCGACGACCTGAAGAAAGGTGAGGCAGCACGAACGCGAGTGCTGAGCCAGAACTCACCCAGGTGACGGGACGGTGTGGATGTGCTCGGAGAGAGGGACAGGCAGGTCCCTCTCCGACAGCCCCGGCACTGCTGCAGGACGTGCCGCCACTGTCCTGGGGACCGGCTGGTCCCGTCTTCTCCCGCTGCTCCATAAGTCACTGCAGGTTCCCGCTGCTTCCGGCTCGTGGCTGTCCCCGTCTGGGGGGCGTGTGGGAGGGCTTAGTCTGCGTGGGCAGCCCCCTCTCTTCTGACTCGGTTTTGCTTTTGCTCAGGGGTCTTCGGGCGCCGCCTGAACGTGTGGAACTTGTCCTGCCGCACCCTCACCCAGTGCTTTGACCTGGGGGAGGACTCTCTGCCCTTGAGCGTTAAATTCCTGCACAACCCCGACGCTGCCGAGGGATACGTCAGCTGTGCCCTGAGTGGCATCATCTACCGCTTCTACAAGCGCGAGGCAAGTGTTGTGCCAGCAGCCAGGGCAGCCCGGCCATGAACACCTGGGGATGAATTTGAGCCCAGCTACAGTTGGTGTCGGGGTGCTGTGCTAACTGTGTCTGCTGGGAGCAGCTGGGCGCCGCGGCAGCCTTGCTCCGGCAGCTGTGCCGGGCTGCCCAAGGGTGAGTGCCGAGGGGCAGCCGGGAGCTCACGGTGCGGTGCGGGTGTTTCTTGTGCAGGGAGACAACTGGGCAGTAGAAGAGGTGATTCGGATCCCGGCCAAGGAAGTGACGGGATGGATTCTGCCCAAGATACCAGGTTGGTGTGCCCCGAGGTGGGCACCTTTTTCCTCCCGGGGCATTGTGCTGTGCAGCCTGGCAGCCCCAGCTGGTGCCTGTGCACTCGGGCAGGTCTCCTGTGCTGGGGGCACGACAGGCAGGGGGAAATGCGGGCTGGGGCTTGAGGCAAGGCACGCTTTCTGTTGCTGCTGCCTCCTCTGGAGCTCTGTGTTTCTGTGCCGTAGCCTTCACCGTCGACCTCATCATCTCAAAGGATGACAAGTACCTGTATCTGAGCAACTGGCTGCACGGAGACATCCGCCAGTACGAGCTCTCCAAAACCTGCAAGCCCAGGCTGGTGGGACAGGTGAGGCAGGCGCAGATGGGCTCGTGCTGGCGGGCTCCTTAGCAGGATCTGGTGGTGGGTGGAGGCCAAGACAAGGTGTCTCTCGCTTGCAGGTGTTTGTGGGAGGCAGCATCCTCAGAGGTGGGCCCGTGGCCGTGTGTAGAGACGAAGAGCTGAAGTGCCAGCCGGAGCCCTTGGTGGTCAAGGTGAGTCCTGTGTCCCCTTTGCCCTCTGGTGTCCTTTGGCCTTTGGCTCTGCTCTGCTAATTCTCTGCCCGGGGTTTCTGGGGTGGGTCTCCACTGCGGTGCCCGTGGGTCTGCAGCACCTGGGGTCCTGCCTGCCTTGGGAGGGGAGGCAGCTGCTCTGCTCCGCTCCTCTGCTCTGCTCTGCTCCTCTGCTCTGCCCTGCTCTGCTCTGCTCTGCTCCCCGGCTCTGCTCGTGCTTGGCTGCCGCAGGACAGACGCCAGTACATCAGTCTGTCTGTTGTGCCTTCAGTGCAAGCGAGTGTACGGCGGCCCGAGTAAACTGCAGCTCAGCGTGGATGGCAAGAGGCTGTACGTCACCAACTCCTTCTACAGCGCCTGGGACAGGCAGTTCTACCCAGACTTGGTCAGGTAAGAAACATCTGGAAGAAAGAGGCCTCTTTGGTCTGCTAGAAATGGGCAAGGCGCCTCATGTGGGGGCACGTTTGTGGTTGCAGGGGACAGATGTTCCTCACATCATCCCCGCAGATTCCTCATGCTGCATTTCACGTGCAGTTGTGTCACGACCATCTCTGGCTGGGCAAGGGGCAGCTGCTGCCTGTGTGGAGCTGCAGTGCCAGGGTTTTGCCTGGAGAGGACGAGTGTTTCAGTCTGGAAGGTGGAATGGATCCACCTGTGGATCTCTGAGAGCCAGGCCACGTCTCTGCCACAGCATCTCCCAGTGTATCCACCAGAGACGTTTTGATTTAGCAAAGCAGACGATGACCTCCAGCACAAAGGCAAGCTCCAGCCTGCCTGTCACATCCTGCCCGGCCGTTTACTCATGTCCACTGAGAATTCAGGAAAAAGGTGGGAGCAGTGGTGTGTGCCACGACTGAAACGTGGCCTCCGCTCCCTTCTGCCTGTAGCAGACAAGATGTTAAGGAGAAAGCCTCTTCCTCGGTATGGAACAGGGGATGAAGGGCAGGATCTCCTGAAGGGGACCGGGGTTTGCTTGTCTGTGACATCTGCACTCTTGTTCCCCGGCAGGGAAGGCTCTGTCCTGCTGCAGATTGACGTGGACACCGAGCAAGGAGGCCTGACCGTGAACAAGAACTTCCTGGTGGATTTTGGAAAGGAACCCAATGGGCCTTCCCTGGCCCGTGACATTCGCTTTGATTCTGGGGATTCCACCTCCGAGATCCTGCCCTAGGCGCCCGGCGGAAGACTCCCTCCTTCCCTCTCTCCTGTAGTGCAGCCATCAAAAAAGAGCGTAGGGTAACTGGGTCTGGGGTCCCCGTCCATTGCTGGCGTCTGGATTTCTGCTAACGTGAGCTACGGAAGCTCTGCCTTGTTGCGAGGGTTTGGTCGGGGCAGACCAGTGGGCACGGACACACGGCACCTTTTCAGCGGTGTTTTCAGCGCACGGCACTCCCTGGGCACGACTCACGGAGCAGAGCCCAGGATTGCTCAGGCAGGGAGATGTGCAGGACGCAACGGCGCCTTTGGCAGAGGGTGAAGTGCCCAGTTCGTCTGAGTCACTGTTCTCCACCCGGGTCGTTCCTGGATTGTCTTCTGCTGGCACAAGAGCCCTCGTGGCTGCGCCGTCCCGTGCTGGGGTCGGTATGTGCCGCAGCTGAAGGAGCATGAAATGCTTCGTTTTGAAAAATGGTGCCTGTTTCCTGACACTGGTTTGCTCTTGTTTTCTGCTTTAAACACAAATAAAGTTGTTCATCGCATCAGCTGGATCTGCACGTGTCTCATTTCGCTGAAGCCTTTCTACATCTCTTTCAGCAGTGGCTAATGATTAGGTCAGGGGTTTAGAAATCCCTACAACAAAAGCGCTGGTTGGTCGTGATGTCTGTTAGTCTTCCTGAAACCCAAAGGTTGCAATAATCTGCCTGTAATATGGATCCTCCTAAAGGAGGATCCTAAAGCTTTTCACATGTTTGCCTTGGAAGACAAAATCTTCACTTTGTTCCTTCATGCTTCCCGTGGCCAAACGTATGGCTGCAGCTGCTGGTGCACCCCTAATGTGCCAGGGAAAAAACAATCCCGTGTGGAGAACAGTTCCTTCGCTTCGGCGAGGTGTCCAAGAGGTCTGGGAGAAATTGACCCCTGGGGACCTCTTCTCGCTGGCTGGAGAGGATGGCACTGGGCGAGGTCTTGAGATGGTGAATTGGGGTGGCT
Organism: Tauraco erythrolophus; assembly: GCF_009769465.1. Taxonomy (NCBI): domain Eukaryota; kingdom Metazoa; phylum Chordata; class Aves; order Musophagiformes; family Musophagidae; genus Tauraco; species Tauraco erythrolophus. The sequence continues at coordinate 278,695 of NC_141494.1, forward strand.
GAAGTTGGATGCTTCTTCTGTTCCTTCTAGTGGTTATTTGGAAGATGTGCTTCTCCCCGGCGCCAGCACCCATCAAGTCCTTCACAGCTTCCAACAGATCTCCCAGACCACGAGGACAGGCACCATTGGCACCACCCCTCTTCCCTAAGAGCAGTAACACTCTTGCTGAACTTCAGCAGAGACATTTCTCTGGAGGATGACTGGAAGGTGCGTGTGAGGTCCAGATGGAGCTGGGCTCCTGCTTATATGTTCCCTGCCCTTTGCGTATGCGCCCTGGGGCCTCCTGGAGAAGCTTCCCTTGGTCAGAGGCCAGGTGGGACGCAGGGGGACGTGCTGACCACCGCAGCGTGGATCTGCAGATGGCTCCGTCGCGTGGTGTCGAGCGCCAACTACGAACAGACAAGCCCGAGCAGGTGAGCACGGGAGAGGTTGAGCCAAGGCCATGGGCAGGTGCGGTGGGCTGAGAGCCTCTGATGGCAGCGGGACTGCCTGAGCTCGCTGGCTTCAGAGCCTACATCTGGGGGCAGCACTGGGGAGGACGAGGCAGCGACCTGCCACCAAAGACGTGCCTGTGAACGCTGAGCACCCCCTGCACGGCCCTCGCCGTCCGCGCCCGCTGGCGCCCAGCTTTGCAGCCAGAGGTGGTACGGGCACTGACTAAGTCGGATGTGTCACCGGGAAACCTGTTGCGTTGCTTCTGCCCTCCTCCCAGCCAGCAAATTAGCATCCCACAGTAAACGCTCGGCCTGCAATTAAAACAAACCCGGTCCTCGCTTTTCATTTTCACCCGTGATTAACATCTGCAACCTCGTCAAGTTATTCCTGCGGTTGGGAATGCAGCGCTCGCCCGTCTCTCGTCGGGGGCACCCCGATGGGGGAACTCGAGACGCTGCTTCTAGCAGGGGATGGGAGGAGAGGAGCAGCCTGCGTTCCCTGCGGGGCTGAAAGCCCTTCTTTTCGCAGAGCGCGAGAACGGGGGCACTATGCAGTGCAGCCATGGCCACTTCTCCTGCCCCCCTGAGAGGGGAGGAGGTTCTGGGAGCACCGACAGCTGCCCCGCACGTTTGCAGTGCTGGAAGACGCTGAAGGCTGCCCCGGTACCTCCCACACCCCAATGCATGTGGATCCTCCCCTTGGCGTCCTTTTTCCAAACCCTCCTTCTCCCCATCCTGCTCCCCATATATTTGAACCCCTGCAGAGCTGCCTCTTCACTCTTGACTTGCTCCTGGCAGGCAGAATGCAGGCAGGACCGTCTCCTTCCGCCGCTCAGCAGCAGGTGAGATCCAGCCCAGCCTCCGGCACAGGTAAGAGATCTCGTTTATGAAAATATACGTTCATAGAATCACGGAATCTCGTGTTGAGTGCGGCTTGCTCTCGAGGAGAAGGCTTGGTGCTGTGGGTGACTCGCTGCCTTCTGGCCATGGGCTCTGCTCCGGAGTCCTCCTGAAGTCCTTTGAAGTTGGGTCTCGTGGTTTTGTTGCTGCGACACCCAGAAAGCATAAAGTAGAAAGAAGCATGGGAACAAACGTGGTGTGTTCTCTGGGCAGGAAAGGATTTATCTTCTCAAGCCACTAAAAGTGCCAGGAAACGTTTAGGTAGGATGATGAAAAGCCTTCGGACTCTTCTCTCATTTATTCCTCTGCAGCCCGGACAGGCTGTGCCTGCACAGTCGGACACACCGCGGCAGCGAGTCCTCGGTGCAAAGCCTGGCTTTGCAGGGGCTGGTTTTGCAGGAGGGATCCGAGAGGGAGCAGCAAGTGGAGGGGGTGGTGTGTCAGTACTCCCCGCAGGAGCGGGGACGTGAGCGATGAAACAAGATTGACAACAAACGAGCTGACGCAGCAAAGCTGGGGGTTCTCCTCGTCCTCCTCAGGCTCGTTGTCGTAAATGGGGAAAAGGGGTCCTTTTGGGGGCGGTGGTTGTTTGCAAACAAGTTCTCCTTCAGCTGCACTAGGGACAATTTTCTCGGCAGTTACAAAGAGAACGATGCCGGCAGGGTTCGGAGCGCCCCGGAGACCCGTGGCAGCGTGACGGGGACTGGCAGGACGGTGCTGGGGGCATGTGGGCATCCTGGTTCACCTTGGACATCGCCACAGAGTGATTCTTGCGTCAAAAGGGGATTAAAAGAACTCACCATCATCTAATTTCTGTTTGTTTCTGTTCTCAACACAGAAGAGTGTGGAGCGTGTGGTCCTGGCTTCGCCTCGCCGCTGGATGCGATGAAAGGCAAGTGTGAGACCCAGGGCGGGCAGGGAAGAGCCCTGCGCTGGCCGTGATTTCGGGGGACAATGCTTTCCAGAGGGTGTTATCACTTACCTCCTTCTCCCAGGAGGCTCCCAGCAAGCCCTGGCGAATTGATGGGTTTGCTTCTGGCCTGTCCTGAGGCAAATCATCAATTGCATAAAGACACCTGGTGCCGGAACAAACCTTTTCGGGTTTCAGGATGGCTTGGGATGGGTCGTAGCCTGCTGCAAAGTCACCTGTGGCTTCCTGGTGCGAAACCAAATGGGGTTTTTAAGTTCCTTTGAGGCAATTGCATCGCTATGGCCCCACGACACCACCACCGGGGCCAAACCTGGGGAGGGAGAGGGGACCGTCCTGATTTCCGCAGGGGCCCTCAGGAGCATGGCATTACACTCTGCTCGCGGTGGCTGGCATCGCAGCGTGACTCCTTGCAGAAAAACCAGCCTCACGGGCTGCATCCTTGCATGTCTGGGCACTGCCCGAGAAGCACTAGTGCTCTAACGTGAAGAGCCTGATGAATCCATCATCTCCAGCTATCCCTCCCTTAATCCTCTTCTCTAGGGTTTGGCAAACACATCCTTGAAACCTTAGAGAGCTCTGGAGCTTGCTCATGATCTGTGATTCCTATCCCCGAAACGTCTTTGAACCGAGAAAACAATGGAGAGATGAGTCGTTCAAACCTCCCCACGCGTTGGCAGGGCTGGACAGTGATCGAAATTAACAGCAAGTGGCACAAATGCCCCTGGCTGCTGCTCTGGCAAGTTCCCTTGGCAACTCTCCGGTTGCTTCAGTGGTGCCGAGTGGCTCTGGCACCCGGCGGCTCTTCCCTGCAGGCATCGGCAGGTCGGGCTCCGGAGCGGGTGCTGGGAAGCTCCCGGGGAGGTGTTCGAGGCCGGAGCTCGGTGCCCGTGTCCCACACCCTGACTTTTGGTCCCGCTGCAGCTGCAGGGGTGGCATCCCTCAGCCTTTCGCAGCCGCTCTCACACCTCCCACTGGCACTGGCACCACCGGGTGCAGGTGTGTGAAGGCGCCGTGTTGCAGTGCCAGTTGTTACCTGCTTTGGATTGAATCCAAAGGGACTAAATCACCCCTCTGCCTCTCTTTCCCACCTCTCTCTCTCCCTCAGCATTTCCTAAACCGGTTCTTCCCCACTAGCCCTCGCTTTGGGAGTACTCCGTCGGGACACAGCCGAGAGCGAGCGCCGCCTCCGCAGCGACACGGGCGCCCCGTGGAGCCTGAGTGCTCCCCCGCGGGGCCGAGCCGCGCTCGGGTCCTGCAGCAAAACCATTTCCCAGCGCAGCGGCGGGCGCCGTCGGGAGCAGCAGGGAGCGTGGCAGACCCGTCGCTGCGAGGGCACCCCTGGGGCAGAGCCCTTCTCCCCTGCCCAGCGGGATGCTTTGCGAGCAGGGAGCTCTTGCTCCACCGTGTCACGGCAGGTTTTCGCTGCTCGGTGGGACTATGGGATGGCACAGGGGCTTGGGGGACTTTCTGCCTCTGACTTCGGTCTGGCGAGCGCTTCTTGTGTGTTTTGAAGGCTTCTCCTGTGCCGATGTGGTGGAAACGAGACACAACGCGGTTTCGTTTGAGTGACTGATGGGTTGGGGAAGGGCTGGCGTGTCCTGGCAGGCACGGAGTGATCCCGCTTCCTTAGGGACTCTGAGCTCCAGAGATGGATCTGAATGAGCCCAAATCCCCCCAGGGCAGCCCCCTTCAAAGGGAGCCCAGCCTGGTACAGCAGAGATGGAGATCAACCACCCCACGCGGATGGGGGAACACACCAGCTCCCCAGCGGGAAGATCCAGTCTGGCCAGAGACTCCTGTGTGGTTTTTATTCTGTCACACATGGTTTCTGCTGGTGCTTACACAACATTTCTGTCTTGAAAGGTCCCCGGGAGGAGATTATCTACGTGCCCTGCATCTACAGGAACACTGGGAGGAAGAAACCTGACTTTCTGGCCACTGTGGATGTCAACCCCAAATCTCCGCACTATTGCCAGGTACCGAGCGCTTTATCTCGGCGCTGAACTGGGCTGGGAAGCAGCTCAGTGCTTGTCCTCTGTGCTCCCCAAAGCTGCTGTGCTCCCCAGTACCAAAGGCTGATGCCTGTCCAGTTCTCCCCAAGACTCTGAGCCTTCTTGTGCTTAGGAAATTTATGTAAAATCCACTTCCCACCCCATCCTCAGGATCCCCTGTGCACCATCGCTCCCCTCTGTGGGGTGAGACTTGTCCTGACCCCGTGGTGGGGTCTGCAATGCCCTGAGCACCCCGGTCTGCCCGTGGTCCTGCGCGTGGCAGAGGAAAGACCGGTGTTAAGCAGGGCTGGGACTTTGCAGGTGATCCACCGCCTGCCCATGCCCAACGTGGGGGACGAGCTGCACCACTCGGGGTGGAACACCTGCAGCAGCTGCTTCGGGGACGCCACCAAGAAGCGGAACCGCCTGATCCTCCCCAGCTTAATCTCTTCCCGCATCTACGTGGTGGATGTGGGAACCGACCCACGAGCTCCCAGGCTTTTCAAGGTACCTCGGAGGTGGTGCCGATACACGGCAAAGCTTAAAGGTCTGGGATCGCGGCTTCTAGCTGCGGGCACAGCTGAGCAAAGAAGCTTCAGAGCTTGGCAGGACCCTGATGTCTGGATCACAACACGGGAAGGCTGTGGAAGGTGGTTGTTCTCCCACTGTTGTGCAAACACTGAGTTCTCCATCTAGCTCCGTGCAGGACGGGCCCGGGGCACGCCGGGTGCCAGCTTGTCAGGGTGAGCGCGGCAGGATGCCTGGGGACACAGGACCGTGCACGCTCTGCCCCAGCTCACGTGCTCAGCCCCTCTGGCTGCACAGCAAGTCCTGTCTCGAGGTCAGGCAGGAGCTGCCCGGTAATGCCAGGGTTGAAGCTGCTCCGTGCAGCAGCAAACGCCCTTCTCGCCAGGGACAGCCCGGCACGGAGGATGTGACGGTGCCTGTGAACTCCCGGCAGGTTGTCAACCCAGAGGACGTCTTCTGGAAGTGTGACCTGGGCTACCCCCACACCTCCCACTGCCTGGGCAGCGGTGAAATCATGATCAGCACCCTGGGAGACCCAGCTGGCAACGGGAAAGGTACCCCAGTCCCCCAGGGAGAGGGTGCTGGGATGGGAGGAGTGGTCCCCACCTCCAGACCTGTCCTGGAGACTTTGTCCAGGTCTCCCAGCCTGTTCAGCAGCCTGGGCTGCGAAGGGCTGATCTGTCTGTTGCTGCTTGTTTTATTCTGGGTGATTTCCTCACCACTGATGGGGTTTGTTTCTGCATCAGGGGGCTTCATTCTGCTGGATGGAGAGACCTTTGAGATCAAGGGGACCTGGGAGAAAGGGGACAAGACCCCTCCAATGGGTTATGACTTCTGGTACCAGCCACGCCATAATGTCCTGATCAGCACCGAATGGGGAATCCCAAAATGCCTGGGATATGGATTTGACCCAAATGATCTGAAGAAAGGTGAGAAAACTGTTGTTTAAGTACTCCAGGAGAGAGACGCTGAGCAGCACTGCGAGAAGGCGGAATTTCACCCCTCTCCTCTTGCCAGTGAGCGCTGGCATCTGATGGGCGTAGATGAAACTGTCCAAGACAGTTTGCTTGCAAAACAAATTTCACAACAATTCCTGGAGATCGCATGGATTTAAAAAAAGACGAGCCCGGCCCATTTACTGGGAACACACTTCAGATGCAAACACCACAAGTCCACCCCAAGCCAGTCCATAAACGCTGCTGTTGAGCTGTACGTGGGGCTGGATTTCGGCCGCAGGGACGAAGGGTGAAGCCCCATCTCAGCCCAGCTCCCCCCAAAGGTTACGCTGCCCTTCCCAGCCCCGTCCCAGTGAGATGGTCCCCGCTGGATGCCGGGCACCTTCCCGTGGCTTTTGCCAAGGTCCAAAGCAACTGGTGTGTCCTGGTGCAGGGACCATGGGGCTGTCCCTGCGGGGAGCTGAAGGGGCTGAGGACTCACCTGAACCCGTGGCACATCTGGAGACCTTGTGCCTCGCAGCATCCCCTCCGATTCCCCCTCCCAGGGCGCTACGGACGCCGCCTCAACGTGTGGGACTGGACCACTCACACCTACATCCAGGCCATCGACGTGGGCGAGGACGCGGCCCCCCTGGAGATCCGCTTCCTCCACAACCCCGACGCCGCCGAGGGCTACGTGGGCTGCACCATCAGCAGTGCCATCCACCGCTTCTACAAGACCCAGGTACGTGCACCCCAGGGGCAGTGGAAAAGGGGTGCTGCCCCTTGGCTGGCCGAGCCGCACGGCTCTGCGCAGCATCCTGCTTCCCGCATCCCCCGCCGTCCTCCCAGCCCGATCCCAGTCCCTGCTGCCGCACGCAGCCACCTCCCCGTGCTGTGCAGCCGCCTCTCTGCTCCCACAACGTGAGCTGGCTCGGGGCGATCCCACCAGAGCCCTGGTTCTGACTGGTAACAGTTTAGGCTGAAATGATCTAATTTAAAGGAGATTTATTTCCACCTCTGTTGTGGATTTACAACAGCCCCAGCAATATTCTCAGTGTCTGTTGTGTGTAATGACAAACTGGATGCTGGAAAATTGGACCAGTTTTTGGCCCCCGAAGCCCTTCCTCGGGTCCCAGAGCCCGTCTTCCCCATGGCTCCGCGGAGCCAGGGAGGGCTGGCAAAGTGGCTGAGCTGCAGCCACTGGATGGGCTGGATGAGCAGACACAGCGTCCGCCCCATCGCCGGGCCTTATCCTGCCTCCACCGCACGTTCCGAGCCGCCCGGGGCCGCGCTCTGTCCCACCCCTCCTGCAGGACGGACGCTGGGCGGCCGAGAAGGTGATCCAAGTCCCCAGCAAGAAGGTGGAGGGATGGCTCCTCCCGGAGATGCCAGGTCAGTGCATCCCCGCGGAGACGGGTGCTGGGGCGCTCCCCGGCTTCCCTGGGCGCCGTCGGTGCTGCCGCCCGTTTGCGCAGCTCTGTCGTACCCTCCCCAAGGCTTCATCACCGACATCCTCATCTCGCTGGACGACAGGTTCCTGTACTTCAGCAACTGGATGCACGGAGACGTCCGCCAGTACGACATCTCTGACACCCGCAAGCCCAGGCTGGTGGGGCAGGTGAGGCGGCAGCAGGATCCCGGTCGCATCCCGATGTTTTTCCTCCATCTCTTGGGGCCGGCTGGGATCAGCCTCTCCTCGCTGTCTTGGCCAGCCAGACCTCTGGTCTCTTGCAGGTCTTTCTGGGTGGCAGCATCACCAAGGGAGGACCCGTGACCGTGTGCAGGGATGAGGAGCTGCAGAGGCAGCCAGACCCGTTTTTCATCAAGGTGAGCTCGGCCGTCTCCCCAAAATCCCACGGCATCGCCCTCACCACCTGCTTGGTCCCACCTCCGCCTCGAGCGATGCCGGTGGGAGCCGGTGACGGCTCTGCCGTGGGGCACACCGGGCAGCGGTGGCAGGGCTGGGGTCCCACGGGACGCACGTGGCATCCCGCACTGCCTGTCTGGGGGAGGCGGAGGCGTCCCCTGGTCCCGCACCCTCCGGCAGCACGTCTGCTCCTCCGCCCGCTCCCAGGGGAAGAGGGTGCCGGGGGGACCCCAGATGATCCAGCTCAGCTTGGACGGAAAGAGGCTCTACGTCACCACGTCCCTCTACAGCGCCTGGGACAGGCAGTTCTACCCCGACCTCATCAAGTGAGGAAACTTGGATAAACGAGGGCGGTTGGATGAGCGCGTCCGGCGCGGATCCCGCCGCTCGGGGGGCCCGTTCCGGTGCCCCCCTGCAGGGCAACCCCGCTCCCCCCAGCCTCCCCGCTCTCGCCCCTCCGCAGGGACGGCTCCGTCATGCTGCAGCTGGACGTGGACACGGAGCGCGGCGGCCTGACGGTCAACGAGAGCTTCCTGGTGGATTTCGGGAAGGAGCCGGACGGGCCCTGCCTGGCACACGAGATGCGCTACCCCGGCGGCGACTGCACCTCCGATATTTGGGTCTAACCACCCTCTGCCGCCCGCGGAGCCGCTCTGCACCCCGGCACCGCGGCACGCCGCGGCACACCGCGGCTTCGGGAGTTTCGCACACTCGGCAAACCGCCGGTGACCCGCGCATCCCGCGCTCGCTTAAATAAAACCAACAGGTTGTCCTCCTCCTCCTCCTCCTCCTCCTCCTCCTCTTCTTCCTCCTCCTCCAATCTCGTTTGAAACCGTTTTCAGGAGCCACAAACCAAACGTGCGACCAAACCAGGGACACGCCGCCGCCGGCCTCTCCCTGACGGGAGCTGCGCGTGCCGCCGCTCCGCGCTGGGAGCGCGTTCTCCCGAAAAACCCGGTTTATGCGCTGGGAGCAGGAGCCTCTGGCTCGCACGGGCGCTGCCGGCGCAGGCACAGGCTGCACACGCCTGTTACACGCACACGCTGCACGCACAGCGCCCGGCACGCGCACACTGTGTACGCACCCATGCGTGCACGCGGGGGCCGCGCATGCTTACACGCGCTGCGCGTGTCCCGCTTGCACGCCCGCTGCACGCACACGCGCATCGTGCGCGCATTGCAAACACACACTGCGTACGAGCGTGCGACGCATGCGCTACGAGCGTGTGGTTTGCACGGGGCGCGTGCGACGCATGCACTACGGGCGTGCACTTTGCACAGGGCACGTGCACGTGCAACACGTGCACTATGGGCCTGGGGTTTGCACGGGGTGCATGCGTGTGCAACACAAGCACTACGGGCCCGGGGTTTGCACGGGGCGCGTGTGCGTGTGACGCATGCATTACAGGCATGCATTTTGCACGGGGCGTGTGCACGTGCAAGCGTGCACTACGGGCGCGAGGTCTGCACGAGGCGTGTGCACGTGCGATGCCTGCACTACGGGCACGAGGTTTTCACGGGGCGCGTGTGCGTGCAACGCATGCACTACGGCCGTGCGCTTTGCACGGGGCGTGTGCGCGTGCAACGCGCGCACTACGGCACGAGGTTTGCACGGGGCGCGTGTGCGTGCGACGCGTGCACTACGGCCGTGCGCTTTGCACGGGGCACGTGCGCGTGCGACGCGTGCACTACGGGCACGAGGTTTGCACGGGGCGCGTGTGCGTGCAACGCATGCACTACGGCCGTGCGCTTTGCACGGGGCGTGTGCGCGTGCAACGCGCGCACTACGGCACGAGGTTTGCACGGGGCGCGTGCGCGTGCGACGCGTGCACTACGGGCACGAGGTCTGCACGGGGCACGTGCGCGTGCGACGCGGGCACTACGGCCGCGCAAACCGCACGCCCGCGCACGCTGCACACCCACCCCGCGCCGCGCGCCCCTTGCACGCGCGCCGCCTCGTTTACAGTCGTGCTTCCTCCTCCGGCCCCCACCAATCAGAAGCCTGTTACTAGGCAGACTTCAGCTCTCGCGCGGCCGCTGAGGGGACCGACCCCGCTTGTATCCGGGTAGGGAAGCCAGAACAACCAATCGCAATAAAGCAGAGCGCAGTATCCGGGCGGACCGGCGGCGCCGCAGCCAATCAGAAAAAAAAGCGTCCGGCGGGGCCCGCGGGCGCGTCCCGGTGGGACGCAGCACTTTCGGTTCCTGTTGCGCGCGGGGCAGCGGCACGTGGCGGGGACCGAACCGGACCGAACCGGACCGGCATGAGGCGCGCCGGGCCCCGGCTATAGCCGCCCGCAGGTGGGTGCGGGTCGGGGCGCCTCGGGCCCGCCGGGCTGCGGGGCGGGAGCGGGGAGCGGCCCGGCCCGGTGCGACCCCCGCCCCGCCGGGCCCGGCCCGGTGCTCCCCGGCCCGGGACGCGGCTGTCCCCGAGCCCTGCCCGCTCCCCGGCAGCCGACACCGGCGGGGCTGGGCTGTCACAGAGCCCCTGGCACCCTCGGCCCCGGGACCTGCTCTCCGTGCCCCGGGCACCCCCTCCTGCTGCCTCCGTTTCCCTGATCTCCTGTCCCCGCGTCCCCGGGACTTGTCTCCGTGACTGTCATGGTCCCCCTCAGCATCCCCAGCCCGGGGCACCCCCGGCCCGTGGGGACGCGCCCTCCCGGTGCCCCCCAGCACCCCCGCCCCGTGCCAGGAGCGGGGTACCGGGAGCCGGTCACGGTCTCTGCTGCTGGAGACGCCCCTCCTGGGACCACCGGAGCCGTTTCCGTGTCCCGCCGTGTCCCAGCCCTCCGCTCGCCTGCTGCGCAGATGGAGCCGCAGGGCTGGGGCTCATCTCCGGACCGGCGCCGAGCACGGGCGGGTTTCGGGGTGCACCGGGCCCCACGGCCGCCCCGCTGTGCCGCAGGTGCCCGGTGGGGCTTCACAACGCCGAAGGGTTTCTCTTCCCGTAAGGATGTCTGCTTTTCGCCTCCCCACAGGAGCCACATGTCATGGCTGAGGAAGAGCCGAGCGCCCGAGCCACCAAAAAGGGAAGTTTGTCACCCGGCGGCTGCCGGGGCAGCGCGGCGGAGTCGAGCACGCTGCTGCAGGAGCTGAGGGGCACCATCTCGTAAGGGCGGCGCTCGCTTTTCCCCGGGCAGCTCTTCCAGTTCCTCTGAGTGGCACCAAACGCGGGCGAATTTCATCAGGTTGATTAATTCGCGGCCCCAGGGGCCGAAGGGATAAGCGTGGCGGTGCCTCGCAGCGTTGGTCCTGGCACTGCGGAGTGGCACGGCCTCCAGTGTGCCCGTCCTGTCCCGTGCTGGGTGCCGTAGGCAGAGCGCAGCCCCATGCTGCGCTGCCAGCAGCTCGATGCCCGTTCTGGGCGCAGCATCAGCCCGGGGTTTGAGGGTGGCACAGGTCGGTCTGCTGCGATGCCGTGGGACGTGGTTTTACGCCCGCGCTGCGCTCCCTGGCGTTAGGGCAGAACCGCAGCTCTGGAGCAGGGTTGTGGGTGCATCAGGAGACCCGGAGCATGGGGAGAACGGGCTGCGCTGGCCCGTGGGTGGAGGCAGCCTTTGGCTCTTGGTGCTCCAGTGTGTTCATCTGGGCATTGCCGCTCACGCCAGGGCGCACTTGCGGGGTCTGGAGGGGCCCAGGACAGTGCTGAGCCCTGGGCAGCGGCCGTGGCGGCGAGCTGGGCGGGCTGAGGGGCACCGCGGATGCTGCGGTGTCGTCCTGCTCCGCGCTGACGCCTTTTGTCTCTGTCCCATGCAGCAAATCGGTGCAGAACAAAGTCGACTCCATCCTGGTGAGTGCCTCCGTGGCACGCGGTGCTGAGGGTGAGGGCACGACGCGTCTCCACCTCCCCGCTGGGCTCCCACCCCCCTCCTTGCTGAACTGAGCCCCGGGCTTTGCCCGATCCTGTTTCCCCGTCGGGTCGGGATGTGGCTGCGGGGATTAGCCCCGAGAAGCCCCTGATGGCCCTGCCCGGGGGTGGCACCCGCTCCCCCAGCCCTGGGGGGCACAACCCTTTCCGGTGCCCTCAAGGGACAGTTCCTGTGACTTCGTTTACCCGGTTCCCGTCCGCGCTGACGGAGCTGCTCTGGCTTCAGCGCCCCGTCAGCCAGGAGAGCTCTGCCTGCGCGAGCTGTTCCGTAGTTTGGATCCTGAACGTGTCTTTGTCTCTGGTCCGTCCCCCCCTCCCTGCGGACCCTTTGACCATAGCAAGATGTCCAGAAGTTTTCGGACAGCGACAAGCTCTACCTTTACCTCCAGCTGCCGTCGGGACCAAGCCTGGGGGAGAAGAGGTGGGTGCCGGAGCGAGCCGGGGCCGTGTCTGGCAGAGCAGGGGCTGTCCCGGTGATGGCGGGGGACGGAGTGCAAGAGGCTGGGAGGAGGTTGCCACCTCTCTGCCTTCTCCTGTGCTGCTGGTGCTGCTTTTCCGCTGATTGTTATTCTCTGGCGCCCACGGGAGCAGTGGTGGCCCGGACCTGAGCTCGCTGGGCACGGCCGAATACATGCATACGTGCAACTGGATCCGGAACCACCTGGAAGAGCACACGGACACCTGCCTGCCCAAGCAGGACGTCTACGACGCCTACAAGTGAGCACAGGGGCTGGCTCGGCGTGAGGAGCATCTCCCCAGGACTGGGCTTGTCCAGCAGAGCCCGGCGGGGAGGTTGGTCCGGAGGGCAGCGGGCGCTGGGGTGGGTTTGGGAACGGCCCTGCCCCACCTCGGCGTCCCGAAAGGAGAGCAGCGAGAAGAGCTCAAGGGCTTTAACCCGCGGCTCTCCCCGCCAGGCGATACTGCGATAACCTCTGCTGTCGCCCTCTGAGCGCCGCCAACTTCGGGAAGATCATCCGGGAGATCTTCCCAAACATCAAAGCCCGGAGGCTGGGAGGCCGAGGACAGTCGAAATATCCTTCCGTGTGCCCGGCTGGCCCCGGGAGCCCGGGGAGCTGCTCCGACTGCTGGCAACAGCTGCTGCTTCTCCAGTTTTTACAAGTCCGTGCACGAGGTGGTGTTTTGTAGCTTCTGAGAGGGTCTGGTGCCTGGTTTTTCAGCTCCTGAAAGTTCAGCTCGGTCGTCTTGAGAGGGGCTTGGAGTTGCCCCGTCCTTGCGGTACACTCAGGGCAGCCCGGGGGGCGGGCAGGGGGCACATGGAGAAGGGGGCACCTCCAGCACGAGCCCATCGTGAGCCCCGTCGTGTTGTGACCCGTCGCGTCCGCGTCCGTGTGACCGTGAGACGCCTTGACTCTGCCAAACATACTGCTACAGCGGGATCCGGAGGAAGACGGTGGTCAGCCTTCCGCCCCTGCCCAGCCTGGACCTCAAAGTGACGGAGCCCGTAAGTCCTCTGCTGCCTCCGTGCCCTGGGCTTCACCTGCCCTCTTCCGGCAGGGTAACGAACCTCGTCGCTCGTTAGATCTAACGGCGGCGGGGGGGAGGAGGGAGCAGGTTCCGCTCTGTCCGGTGCGGCGGCGGCTCACGGCTTGTCCCGCCGGCAGCAGTCGGAGCTGACGGAGCGGGTGCAGTCGTACAGCAGCGAGGTGATGGAGGCGGCGTGCGCCCTGACCTGCGACTGGGCCGAGAAGATCCTCAAGCGCTCCTTCAACAACATCGTGGAGGTGGCCCAGTTCCTCATCCAGCAGCACATCATCAGCTCCCGCTCGGCCCGCGCCGACCTCGTCATGGCCATGGTGGTCTCAGGTGGGTGGGGTGGGGCCGCTCACCCCCCGTCGGGCTCACTCGGACCCCCGGGAGCACAGAGGGTTTGGGGGACGGGGTCCCCTGGGACACACTTCCAGCTGCCCGTGGTGCAGCTGAGCTGCTGCCAACCCGAGCTGGCAGGGGCACAGGGGGACGTCCCACCTTCGTCACCTCCTGTGCGCCTGCAGAGAGCACCGAGAAGATCCACCGCGAGAGTCGGAGCCCGTCGGCGGCGAAGAAGAACGGCCTGGACCCCTCCGAGAGCAGCGACAGGAGCCAGGGGCAGGTGAGACCCCCCAGGGCTGGGTGGGCAGCGGGGACCCCCCATTTCCCTGCTCGGCATGGGGGTACAGCCTGGCACCACCACAGCGCCCCCCTGCCAGCACCTCTCTGCCCGCAGATGAAGAAGGACGGCAGCCCCAAATCCCCCGTCCCGCCCCGGCCGGAGAAGAAGAAGCCCCCGGAGCCCCCCAGGGCGGCCAGCAGCCCCCAGGTGAACGCCCTGGTCGCCCGCCTGCCCCTGCTCCTGCCCCGCATCCCGCCGGGGGAGCGGCCGATGGCGCCCAGCGTCCCCCCTGTCCGCTCCTCCCCTCCCGTGCTGGCACCCAAAATCACGGCCGCCCCCCTGGGGGGCACCGTCAAGGTGGCTCTGCCGCTGCCGGTGGGCACAGCCTCCCCCTCCCTGCCCCTGGGGCTGGCTCCGGGCGCCACCGGGCCGGCGGGGCTGCTCAGCCAGCAAGCGGCCGTGCCCGTCCTCAATGTGCTGCTGCCCGGCGTGGGCATCCCTGCGGCCGACAGCCCCGCCAAGCCCCGCAGCGCGGGGGGCGGCGAGGGTCCCGGCCCCCAGGACTCGCAGCGCCCCAAGGCCACCAAGCGTCCCCCGGAGCCAGCCGGTGATGCCACCCCGCAGAAGCGCAGACGCGGGCGGCCGCGGAAGAGGCCGGAGGAAGGGGGCACGGGGTCCCCGGGGGAGACCGCGGAGCTTTGCCATGGGGCGGGCCGCGGGTGCCGACGGCCCCGGCTCTCCGGTGGCTGCGGGTGCCACCAGCCCCGGTGGGGGCAGCCCGGCTGGGGGCTCCCTGCCCGCCCAGGTCAGCGTCATCCAGGATGGCAGGACCTGTGCCAAGGTCGCTGACGGCCAGGAGCTGGCACTGGGGGCAGCGGGGGATCAGCGGAGCCCGGGCGAAGCCGGGTCCCCCCTGGGTGGCACCGGGGGCTCCTGCGCCCCCCAGGATGGGGGGGACCCCCCCGCACAGCGCGATGGACAGACACAGGCAGGGACTGGTCCTGCTGCTGACGCATCCCCCCGTGCCACCATGTCCCACGGGGGCTCGCCGGGGCAGGCAGGGCTCTGCGCCCACCCGGACACTTAGGTGCTGCCCGCCGGGTGCCCCCTGTGCCCTGACATTAAAATCCCAGCACTGTCCATCCGTCTGTCCTGTCTGTGGTGGGCTTTGGGGGGCGGTGGGGCGACACCGGTGCCCGTCCCAGGGGGCTGGCGCAGCCCCAGTGCGGGGCGGGCGCAGCCGCGGGTGGGACCGAGCAGCCGGAGCGGGTGTCGCGGCCCGGGGGGGAGCGTGGGGAGGGGGCCGGGGGTGGGGCGCCGTGCCTCAGTTTCCCCGGCGGGGGGGGACGGGCGTCGTTTCGCGGAACCCTCTGTAGCCCCGCCCCGTCGGTGGCCCCGCCCCCCCGCATACCGCCACGCCGGCAGGGGGCGCTGGCGGCCGCCCGGCCCTCCCGGCCCTCAGCCCGTCAGGCGGCGCCGCGGGCAGCCCGGCCCGGGCCCTGCGCCTGCCCCGCCCCGCCGCGCGCAGGTGAGCGCCGCGCCGCGCACCGGGCCCCCCCCTCCGGCCCCCCCCGGCCCGGCCCGGGCAGCGGCGGCCCCGGCCCCCGCGGGTCGGTTCTGCGGCCGCTCAGACGCCGGCCCGGCCTCCCCCCCCGGAGCCGCCGCTCCTCCCGGGCCGCGCTCTGGGGCCGCCCGGAGCCTCCGCCGCCCCCTCCGCGCTCGCCCGCACCGGCGGCCGCGGCTCTGCGGGCCGGGAGCGCCGCGTCGCGCACGAAAAATAACCTTTTCCGCTTTTTTTTTTTTTTTTTTTTTCCTCTTTTTTTCTTCTCCTCCCTCCCTCAGCAGCAGCCGAGCGTTCCCGGAGCCCCGCGGAGCCGCTGCCCGGGATGAGCCGCCTGCGCTGCCCCGTGCGGCGGCATCCCAGACCGGAGAGGCGGCCGCGCGGGATGGCATCGCACCAGGTACCGCTGCTCGTCTTCTTCCTCCTCTTCCTCCTCCCGGGGACGCGGGCCATAAGCTCCGCTCGCCGCCCGCCCCGCCGTGCCCCCCCGGGGCACACAGCCCGCGGGCCGCTGTCGCAAGAGCCTCGGCAGGATTTTCCTCTCGCGGCGGATTTGCCTCCGCGCCGTCACTCTGCGGCTCCCGAGCGGGCTCCGCCACCCCCGGAGCCATCCGGTGCCCCCCGCGCTGGGGCACTGCCCAGAGCACCCAGCTGGAGAGCACAGGATGGGTCCCCGCAGTCGGTTAATAATCCCGTGGCGCTTTTTGCCCCCCGAAACTCCTGCTTCACGTGGACAGTAGCTTTAGGCATGATAAATAATGATAAATAATGAAAATATTTAATTAGGGGACTCCCTTTGCTGTCCCCTACTTCTCTTTAACCCATGGTGCGACTTGGAGAAGCTGCATGGGGAAGTAACTGGGCGCAGACGCTGGTTTCCAGCTTGCTCCCAGTGCTGCTGCCATCTCGCTCCCAGTGCTGGCTGGGAGAGCAGAGGCTTTTCAGCACCTCCGAGGTTCGGAACTCCCCTCGGGGACGTCGTCGCTCTCGGTGCGAATCGGAGGCCGCCCTCGCCTCGCGTGAGTGCCGAGGGATCCGATCCTGCGGAGCCAGCCCGGGACTGGGGCTGAGCCCACAGCCCCCGCTCGGTGCGGGTGGTGGTCCCTGACTTCATGCTTGGCACTCCGAGTGCGAGTCCGGCCCGTGCCACGGCCGGGTGCTCGTTAAATCCCAGCTGGTTTGCCAGCAGGCCGGGATCGGCAGCGGAATTGCGGCTCTGGGAGCTCCGGCCTTTTCTCCTTTCGTTTCAAGTCACGCTGCGGATAAAGAGCAGCATCTCGAAACAGCGAATTTATGAATTTACGTGCACGAACGAGTGTGGGAAGGTTCAGGCACAAAGCACCTCGTGATCCCGGGGAGGAGGAAACTTCCCATGGTGGCTGTGCCAGCGCGGCTCGCTTCAGGGCTTGCTGTGCTCGGAAACAGGTTGCTGGGATGGAAGGGTTTGTCCTCGCTTGCACAGGGCTGGTAATTAAGGCTGGTCGGGGGCGGAGGGGTGTGAGGTGCGGTGGGAGAGGACACAAGGTGGGATGTGTTCGTGTGAGTAACGTGCCGGATGAGCCGCAGCTGCGGTGCCTGTGGAGTGGGTCCCGAAGGACGCCTGTTGCAGCAGGACCCACCTTTTCCAGAGGGCTGGGGCACTTCTCAGCCTCTCTCGGAGGTCAGAGAGATTTTAGCGTTCCCACAATTACTTTTTTTTTAAACAAGGATGTTAATTTGTAAGTAAATCTCTGGATTTGGCTCCTTGCCGTGGGGCAGAGGAGGAGGGAGCGAAGGAAGCGCCAGCGGTGCGGTTCTGGGGCTGGCAGGCTGCAGCTCTCCCTCTTCCGTGCGCCTCGGTCCGCGCTGCGGCCCCGGGACCGTTGCTCCGCAGTGGGAGAGGTGGGAAGGCGCCACAAAAACAAATTATGGTTTGCTGTGGATGAGCGTTGGGAGTCGGGACTGAGAGGTGTCTCTCCCTTACGGAGCCAGGAGGCCGAGGAGCGCTGGGAGCCGTTCTCCGACGCGTTGTGTCGTTTGTCGTTCTCCTGCTGCGTTTCTCGTCACGCGGCTTTTATTTGATTCCAAATTTAGGGGCGAGTCATCACTCTGCTGCACGAGCCTCGGGGTTGTTGCTGTTTCGGACAGGCAGGGATGCAGCATCCTTCCAGGGGGAGCATCCCGGCGAGGCCAAACCGGAACAGAGCCTCCTATGTCCCATGCCACCAGAAGCCAGCGGTGCCATGCTCCCGGTGAGCCGTGCCGCTGGGCCAGGTACCGGAATGGGGTGCAGGAGCCAGTGGTGCCATGCTCCCGGTGAGCTGCGCCGCTCGGCTGGGTACTGGGATGGGGCACAGGAGCTGGCACGGTGCAGAGCTGAGGTGCGGGCCACCGGCGGTGGCGGCTTTGGCTGGTGCTGCTTCTTCCAGCAGAGCGTTGCTGGTACCTGCTGGTTGGTAACAAAACCCCCAGTCCGATGCGTCGCGGCTTCAGCGATCGGCTTCGAGGCACCGGCTCAGCTGAGAGGAGCGTGGTGAGGGGCACGGACATTCCGTCCTGCTCTGATGTTTCCTGCCCCCATCCCAACTCCTGTGGCCTTCCCGAAAGCTCAGCAAGACGTCGAAGGCCGTCAGTGCTGAGCAAAACAAAAAGTAACGCGGCGTAATAGAGACCAGATGTCTTGGTGAGGCTTCGTCCTGTCCGCTGGTGGTTTGCCAGGGCTAATATTTCTGATCCAAGTCAGGCAGGAGTGAGACTTTTCCTTTTTTTTCCTGTAAAGCCACAGCTCTGTTCCTGTCGGTTTCCCTCTGCCTTTGTCCCTTCCTGAGGGACCCGAGCTCTCGGATCGCCGCGCCGGTGTCTGTGCTAATAGGGGCTTCCCTTCATTTCGTGTTTAACCACCGACCCCGGGGCCGCTCCTCCGGAGAGAAACTTGGCCCGTTACGGCTGTGGGTGGAGGATGAACCACATGAATTCAGCTCAGCCTGTTTTCCAGCCGGATCGCGTCGTCGCGTGCAGCTGCTGGGCTGTTATCCCTGGCGAGAGCGGCGACTCGGAACGGGGGAGTTACGCGGAGCCCCAGAGGTGAAGGGTCCGTTGTGATGCCGCGGCAAAACGCGGAGAGGTGCGGGAGACGGGGAGCGAATTCCCTAAAAACCCTCGCTGGGGTTTTTAGCGAGCGCTGGAAGCGGAGACGTGTCCTTGGCGGGCTCCGAGCGGCCCCACTGCCAGGACGTCGCCGAAGACGGCGGCTGGTTAAGTGTCGGGGCGGGGGGGGAGGGAAATAATAATAATTTAAAACCCCAACGCGCTGATTTAAACCGAAGCACGAATGCAGCGCGCGGATCTCGGAGCCGTGCCCGCGGATCTCGGAGCCGTGCCCGCGGCGCAGAGGTAACCCTGCAGGCCCGTGGGTGGATTTATCTTGCGCAGTTCCCTAATCCAAGTTTAACCCGCTCAGCGGTTGCGAGCCCTGGCCCGGCGTCTCCGAGCGGCGCGGGGCCCCTCCGGCCGGGAGAAGGCGGCGGAAGGGTCGAGGAGTCGGGGCTGGCGGCACGAGCGGCTCCGCTCGCGGTGACCGTGCCCGGCGACGCGGCGCCCCGGGCTCACCGGGAGAGCTGATGTGAGTAGGTCGGGTCGGATCCAGCCGCTCCCGCGGATGCGGAGGAGGTGTAACATCCGGAATTGCAGCGTCTGCTGCTCCGGGCTTCTCCTGCGTGGCCCCTGGTTATGGGGAGGGAGGTTTAACGGGATCCTACGCGCTGCAGCCTGGCAAGGAGGGTGTGGGAAGCGTTTCCCTGCACCGGACAAACCAGTCGGGGCTGGAAAACCCTCTGCGGGCGGCCAAGAGATCGCGGGTGCTTCTGCGCCCGGAGCGTGGCCGCGGAGCCGCGTTCGGGGCTCCAGCAGATGCCACTGCTAAATTTTTAAATTTTTCATCCATTTGGCATCCCAGTTGTCTCGATGGGAACCTTGGAAGGGCACCAGAAGTGGCAGCACGAGCAAAGCCCTGGGGGCTCCTCCTCGGACCCCGCTCCGCTCGGTGCCTCTTCGAATCCCGCCTTGCCGAGCTGCGCCGGAGGGTCTCCTTTTTGCCAGCGTGGTGTCAATTTAAAAATGAGATTTTTGGGGCTTTCACGGGGCAAGGCTGGGCTCACTGAGAAGGAAAAACAACTTCCTTCAGCTCGCGAGGTCTTTAGGATCTAATGACCACAAATATTTGAGGCACGCGGGATCCGTACCGGAGGGACCGGCACGCAGAGGGAAACGCTGTACGGTGCTGCGGTGCCGCCGGGGTGAAAGATGCTATTCAGATCGGTTCAGGCTGCTGGACTTTGGTCGGGTTTTTTTTTTTTCCACCTCGTCGTTAGGGCTCAAGTGCTTTGGAAACAAGAGCCGGAAGCGGCGCCCGCGTCTGGACACCGCGGGCGATACGGAGAAAGAGACGTGGTGGGTTTCCTCCCCCTTTCCTCTGGCATCAGGAGCCGTCATCGCTGGTGAAAATAATCAGAGCAAGGTCACCAAATCAGCGGGGAAACAGCTCGGGGCAGGAACCCGGCGGCGCAGATCCGGGGCGGGGGGCACTGGGAACACACGGGCACAGAATGGGTCAGCCAACGTCGTGCCCAGTAATTTTCTCCGCCGAGCTGGACGTGAAGAGCAGGAGGGAACCGGCGATGCACGGCGCTCGGCCGCCGGCTTGTCGCACGCGAGGGGAGCGCTCGGAGCCGCGGTGACGGTGTTGGATTGAATCAAGCGCCTTGGTTTATTGTTAGAGGACGATTTTTTTGGCACCGGCCGCCGTTATTCTTGCCGGTTATCCGTAGGGACGCGCCGCTGCGCTTTTTGTCGAGATGGGAAACCGGGAAGCGTGATCAATCCCTCATTTCTCTGATTTTTTAAACGTAATTAGGTGCTAATCGTCAGCGAGGGGGCATAATCTGGGCACTGGTGTCTGGACTTGGGGCACAGGGACCTTGTTGTGACAAACTTGGTTCTTGCTCCGGCTCCGCTTGCCCGTCGCCACCGCAGGGGATCTCGCCGTCGAAGCGCCGTGCAGCGCCGTCGCCCACCCAGCCCGTGGCCCTCTCATCCCGCGCGTTGCCACGTGCCTTTGGGCTGGAGAGCGTAAAGCAACCTGGTGGTTTGATTTTTTTTTTTTTATTTTTTTTTCCTTCCCCCCCTCTCTGTCTCATTTTGGCTTGCTCAGTTTTTTTATCGTCATGGTAACAGGGAAATTTTGTGTAATGGCTGATAGATGCTCACAGCTCTCCGAGTCTGATGGAAGGGGCACCAAGAAGACCTTCAAAGCCCAACGTGAGCAGCGCGGCGTTGCGCCGGGCCGGCTCGTGGTGCCTGCCGTGGCTTGGGGCACCGTCGCTCTCTAGACAAAGGCTTTTAGAAGAGGTTTGCACCAAACCTCAGCTCAGCTCTGGGTATCCCTTGAGGTGTATCCCAGCGTGGATTCCTGTTTTCCCACCTTCTGGCTGGAAACGGGTCTCCTCCGCAGATCGTGTCCCTGACTCCTCTTTTTTGTCTTCTTTTCTTTACAGCTTTGAAGCGCGCGGACCCGCCGCTGCGATGGGAGACTCCGTCGCAGCCCCATCCCGAGGGACAGGCTCGGACCAGGCGCCCGGCGCAGCGCCCCAAGGGAATGGCGGGACGTCCCTCAGCGTCATCACGGAAGGTGTCGGGGAGCTGGCGGTCATCGACCCCGAGGTGGCGAAGAAGGCCTGCGAAGAGGTCCTGGAGAAGGTCAAGCTGATGCACGGCGTCTCCTCCGACAGCTTAACCAAACCGGCCGGTGGCAGCGAGGCGGAGCGCGCCCCGCGGGCCGCGGTGGATTTGGCCAACGGAGACATCGGGGAGGGCTGTGAAATCAAGTGCTTGGACGATCCGCCTGGCACGGCCTCCAAGATCCAGGAGGAGGATGAGACAATGGCCAACACGGTGAAAACTGCCCGGAAGCGGCAGAAGAATAACTCTGCTAAGCAATCCTGGCTCCTCCGGCTCTTTGAATCCAAACTCTTTGACATCTCCATGGCCATTTCGTACTTGTACAATTCAAAGGAACCTGGTGTGCAGGCGTACATTGGGAATAGGTTGTTCTGCTTTAGGAACGAGGAGGTGGACTTCTACCTGCCCCAGCTGCTGAACATGTACATTCACATGGACGAGGACGTGGGAGACGCCATCAAGCCCTACATCGTGCACCGCTGCCGGCAGAGCATCAACTTCTCCCTGCAGTGTGCCCTGCTGCTGGGCGCCTACTCCTCGGACATGCACATCTCCACTCAGCGACACTCCCGCGGGACCAAGCTGCGGAAACTCATCCTGTCAGACGAGTTGAAGCCAGCTCACAAGAAGAGGGAGCTGCCGTCGCTGAGCCCCGCGTCCGAGATGGGGCTGTCTCCTTCCAAAAGGACTCACCAGAGGTCCAAGTCGGACGCCACCGTCACCATCAGCCTGAGCAGCAATCTGAAGCGCACAGCCAGCAATCCCAAAGTGGAGAGCGAGGAGGAGGTAATGGCGGGGCTCTCCGAGGGAGTGGGTGCCCCCGGCGCCGCGCTCGTGCCGGTGGTTCTCCTCTCGTAGCTCCTTCTCCGCGGAGTTCTTTGGTCGTAGCGTTCTGCCTCCCGTGTCTCTAAGCAAACCGACCACACCGGGGGGTCACGCTCGACGGCGCTGGAGCTCCGGAGCGAGGGTTTTCCTGGGGTGAGGGGACAGGAGGACGGCGGGTGGCTCCAAGGGAAGGCAGGAGCTGGGTGAGGAACACCGAGTCGCTCCCTGCGCCGCCGAATTCCCACGCGATTCGGGTGACTCGGCCGGTGTCTCCGTTGGGCAACCCGCAGCCACCCGATGGCTGTTGCAAAGCCGATTTCCTCCGTGTCCCGACTCGTGTCCCGACGCGTTCGGCTTTAGCAAGGATGAGGTTCATTCGCAGGCCCAGGGCAGCGGGGAGCCGCTGAACCCCGTGGCTCGTTGCGTTCCCGACCGGAAAACGCGCCTCTGGTGCGCACACCCTTCCGGCTGCGGGGCCGAGCGCCGCAGCTGGTGGTTTGGCCGCGGCTGCTGCCCTGTGCCGAGCTCTGCTTTGGATTTTGATCTTCTCGTGGCTCCGAGATGGTGGAAAGGTGGGCTTTCCCAGCTGGAGGCGCCGCTCCCGTTGGCAGGGTTGGGCGCTGACGTGGTCTAATGCCAAACAGCGACTAAACAGGTGAATTTGGGCAGGGGGATGTCACATCTTCCAAACCCAAAGAGCTCCCGTGGGATTTGCCGCGTTTATTTCTTAAGTGTCAAAAAGTTACGGGCACAGGGCGGCTTTGGCGCTGAGCGGTGAGCCAGCGCCGCGAGGCTGCGTGCCGCGGAGGGAGATTGTTCATTTGGCACGTCCGCTGGCACGGAGGCTTCGGGAGCACTGGGATGAGCGGCATCCGTGGTCGCTGGGATGCAAGGCTGGAGGGCGAAGAGCGGGAAACGGGAATTTTTTGGCTTGCTGCTTTGTTTGGAGGGGCTGGTGGGTTTTAGCACGAGCACCAGCCTGAGCTGATGGGCTGGGACGGGGCTGCGCATCGCCCAGACCCCACCCGGCACCTTTTCCGGGCCGTCCCCGGGCCTCGTGTGGGTCACACCTTGGAAGCCGAAATCCCTGTGGCTCCGTCTCGACATTCCCGATCTCGTGACGGTTTTCGTAACGGCGCCGTGTGTCTCGACTTGAGGTTCCCCCTTTCCTGCGGCTCCGGTGGGTGGTGGGAAGGGGCCGCGCGCTCCTGCCTGACCGGCTCCTTCGGGTGAGGGTCGAAGGGGCTTTCGGAGGCGGGAAGCCGCAGTCCGGGCTGGTTTCACGTTAAAACCATCCCGTCCCGCTCCCTGCGGATCTTGGGCAACCACCCCGCTGCGTGCCGGGGCCGCAGTGTTTGCCGGTGGGCAAATGAGTCTTCCGTGTCTCTGCCCGTCGGCTGCTGGATGGGAAACGAGCGGCTGATGGAGAGCGGGACGCATCGAGGGCTCTGCCGGAATAGCGGGAACCGAAGCTTTCCGTGAGTGACGGGTGAAAGCGGCGCTGCCCAGAGTTTCTCCCGGCGATGTTTGGCGCGTGTTTCGGTGCAGAGGCCGGGTGAGCGGTTCAAACGGTGCCGCGGGAACTTAGAATCATAGAATCATAGAATGGTCAGGGCTGGAAGGGACCTTCAAAGGTCATCTAGTCCAACCCCCCTGCAAGGAACAGGGACATCTCCAACTAGATCAGGTTGCTCAGGGCCTCGTCCAACCTGGCCTTGAACGTCTCCAGGGATGGAGCATCCACCACCTCTCTGGGCAACCTGTTCCATTCCTTGACCATTCAACTTCCTTGACCTTGGAGCATCCCGGCCAGTTTCCTGGACCTGCGGTGTTCCAAGTGCTGTTTTTTACGTCCGAGCCGTTCCCCAGTGCGGGTTCCCACATCCAGACTTCGTCTCCCCTTCGCCACTGGATCCCAAAGCTCTGCCAAGGTGGTGGCGGCACCACGTTCCCTCCGTGCCGCGTCCGCCTGCATCTGGCTGGGTCATTTCCCATCAGTCCTTTCTCCACTGAACAATTTTGGGGTTATTTTCCCATCTCCCATCAATCTTCTCTCCACTGAACAATTTTGGCCTCTTCTACGTTTCCCGTAGGTCACCTGCTCCGGACCTCCACGTTTTCATTTCTCCTCTGGACCTTTGCCCGTTGCTCCACATCTCCTTGGAAGCGCGGTGCCGGCTCCTCCCTGTTTCCAGGCTCCTAAAGGTGCCACTGCCAGCGGAGCTGGGCCGGACCCGGAGCAGGGATTAGTGCTGCTTAGGGAAAAAAGGCCCCGTTGGTTTTAGAGCGCGGTGGGGGACGGCTCCTGGCAAAGTCAGCCGTCACCCCGGGATGAATCCGTCCTTTCCCTGCCCGCAGCTGCGGCGCTTTATTTCTGGAGAATGATTCTGCCCGCTGAGATCTTTGTGTTCCAGTTGTCTCCGTGCGGCGGAACCACCATCCCAACGGGCAGGAGAGGTTTTATTCCGAACGCCGTCCGCCCTGTGGGTCTTTAATCCTCACCGGGTTACGCGTCCGTAACGCAATTCCGTGACGCGGTGCTGAGGGTATGGATTTATTTCGTGTTTGTGACTTTGCAATGAGTACAACGCCGCGCAAGGCAAGAGCCGCGAGCTCGGAACTCCGCTCGTCTGGCATCCCTCCGGTTCCGCGGGGATGGACTCAGCCTTTCTCCCAGCCCTGGTTCCCAGGGCGGTGGTTGTATTTTGCCGGAGTCCAGGTGTGTCCATTGTCGGATCTATTTACAAAGGCCGGATTAAATGTGCCGGGGCTGCTCGGCGCTGAATTTTCCACCCGAGCAACTCGAGACCCGGAGGGGAGGAACTCGCTGTAACCCGACGCTGGAAACTGGGGAGCACTGGGGAGCGTTTGGCTGCAGGAGGTGGTCTGGGATGCGGCGGGTGGGCGGCTGCGGCCACGCGGATGCCACGAGACAGACGGACCGTGGCCGGGATCGCCGCGCTGCAGCCGTGGGGACGGGTCCCTCGCTGTCTGCGGCACGAGCCGGTCCTGCCGCCGCCGTCGGTCCTGCAGTAGCGCCGTTAAGTCGGCCCTGTTGGGAAGAAATGGGGCATGTTTGGTGAAACCTCGCTGGGGTGGCAGCTTGGCCCGGGGTGGGACATCGTGTCCGGCTCCCCGGGGTTTGGCAGGGCTGTGGGCACCAGCCTGGAAGCAAAACCTCCCCCAGGGCAGCGCAGCAGCTCAGACTTCCGTAAAAGCCATCCGTGGCTGTGCCGAGCTGCCAGGAACACCCTGAGCTGACCTGGAGATGCGTGCCGGGGCGAGGAGGCGCCGGATTTGGAGCAGAGAGTCATCGCGCTGCCCGATGGCCGTCGATTGACCCGGCTCTGCGGAGCTCCGGCTCCTCCGTAAACCCCACCGGATTTGCCGTGAAGGCGCCGCGAGCCCTCGGTGGCGGCGGCCACGCCGGGGCGGCTGCTGCTCGGACAGGTTGTGCCGCCTCCGCGGCATCGTGCCAACGCCTTCGCCTCGTTCCTCCCCGGCGGCGGCCGCAGCACCACCACCACTCCCCAGTCCCCGCTCCCGTCTCCCCACCTCTGGGGATGGACAAGGGCCCCCCGGGATGTGCAAAAGTCGGTGTTTTCGGTGCCATTTTTGGCCAAGTGGATTGAAACCGGCTAGTTTTGAATGGGAAGGGCTTTCCGGAGCCGTGAGCCGGAGCCCGGCACCTACTCTCGGGGCTGGCAGACCTGTGCGAACAGAAACGTTCGGCTGAACTGGTTCCACGAGTCAAGTGAAAAAAATTTTAATTAGAAAAACTGCTAATTGAATAATCAGTGAAGGATCTCGGCCAGCTGCCGGGAAGGGAGCGCTGCAACGGGCAGCTGACCCGCCGGCGCCGCGCGGTGGGGGAAGAGCAGAGCGCCCCGTGGCGCGGCACAAGCGCTGCCCACGGTGGGCGTTCGGTTTTGAACTTTATTTTTTTCACCAGCAGCAGCGGCGCTCTCTTGGGAAGCTTTACGGGCGGATCCGTTCGCGTCCGCGTTCCGGCACGGCTCGGCACATCGCGGCACGGGCGGCTCCCGCGTTGGGAAGCAGCTGTTTGATGGAGGGCGAAGGCTCCACTTCAGAAGTGGGTTCTGAAACCACTCACACACCGATCTCAAGGGTGCAAAAGCTCCATTATTCTCTCTTTTTTTTTTTTTTTTTTGGCATGAAAATAATGGATTTATGGGCTGCAGAAATCGTGGGACCGTCGGGCTGGAGGTGGAACCTGCCGTCAGGGTGGGCGCACAGGGTGGGTGTCGGTGGCTCGTGCTCCTCCGCCGATGAGAACTGTCTCCTCAGCTGATGATGGAAGTAGTTTAATTGTTGGGGTTTTCCAGTCTTTAGGAAAGTTTCCATGGGGTTAATTTTATCTGCTGGAATCAGAGGGTAAATTAGAGCCCAGGGGAGAAAAGCGAAGTGGTTTTGTGGCTGGAGAGAGGACACCAGCACGAGCATCCCTGGCAGCTCCGGTCTCCGCAGCCCGTTTGGGTCAGAGCCGAAACTTTGCTGAACTTCTGGGACAGGAGAGTGTTTTCAAGGATGTCAGTGGGGAAGATCCGGGGGGTTTGTGGGCGTTCAGCGCTGCCGCTGAGCCCGGCTCCCTGTTCGGTGCCACCACGAGCGGCTCCGGTGGAGATCGTGGAATTGCCGTGGCGTTGTGCTGGAAGCACCACGTGCCGGTTCAGGTGCTGCTTATTCTCCAAGAGTGAAAAGCAGCAAAATTGTGATGGGATGGGGGGGCAGGAAAAAAAAAAAAGGAAATGAAAAGTGCTGGTTATGAACCTGGAGCTAAACTGTTGCTTTTTCTCCCCTTCTTCCTCCTTCCTCTCTCTCCTTTTAAACAAACACCACCCAAAACCGCCACCAAACCCCCTTCCCTCCGTTTCCCAGGAGCTCTCCTCGAGTACGGAAAGTCTCGATAAGCCATTCTCTCCCGTAAGTGGCCCGTTCCGCTGCCGCGCCGGCGCTCCCCTCCCCGCCACAGCAGCATTTCCTCTGTGCCACGCAAAACGCCGCACCCGGCACCCGGCGACGCACCGCAGACAGCTGCTCCTCAGCCGTCCCACCGGCACGGCCGCCGGCACCCCCCGGC
Source organism: Tauraco erythrolophus (assembly GCF_009769465.1). NCBI lineage: Eukaryota > Metazoa > Chordata > Aves > Musophagiformes > Musophagidae > Tauraco > Tauraco erythrolophus. The sequence continues at coordinate 305,463 of NC_141494.1, forward strand.
ACCGCGCGCGTGCCGCCGCCGCTCGTGCCGCGCAGCCGGGGTCGCGGCGCCGCCGGCTCCGGCTGAGCGTTTTTTCCTGCTCCTTCAGCAAAACGCCGGCTCAGAGGGAGCCGTGGGCAAATTGGCTCGGACCAGTTTGGCTAAAATCAAGCAGAAAGCCCTGGGGGGGGTCCCAGCTGCTCCTTTTACCCCCAAAAAAAAGGCAGCGGTGGGGAGAGCAGCCCTCGTGCCGCCGGCGGAGCAGGGGAGGGACTTGGCTGACGCGGCCCGTTTCGGTCCGAGCCGTTGCTGACCTTTGCGCGGCGGCGGCCGCAGATGGAAGAGGAAATGCTGTTTCCTTGAGTTTTACTTCCAAGTTCTCTGCCAGATGGGATTTGATTTGCTTTTTCCACCAATCATTCTTTTTTCCCCCCCTTCTGTGTGTTCAACTTTGGTCTTTCAATCAAACCCAGCGTTTCCCTGACAAGAGTTTTTCTTTCGAAATGAGCCTTTTTCATTATAATTATTATTATTTTTTTAATCAAGAGCATCTTCCTCATCTGTGCCATTTCCTGCCGCTGGGGGTGTGTTCTCCGTCTGGGATTCCCAGTGGGCTTCCACACGTTGGATGTGTAGTCCATGATCAAAAGCAGGTGCCGGGGCAGCGGTGCCTGGCACAGCCGCGTGCCCGGGACGGGTCCGTGCGGTGAGCTCCGGCCCGCTCAGCCTCCGGGAAGGGTTTTTGGCGCGTGCGCGGCGCTCGTCCCTCTGTGCCTTCACAGGCAGAAGCGTCACGCCTTTTCCACGCGGTGTGGGCAGGAGTGTTGATGTTGGCACTTATGGACACCGGGCAGGAGGCTTTTACCCCTGAGCCCGCTCTGATGCAGGCTCCTGCTTTTATTTTTTTATAAATTTCCTCCAACTCCACCTTTTTTAAGAGGGTCAGGGGACGGCGGGATGCTCAGGTGGCCGTGGGTGCTGGTGCTTGGGTGGGAGGTGGGACACCGGGCTCCGAGTCCCAGTTTGCCACCCAGATTTAGGAAAGTTGCTTTATTTTCCTCCCCTCCTGCTCCTCCTGGCCCGGCAACAGCAGCAACGTCTCCTCCTCCGGTGGCTTTTTGAGGCTGGGCGGCAGCAGAGCGCCTGCGGGCTCCTCGCGGTCCTCCGGCTGCGGCGACGGTTGTTGCCGTCACCTCACCCACCTCGACCGTGCCGCCCGTCTCGCCGTCACCCAGGGCTGGGCGGTAGCGGGTGCCCGTTCCTCTCCCCTGGGGCGGGAGACCTTTTCCTCCCGGCTTTGCCGGTGGCTTATCCACGGCCGATGGTTGTTGCCGCGGCCGGGGCTGGTTGCAAGTGCTCGTGCCAAATTCGTACCCCCCGCGGGCTCCTGCACCGAGCGAACGGTTGCGGTGTTGGTAACTCGTGGCAGGTGGCGGTTTCCAGCGCGGATGCTGGGATCCTCGTGGCAGGAGCTGAGCCGAAGGGACCGGGCAGCAGCTCTGCTCCGCACCGCTCAGTAGTTTCCAGCTCCGAGTGGAGCAGGTGGGTCTCGCTCCCGGGGAGCGACTGGGCAGCAGGAGCGGGGGAGCCGCGATTTGGCTGCGTAAAGCTCTGGAATGCCAAATCCTGGTGGTTTGAGCGGAGGAGAGGCGGGAGCGCGGGGCGGCGGTAGGTGGAGCGGCAGAAAACACTTGGGCAGCTGGAAGGCATCCCACTGGGAAGCATCCCAGGAGAACCCCCCCTGGCTTTTGAGATGCTTAAACCTCACCCAGGTACCACCACCCGGGCCAGCTCCGGCGTGAGCCTCCGGAACCGCTCCGAAGCCGTCGGCCGACGGAACAGGTGTTGGAAGGAGCAGAGCGTCTGCTGGATATTGTTCTGCTTTTTACAGAAATTGGATTAAATGCCATCGAGGGAAACGGTCCCGGAGGTGAAGGAGGCGTGGGGGCGGGTGGCAGCCGAGGCAGAGCCGGGTCCAGCCGGGACCGGGCACTTCCCACCCCGTCAGGGGACGGAGCAGCAGCTGGCACAGGGCTTTAAATCTTTATCCTCTGCCTGGGAGGTGAACGCGGTGCCGCGGGATGCGGCGCTGTGCAAAACTTCCTCCTGTCCCGGGGCTGCTCCGCTGCGCCCGCGGGCGAGGTGGGCCGGGGAGCCGAGCGGAGGAAAGGACAGGAAGGATTTTTGGAAGGATTTTTGACGTGGACTACAGATACAAACGATTTCCCACCTGCCCTTTCCCAAAAGGGAACCACCAGACTGATCTTTCTCCTCTTTTTACCATCCCTTTTTTTGCTGTGCAGCCGTTCCCGGCTCTCCGATGTTTTCCTTTGCTTCCTTCCCTCACGCTCCGTAGCTTTTTGCATGTGCATTTCCAGCATGATCGTTCGGTGAACACTTTGCAAGTTTCATTCTGCACCTTAAACGGCAAAATCAGCCGCAGCCGTTTGTTGTTCTGATTTAAGAGCTCGAAGGGGTCGAGCCGAGCGCTCGGCGGAAGCCGCGGGATGGGGGGGGGGGCTCCTGGCTCCGAGGGGATTCCCGAGTCGCGGTTTGATCTTTGCCAAACGGTCGGATTGAGCCACAATCGAGGCCTCGGGGTGAGGATGCAACAAAAAACCCAGCGCTGAGCCGGGACGAGGCCGATTCGCGCTCCCTCCGCCGGCTCCGGGGGCTGCTGGTGGGGAGGTCGGCTCCGGGCTCGCGGGGAGGGGGATTTCGGGACAGCACAACGGGAAGGAAAAAGTGCTTTGATCCTGCACTGCTTCCGACGATGAGCCCGGCTCTCCGGGTACGGAAGCGTCATCCAAGAGCGGGGAAGAGGGTGGGACAGGAAGAGCCTCTTCCTCTATCCGGAGTTTATCCCGGTGCTTTTAGGCTGCGGAGCCCGGTTGCAAAACCGCCGCCGTCCTGCCAAGGTGCTGCCCTTAACACTGCCCCCCCCCCCCTTCCCCCCCACCCCTTCAGCCCGTCAGACTCGCCCCCGAGAGAGAGTTCATCAAATCCCTCATCGCCATCGGGAAGCGCCTGGCCACTTTGCCCACCAAAGAGCAGAAGACCCAGCGGCTCATTTCGGAGCTGTCGCTGCTGAACCACAAGCTGCCGGCGCGCGCCTGGCTGCCGACGGCCGGCTTCGACCATCACGTGGTGAGGGTGCCCCACACCCAGGCGGTCGTCCTCAACTCCAAGGACAAGGTAGGAGCGGCCGGAGACCGGGATTTTGTCCTCGGTACGGCCCTTGGAGGGCACCTCCTGTGCCCGAGGGTGGTGTTACCACTTCCAGGGCTGGGAGCGATGGGGAGAGGGATCCGTATGGGTGGGTGGGAGGGGGAGAAACACCCCTGAGAGCGGCCGTCCGCTGAACCGTGCGCTCCGGGGGTCTGAGAGTTCCAGCCCTGCCCTGGGAGCTGTCCCACATCCACTGAAAAGTGCAGCTTTGCCCCCAAAACCCACGTGCCGAGGAAAAAGATCACGAGACGCGTCCGGGTGCAAACAGTGAGTGTGGTTCTGCCCTGCTGACGCTTGGCTTTGCCTCCCCCAGGCTCCCTATTTAATCTACGTTGAAGTACTTGAATGTGACAATTTCGACACAGCGAATGTGCCCGCTCGGATCCCGGAGAACCGCATCCGGAGCACGCGCTCGGCCGAGAACCTCCCCGAGTGCGGGATCACGCACGAGCAGAGGACCAGCAGCTTCACCACCGTCCCCAACTACGACAACGACGACGAGGCTTGGTCCGTGGACGATATCGTGGAGCTGCAGGTGGAGGTGAGGCCGGGGCTGGTGCTGGGAGATGCTGCCGGGATCCGGCGCGGCAGCATCGCAGGACGGGAAGGTCCTCCCAGGTGCCGGCGCTGTCCCACCTGGGAAGGAGCATCCCTTTGGGATGGCGGACGAGCGTTTCGGCAGCCGCTACATCCCGGCTCTCGCACCTTTCCCCTCCCAGCTGCCGGAGATTCACACCAACAGCTGTGACAACATCTCCCAGTTCTCCGTGGACAGCATCACCAGCCAGGAGAGCCGGGAGCCCGTGTTCATTGCCGCGGGAGATATCAGGTGAGGCTGGCATGGCCGGAGCGGCCCGGGCAGTGCCTTGGTGGGGCCGGTTCTGGGATCAGGTGCAAAAAGGGGCAGGGGGTGAAATTTCTCTGCTGGATTCCTGAAGAAAAAACATCTGCAGGGGTTGGGGAGGTGGAGGTTTCTGAGAGCCGTAAACAGAGGCGCGAAAGCGGCGCTCCGGGCTGGCACAGCCTCCCCTGAGGCCGCTGCCATCTTCCCTGCCTGGTGTGGGGTGAATCCGTGAGCTTTGCCAAGTGCTTTGGATCGCAGAGGCTCTGGGTGCTGCTTTCTCGCTCAGCGAGTTTCGCTGCTCCGTGGCTCTGTCTCGCAGGCGGCGGCTCTCGGAGCAGCTGGCGCACACCCCCACCTCCTTCCGGAGGGACCCCGAGGACCCGTCCGCCGTCGCCCTGAAGGAGCCCTGGCAGGAGAAAGTCAGGTAGGGCTGGGAGAGACGCGCGCGCTGGTTTGGCCTCGGCGCTGCAGGACATGGTACGTCCTGGAAATCCAAGGAAATGGCTCCGCGATTTGCCCAGGAAATAACTGCGGCATCGAGTTCAGGCCCTGCTCGTGCCCAGGGTGGGCGCGAGGGCATGGCGGGGCGGAGGGCAGCGGGTGCGCCGGAGGAGGGAGAACATCCACCGCAGATTCGCCGCTCTCGGGTCGGGCTTTGCCGGGTGTTTTGGGCAGCTTTTACACCAGAAGAGTTTGGTTTGTCCCGAAATAAACTCGTGTTCCTGCTCTCAGAGCGGCGTGGCCAAACCCCGGATTGCTCCGTGAGCAGGAGCGGAGCCCTCGGGGCTCTGTAAATTTGGGAGTAATCTTGTTCATGTTGTTCCGATGGGGGGGCTGGGGGATTCGGGGGGGGTTAATTCCCTTCTGCTGTTCTCGGAGACGGCCCGTGGCTCAGGTGAGGTTCGCACCGTGTGCGGTTCTCGCCGTCCTGGGCCCTGGAGCATATTCTGCCGCAGTCCCAGCTGAGCGTTTCCAGAGGCTTCCCTTTTCCCTGCGCCCCCGATCGGAGACCTCCGGGCTGACTCGCTGCCCACCGTCCCTTTCCTTACGCTCCCATCCTTGCCCATTCCCTGCAGGAGGATCCGGGAAGGGTCCCCCTACGGCCACCTGCCCTCCTGGCGCCTCCTCTCCGTCATCGTCAAGTGCGGGGACGACCTCCGGCAGGAGCTGCTCGCCTTCCAGGTCCTCAAGCAGCTGCAGGTGAGACGGGAGAGGGGCTGCCCCGGGGGGGCCGCGGCTGCCGGGGGGCTGCTCTGGATCCTGAGGAATTTTCTGGCTCTCTCGCACAGTCCATCTGGGAACAGGAGCGTGTCCCGCTCTGGATCAAGCCATACAAAATCCTCGTCATCTCCGCCGACAGCGGCATGATTGAGCCAGTCGTGAATGCTGTGTCCATCCACCAGATCAAGAAGCAATCCCTGCTTTCGCTGCTGGATTATTTCCTGCAGGAACACGGCAGTTACAACACCGAATCCTTCCTGACGGCCCAGAGGAATTTCGTGCAGAGCTGTGCCGGTTACTGCCTGGTGTGTTACCTGCTGCAGGTCAAGGACAGGTGGGGCCCCGCGCTGCGTTGCTGTGTCTTCTACTGGGATTTGTCATTTCGTCCCTGGGTACAGCAGGGAAATCCTGGGAGCTGCTCCCGGGGCGGTGGACGCGCTCGCAAGGTTTAACGGAAGGTTCTCTCCCGCACAGGCACAACGGCAACATCTTGCTGGACGCGGATGGACACATAATCCACATCGATTTTGGGTTCATCCTCTCCAGTTCCCCCAGGAATCTTGGCTTTGAGACGTCGGCCTTCAAGCTCACCACGGAGTTTGTGGATGTAAGTGAGCGGGGACGTGACGGCGAGGGGTGATCCCGCAGCGTCAGGTGGCACGGCCGATCCCTTGGCAGCAGGGTTGGCACCGTGGCAGTTCGTGGTGGAGGGTTCACTTCAAGAAGTGAAATTCCTTAAAAATCCCGTCGTGCTCCTCCTGTTGACAATCCCTCTGCTCAGGGCACGTTGTCCTGCAGTTTCTCCGTCCGCTGCCCCCACCCACGCAGCCTCTGTCTTCCAGGTGATGGGCGGGCTGGACGGGGACATGTTCAACTACTACAAGATGCTGATGCTGCAGGGTCTCATCGCCGCCCGGAAGCACATGGATAAAGTCGTGCAGATCGTGGAGATCATGCAGCAAGGTAGGAGCAGCCGGAGGCCCCCGAGGTGCCGCGCGTGGGCCCGGGCTGCGCCGAGCGTCGCCTAAAAGTGGCTCAGGGACCCTCAGCGCGCGGAGGAAAGCCGGGGGGGGATTGGAGAGCACCTGGAGAAGTCTTGTGTCGGGAGGGGCTCAGGGCAGCCCTGTTGGGGTCTGGGGGCTGCACAGGGAGCTCCGGGCTCCAGGGATGCTGTGAGGCCGAGGGAGACCCTGCAGCCCCCCAGCTGGGGGGGGGGGGGGGCCAGAGGGGGTTGGTGTGAGCGGGGTGAGTGTCTCCCGGCCCCGGGCTCCAGCCCTCCCTCGCCTCTGGCAGAGCGTGGGGGTGCCCAGGAGAGCGTCAACGTGCCCGTGGTGATGGCTGAGCACCGTGGTGCCGCAGGGAAGCCCGAAACACCCAAGGGCAGGGGGGCTGCCGTTCCCTCCGCGTAGGAGCAGGCTGTAGACGTGGCGGTGTGCCCTGCAGCGGTGGATTGTGCCCGACCCCGGCACTGCCCGGCAGCGCCGGGACAATCCCCGTGCCACAAACCAGCCTCGGAGCCAGCGACGAGCAACAACGGCCTCCCTGGGTGGAGCCCACCGAGCCCGCGGGGCCGCGCTCGCCCCGTGCCCCGGTGCCAAACCCCGTCCCCCTCCCCGCAGGGTCGCAGCTCCCCTGTTTCCACGGCTCCTCCACCATCCGCAACCTGAAGGAGCGGTTCCACATGAACATGACGGAGGAGCAGCTGCAGCTGCTCATCCATCAGATGGTGGACGGCAGCATGCGCTCCATCACCACCAAACTCTACGACGGCTTCCAGTACCTCACCAACGGCATCATGTGATGGTCACCGGCCGCCTCCCGGCACGGCTCCGCGCCGCCACCGCATCCGGCCCGGCCCTGAGCTTCGCCCCGTCCTCGCTGGCGGGAAGGAGGCCGAGTCTCAGCGTCTTCCCCGGGGCTGCTTTTGGCTGAGACTCCTCAAGAAAAATGAAACAAGGCAAAAAAAAAAAAAACCCACCAAGCAGCCGAAACAGGAAAAACAAACCCCACTGGTGAAAATCAAAGCGAAACGGATCACGCGGTAACCGTTGGCGTCACGCGAGCGCGGGGTCCGGCACAGCCGGTGAACGCCGGCGACGGGCCCCGGGATGGGGGTCCAGCGCTCGCCCCCGCGCTGCCGCCGCCGCCGCCCGTCAGTATTATGCCCGTTGGTGCCCTCCGAACTCTCCCACAATCTCATGAAACGTTCAGGACCCGGAGGGGGGGTGGGTCAGGCTGGGCCCCCCCCCCCCTCTTTGGCCCCTGCGGTGACTTGAGCCTCTGCTGGTGCCACTGGAAGGCAGCGGAGGGTGAACGGCCCCTTCCCCGCATGTCCCCTCACCCCCGCAGCATTATTCACCCTCCTCTTTGTTTCTGGCACCTCCTTCCCGCCCCCCCCCCACCTTTCCCTGACCGTCCCAGTCCCACCAGCGCCAGTCACCGCAGCGCCTGGGCTGGTACCTCGGGGTGGGTGTCCTCGAGGCTGGTGCCCACCCGGGCTGGCGCCTCTCGAGCACCTTTGGGGTTTTTTTTGACTCTGTTCCAGGAATTTGGGACTGTGAAGCTTCCCCACCCCCCCCACCCCCCCTTGGCAATAATTTCTGGCTGCTTTTCCCTGCCTTGACTGTGGGGCACAGGCCGGGCGGCTGCAGTGGGGCTGGGGGTGGGTTCCCCACCAGTGTCGTCCGGGAGGCTCTGGGGATGGGGAGGGTGGGCAGAAGGGAGCCCGGTGCCATCCTGGGTGCCCCCAGACTGGGCCCTGCCACCCCCCAGGGGAAGGGAAAAGTGGCACCTCAAAAATTTTAACCCCCTCAAAATCTTACCCCCACCCCCCATCTCCAGCCCCTTTCTTGGTTATAAGAGCAGCAACACCCCCCCCCCCCCCCCCCCCCTCCCACCCTGTGCCCCCACCCCAGCCCGTCCTGCAGGTCAGATGGTGACACCCACCCCCGGCCCCTCCCTGGCTGTCGCTCCGGTGCCCCTCGCCCCGATGTCCCCCCGTCTCTTTGTTTAGCACTAATTATTTGTCACGTTGATTATTTAGCATTAAAAAAACAAAAATTCTATTTTAAACACGTGGGCTGCCAGTGGCAGGGGTGGGGGGGGAAATCAGAGACTGGGGGGGGGGGGGGCCCCATGCCCAGGGCACCCCAAAACCACTGTCACAGGCAATCACCGACCTGGGTGGGGGTGTCGTTCCCCCCCACTCTGCAGGGGGGGCTCAGCGCCGCCCCAAGGATCTCTGGGGCAGCAGGGATGGATGTAGAGGGGGGCCAAGAGCCCCTTCCACCCCCATTTTGGGGCAGGACCAACACCGTTGTGATGGGGTGGGGGGCACAGGCCCCTCCCCCCCCCCCCCCCGGGGCCACGTAAGCAAGACAGGGCACAGCAGGGGTTAAACCACTAAAAGTTTAATTGCGTTATTACTACAAGAATAAAGGATACCTGAGAGCCTCTCGCAGTGCCCGGAGTTTTAATTAGCAGAGTCACAGCCCCTAAAAACAAGTGGACAGACACCCCCGACCCCCCCTCCCCCCCGACCCCCCCACTTTGACAGAAGTCGCTCTAAAGGCACTGAAGTGCTTTTGGAAACCAGATTACAAAGCAGTTTGTTTCATTTCCTTCCTCTAAAACGCGTAGAAACTTTTTTCTCTATTATTAAACATCATTTACACGTTCACAGCCCCACGCGGTACAGCTGGGGGGGGGGAAGGTGAAGGGGGGGGGTTCGGGGTGAGGAGGCTCAGCACTGGGGGGGGTGCGGGGGGGAGAAAAACGGCCCAGGGGCTGCGTTTCTTTTTTTTTTTTTCTCCTTTTATTTTAAAAGCCACCCCAGCGCTGCGTGTGCCCGTCGGCGGAGTCCACCTGCAGTGAGGGGGCGGCATGGGAAGAAAAAAAAAAGGGGGGGGAACAAACAAACAACCCCCCCCAGCCCAGCAAACCAGCCTTTCCCACCCCAGAAAATAAGGGGAAAAAAAAAAAACAAACAAAAAACCCAAAACAAAGCCCAAAGTCACAGCAGTAGTTGGTTGGTGTCACGTTAGTGTGTGGCGCAGCGGTTGGCGGTTACTCAAAGTCACGGGCAGAACCACCCACACGAACACCCACCCCGGGCACAGGCGCTACACGGACAGAACGAGTGGAAAGTTGCTTTTCTGGCTGTTTTTGTTTTCTCCTTCCCCAAAGGAAATGGGGGGCATGTGGTGCCAGACCCCACACCGCACTGGGAGCTGCTTTGCGCCCGCCGAGGGGATGGCGAGGAAGAGGAGCGGCCGGTGAAGCTGACCCGGCTGCGGGCCGGGCAGTGCCAGGGCCCTCAACCCCCAGAGCTGGGTGGGAAGGGGGGGCGGGTGGGTGACACTGGCACCCTGGGAAAAGCCCCCCCAAGACTCACCGTCACCGTTCCAGTCTGTACTGGGATTTGGCGGCGGCTTTCCCTCCTCACGGCCCCTTCACCCGGAGAGCGGCCGGAACGGGTCCTGCTCCGGGCGGCGGGTGATGCCCCCTCGCTGCAGCACCACCAGACACTCGCGCAGCGGCGTGATGCCAGGGAGGTGCCGGTGCCACGAGGCTCACGCTGATCTCACCCAGAGGCCTTTTCCTGGCTTGTTTTTCCGCTGCCAAATGAAAATCTCCTCCTCCTCCCCGAGGAAGGCTGCCAGCCGGACCCCGAGCTGTCCTGGGCCACGAAGCGACGAGCATCCGCAGGGCAGCGCCGCCTCCGGTTACCGCGAGTGACGGTGACGAGGGACGTGGCACAGCCGGCAGCGAGCGGAGCCACGGCGGGGCTGCGGCGATGGAGCGCGGCCGCGAGTCTGGAACCGGCTTCTGCCCGCAGCTCCCGGCAAAACACAAAACAAGCAACATCCAAAAGGGAAAGGAAAAAAGGAAAAAGGTGGAGTTTGCTGTGACAGAGTTGTCCTGTGATGGAGACATCTCCCCTGGTCCCCAGGTCCTGCCCAGCTCCGGCGCTTCCCGATCAGCCGCACTTCCCGTCCGGCACAGAGCAGCCGGGAAGAGCCCGCGCCTCAGGACTGCCGACGCCGGGTGCGGGGTGTCGTTCTCCCATCCTCATCCCCACGGGAGGAAGGCCGCTGTCCCCGCCCCGACACGAGTGGCTGTGGGTCACATCCCCGCGCCAGGACGGAGCAGCGCCCAAACGGTCTGGGCTCTCCGAGAGCGGGGCAGCACGGCCGGATTCTGCCCTCGGCTCCTGCGCGGTGAGGCAGCCGAAATCCTGCCTCTCGCCCGCAAACCGGGGCGGGCCGAGCCCCCCGGCCCAGGGGGACACACTGGCTGAGCTGGCACACGAGCCGGGTTCTCGTCTCTCTGCCCAGCTCCTTTTTCCAAACCCGTGTGGAAGCGCTGCCCAGGAGGGAGGAAGGGGCAGCCCGGGCGGGCACCGCCGCCGAGCTCTGTGCCCATTATATACACGTCTCGCACCCGCGCTGCCGGGGCACTAGTTCTCGGGGCTGGCATTCTGCCTGGCACGGATGAAGGCCATGCCGTGGGTGCGGAAGTGCGTCTTGAGGTTGAGCTGGGTGTCGAAGCAGCGGCCGCACACCTTGCAGGAGAGTTTGCCGTCGGCCGCGTGCTGGGCGCCGCCTTCCAGGGGGCTGCGGGGTCCCGGCTCCTCCGGCTCGCCCGCTCCCTTCTTCTTCTTGTGGGTGATGAAGCGGTGGCGGTTGAGGGAGACCTGGGAGGTGAAGCAGAGCCCGCACTCCCGGCACTGGTGGGAGCTCTCGTCAGTCCGGTGCTGCGGGATGTGCTCCTGGAAGTCGGCGGAGCTGCTGGCGAGGTAGCCGCATTTCCGGCAGCGGAAGGGGGCCTTGCGGTCGCCCTTGGGGTTCTTGGAGGGAGGGGTGGTGCTGTCGGGCTCCTCGCTGCACGAGTCGCCCTCGTCCGAGGACAGCTTCCGCTTCCGACCGGACACCTGCGGGAACGGTTCGGGTAAGCTTTAACCGGAGCCCGACTGGAGCAGCTCCTGGCAGAACCGCAGCCTGCCCGGGCCTTTCCCAAAGGGCTCCGACGGATACTGGCTCGGATAAATGCCCAACGGGCCTTGGCCGGCCCCGAGAGCGCTGCCCATGCCGGTAACGCTGGCCAAGGGGCTGCTGCCACGGCCTCTGAGGTGCCTGTACCCCCGGTGCCAGCAGGGAGAGGTGGGCGCTGAGCAAGCTGTGCCCAGACAGAGCCCGTGCCCACCCGGCGGGCGCTGGGCCCCGCAGCGGGAGGGAGCCGGCCCTGGCACTGCGGGATGCGTGGAGGACGAGGGCTCATGGCGACGCCTCCAGCCCTGCCCGAAACCCCCGCGAGGCCCCGGCCCTTGGCAAGCGCCGAGAGACCGCAGAGCCCTGGTACCTGCGCGGTGCCGGTCCCTATCCGGGCGATAACGACCTCCTGGCTCTTCGTCTGGTCGGTCACCTTGATCCCGTGTCGCACCTGGATGTGTTTCTCCAGGATGAGGCGGCTGCTGAAGGTCCGTTTGCCCTCTGTGCAGTACCTGCGGGGCCGGAGCAGGGAGGCACTGCAGCCATCTCCGCAGCGGGCAGCCGAGCCCCCAGACCTGCTCCAGCCCTGGCTGCCCTGGCAGCAGGGCTCCCCTTGGCTCTGGAATCCTGACCCCAACTCTAACCACAAACGTGCTCATCCACGTTCCTCTAGAGGGTATAAAACCCCGGAGTCCTTCCCAGTACCTCCCTTCCCTCCTCCTTCCACGACACTTGTTCAATGCCCATCCCGCTCCAACCATCCGTAACTTTATCCTCCCCACAACAGCGTGAGGGGAACCCGAGTCACCCCTTCCCAATCCAGACCCCTTTTCCCAGCCAAAGCCAGCAGGGGCTGCGGGTACCGGCAGGGATAGACGCGCTTGATCCCTTCGTGGTTGACTCGCACGTGTCTGCGGAGGCTGGGAGCGGAGCAGAAGGAGCGCTCGCACAGGTGGCACGGGAACTTCTTCACCGACTGCAAGAAACGAGGCGGGTGGGTACCGCGCGGGGAGCCGAGAGGCTGGAAGAGCCACAAACATTCCCTTGCCCACATTGCCCAGCTGGTGCCCCCGGCCACCTCCTCACCTTGCCGTGGTCCTTCTTCATGTGAGACACGTATTCGTCGCGCTCCGGGAACCAGGAGTGGCAAACGCCGCACGTCCACCCGCTGCCCTTCGATTTGTTGACCGTCTTGCGCTGGAAGCGGCTTCGCTTGGTCTTGCGCAGCTCCGGGGAGCTGGGCGGCTCGTCCTCCTCCGTGGAGGACGACGATTCCTCCGAGATCTTGGACACGGGGGTTTCCACAGGCTCCTGCTTCGGTGTGAGCAGGACGGCCGTCTTCTTTGCCAGGTCTTCCTTGGGCTTCTGGGGCTGATGAGTGTTCTGGGAGGCAGAGACAAGAGCGTTGGCAGCTGTTTGGCACCAGGGTTTTGCCCCAGCACCGCAGCAGGCTGGAAGGAAAGCCTGCCCACCCCCGACCAGCACAGACAGGCCCTTCCCAGGCTTTGGGGGACAAGGGAACCGGATCTCGGGGCCCCACTGCGTCAGCGACGGGCTGACAGCCCGGACGCAGGCTCGGATCGCCCCGGTGAAGGACAGTTCCCAACCACGAAGACCAACGGGTCGCGCGGTGAGCGCCCGGCCCCGGCACTACCTTGAGGTGCTCCAGCATGGTGCGCTTCTGGGCGAAGAGCAGCGGGCAGTCTGGGCACTTGAAGACACTGACCCGCTGGTTGAGCAGATGCTGGTCGAAGTGGGAGGAAAGCAGGGGCTTGTGGGTGAAGACCGTGTCGCACATCGCGCACTTGTAAATCATCCTGTCGGAGGACAAGACACCGCTGTCGGCACAGCCCGCGTTTGGATCAAGAGGAACTGGGAAGGACCCCTTTGGAAGAGGGTTGAGAACAGCCCTGGGTGCAGTCTGACCATGCCAGGGGATGGGAGAGTAAAAAGGAGATGGATTCAGCTCCCCGTGCCGGTGCTCGGCACTTCCCCCGACGTCCCACCTGCCGGGGACGCTCCGGGCCGTCGGCTCGCAGGGAACACGCACTTACTTGGACTGCTGGTTGCTGAAGCCGGGGTGCTGCGTGTAGACGTGCGCGTGGGCGCTGGGGGCCGACTTGAAGGCCATGGGGCAGATGGGGCACTTGTGGAACACCTCGCAGTGGGAGGTCTGGATGTGGGACTTGATGGAGTTGACTCCGCCGAAGACCACGGCGCAGCTGGGACACCTGGAGAGAGGAGCAGAGCAGGAAGCGATGGGTGGGGGACAAACAGCACAGGGTGCCCTGCCCGTGCCACAGAGACCGGTGCGCACCAGGTGCTACCAGCAAAGAGAACGCGGAGCACAGGGCCCAGCCCTGCTCCCTGTCCGACCACAGGACCTGGGATGAGCCCCTGCCCCAACCAACACCAGGATCCAAACCACTTCTGGGCTCTGGGAAGACTCCAGTTTGGAGTAACCAGTCCTGCCCATTGCTGGTGGATCCAAAGCCCAGGCCACTCATCAGGAGGTGGGAGGGACTGGGGGGGTCTGACGCTGCCAGCCCTGACCGAGGTCAAAACAGTGGCCAGGAGGTCCCAGGAGGAGCAAAATTCCCCTGGAGGAGGAGAATTCCCCCGGGGTTAAAGGGGTGAGAGCCAGAGAAGGGTTAAAGTGAGACCCTCGTCCTCAGCCCTGCACCGGTGGCTGGGGAGAAGAACATGGATTCCTGCCATATCTGCCAAATGGAATCCCGCCACGGATGTGGGACTCTGCCCTCCGGCCCCTGGCACCCGTAGGTCCCTCTGCCCCGGGCAGCGGTGCCCTACCTGTACCCCACTCTGCGGGAGAAGTGCAGGCAGGCCTCCTTCAGGTGGGCCTCGAAGTTGGCCAGGAGGAAATTCCCTCCGCACTCGGGGCAGACGTGGGGAGGTCGGTTCTTGTGCATCCGCTGGTGGGCGTTGAAGCTGCAGCGGTTGGACATGATCATGGGACACGTCGTGCAAACCTGGGGGGAGAGGAGCACCGAGAGCTGCAGCCTGGCACGTGCCCGCGTGCCCAAAACGGCTTTTACGCCTTTTCCGCAGACGGAGGAGCCAGCGACCCGCAGCACCCAAAGCGGCCCCGCTCCACGTGTCGCCGGAGAAGTGCCGGGACCAGCTGCCAAAACTGTTTCAGAACTATTTCCAACTCCACGCCAGGACACGGACACGGGGATGTCGAGGGGAGAAGCTGACAAGGGCCTGAGGAAAAGGGCTGGAGCTTCCAACAGAAGGAGCTGCCCGGAAAGATGCCGTTACCAGAGCCAAGGTGGGGCGAGGAAAGGAGCAGCCCCACGAGCTGCCCGCGGGGTGCCCTCGCTGCCGGACGCAGACCAGGGTCCGGAGCGCTGCCAAGAGAGACCCAGGGGTGACTCTGGCAGTGAGGCGAGAGGAGGAGCGAGGGATCGGGCAGAACGGCAGCCCGGGAGACGGAGCAGGGACAAGGGGCACGTCAGGAAGGCAGAGGATGAAAGGTGGCAGGTGAGGAAGAGGATTACAGAGGCTTAGGGCTTCAGCCATCCCTCGCTGTGCCGAGGAAAGCCTCTGGGTCTCCTCTTTTTTTAAAGGAAAAAAAGGCTGTTTGTAGGCAGCGCTGGTCTGGGGAAAAGCCCGTCTGCTGCGTGCCGGGATGAAGCTGCTCCGGCAGGAACTTCCCGCTGGATTTCCAGCGCTCCCTGCGGATGGGCTCCCCGCGCTGGCAACATCACGCTGCCGCGGGGAGACGAGGACGATCTCCCCTGGCACTCCTGTCCCTCATCTCCTCCTCTTTGTGCCCTCACTGCTCCCGCCGCAGCCCCGGTGCCGACGTCCTGTCCTCCCTGTGTCCCAAACCCTCCGTCGGCACCCAGAGGCGCCGGGAGTAAGAAATCCCCCTCTGTCAAACGCAAAGCTCCTCGGGACAATCCCTACAATCCCGGGAATGTGGGCGCTGCTGGTGACCTTCAGCCAGGAGGCAGCCCTCCGCAGCGGCACGGCCGCAACAGCCGCATCGGCGCAGCGCCCTGGCTGCAGCCGCAGCTTCGGAGAAAACAGAGTTACCAGGAAACAGCAAATTCCCTCTGCGCACAGGGAAGGAGGGGCTGGACGTCTCCGGACGCAGGGAAAGGCGAAGACATGCCGCAGGGAGGACAGGGCTCCTCTCCGGACCTGCTCCCCCCCCGCCAGCGTTAATCCCGAGTGGGTGCTGGGCACTGCCAGCCCTCGCAAACCAGGATGCGCTGGCGGCAGCAGGAAGCGCCCGGGATGCCAAGGCCGGCTCTCGAAGAGGGGAGGGAAAGACCCAACACCCCCCCCCCAGTTCCTCCAGACTCCATTTGTGCTTCCAGCCGGCGAAAGAGGAAGCGGCTCTAACATGGCTCCGCGGGGATGGCCACATCCCGCAGCGGGTGCCAGCGGGCACGGCACCGGCACTCGGGGACCCGCTCTTCCCCCTCTGCCGCAGCCGGTGCAGCACCCGGTGCCTGGTGGGCACGAACCCGACCCCAGCTCACGCATTTTCCTTCCTGCGTGGGTTTTACACTGGGAGGAACTGGGCGTGCACCGGCAGGTGCTGCCCAGACCGCGTTCGAAGTGCTCCGCTTCTGTCCCACGTCCCAGGGATGGTGTGCCACGGCTCCAACATGGTGTGCCATGTCCCAGGGATGGTGTGCCACGGCTCCAACATCCCCCTCCCGCTGCCCCCCGCCCACGTACCGTGCTGCTGGTCGTCCCCGTGGCCACAGCCTGCTGGAAATGGGCGGCCAGCCCGGCTTTGTCCTTGCACTGCTCTTTGCACTCCAGGCACCTGAAGCAGCTGTAGTTGGTCTGCTCCGAGCTGTTGCTCAGGGGCAGGATGGGCAGGTCCTGCGCCCCGTTGGCGGCGGCCAAGGCGTCCTGAGCCACGCCAGCCACTTTGCCGGCGGGGAAGGAGGTCACCGAGACCAGGGGGGTGATGTCCGGCTGCCCGATCATTTGATCCAAGGCGATGGGCCGCATGACCAGGTGGGAACACTGCATCACCAGCCCCTTGTCCTTGTGCTCCCGGGCGTGCAGCAGCAAGCTGCACTTGTTGAAGAAGACGAGGCGCTTGGTGCAGTGGTTGCAGGTGACCTCGATGCGCATGCTTCGCCGGTCGTAGTGCCGAGCCAGGCTCTTCTCCAGGGCGAAGGAGTCGCCGCACTCCAGGCAGCGGTAGCCGAAGGGAGGCAGGGCCAGGCTGGCATCAGCCGGAGGATTCAGGTTGGGTTTGTAGGTTGGCAAGAGGTTTTTACTGTTGAGGATCTTGTTAAAGGCTTCCACGAGGCTGGACTGGCTCCTGGAAATGACCGTGCCCGCGACGGTAGGGGAAGGCTTCTGCGGCTGCACCATCACCACTGTGGTGCCGTTGACTTTCTGGTTGGCCGTGGTGGTGATGGTGGTGGTCTGCGTGACGGTGCTGATGTTGGTCCTGGTGTCGGCTTTGGGCAGGGTCTGTGGCACCAGGCTGATGATGTTCTTGGCCATGGCTTTACCCGTCTTTGCCGGCAGCACCACGGATTTTTGCTGGGCCACGCTGGCGGCGATCAGCATGGCGCTGCTGGCGTTCTGGATGGTGGAGACGGGCAGGACAGTCCCTTTGAGCTTGGTGCCGTTGCCAAGCTGAACGCTGACGATTTTTGGCCCCTCGATGGTTTTCAAGGGGCTGGAGAGCTCCATCTTCTCCTTGGGCACCTCCAGCGCGATCCCTTCCTCCTTCTCTGCCGACGCCGAGAAGCTGGCACCCTCCAGAGAGGTGTCGTGGGAGCCCTGCTCGGCCGGCCCCTTGGCGGAGCCCGGCTCTGAATCCGACGAGACCCGGGTCACCGTCCTGGTGATGCTGCCACAAGATGTTTTGATGGTTTTAATCCGCACCTTCAGGGGCCGCGAGGAATTGGAAGAAGGGGAATCGTTGTTGTTGTCTTCTTCCTCCTCCTCTTCCTCAGCGCTCGACATACTCTGTGGGCTTCCCATCGACTTCTCCAGAACTTCATGCTCTTCCTTGAGGGCGATGCTGTCCAGCTGCTTCGGAGAACTGGAGAGCCTGGGGCTCTGCACCACTGGTGAGGAAGGCTTGAAGAAGGGCTCCCGGGGGCTGGCGGGCGAGCGTTTCACCTCGGGAAGGTTGCTGGTGCTGCTGTCGAGGTTGGGGTCGGATCCGGGCCAGGACGCGATGGGAGAATCCTCCGTGGAGTAGCGAACGGTGACCGACTTCAGGTGCTCCAAGGGACTGTCACCCAAGGCTGCAGCCAAACCCTTCGGGCTGGCTTCACGGCACACCTCCTCCGAGTCCGACTCCTCTTTTTTGATGCAGGGGACGGCGGGAGGAGACCTGCTCGCCCCCCCGGCCTGGCTCGTGTCGAAGGACGGCGGGAAAGCCGGCGGCAGGTTCCCCGTGCTCTCCCCCATGGGCTCTTTGCAGTCCAGCGACGGGGTGGGAGATGGGGACAGGGAGGGCACGGCGAGGGATTTCTCTTTCGGCTTACACTCCCGGGGTCTGTCAATCAGGTTGGCAGCGTTGTCTTCGTTGGGATCGGGGCTAAAATGGGAGAAGATATCCAGGGCTTTGGGGCCTTTTTCCTTCACCCAGCACTCCCCGTTGGAGGATGCCACAGCTTCCACAGACCTGGAGGTGGGGGACCTGGGCATCTCGGTGGCCCCGAAGCCATTCTGCAGCAGGCGGGGCCCGATGACGTGCCCGTCTTTACCGCGCGCATCCAGGGCATCGAGCTGCTCGGGGCAGACGGTGTTCTTCACGATCACGCTGACAGCGGTGATGTCCGTGTGCGGGAGGACGTGGTCGGGGGGTCCCGGCTCCCCGGGGACTTGCTTGATGTGAGCATCAGCTTCCTCGTGGCCGGAATGGATGGCCTCGTTGGTGTCGATGTCAGGAATATCGAAAGCTGCCAGAAGGTCATCGAAATCTGGAGTTTTCATGTCACCCATGGTGGGGAATATGGCAGAGCCTGCAACAGAGCAAGGAGAGGAGAGTTAGCACCGTGACCCGGGCACGCGGATGCAGCCGTCGGAGACGCGTAGCGGAGCCACGGATGGGAACCTGCGTGTCCCCAGCACCAGGCTAAGCACAAAATCCCGCATCGCCTTCCCTCCGAACCCCGGCCTGGCACCCCGTGGGCACATCACGGCGTTCTCGGCCTTCGTTCGTTTGCGTATCACGTTCTGATCCCCAGCCAGGACGGCAGAAAGTCCGGAAGGATCCCAGCGCCCCGGGAGAGACGTCTGAGCCCACGGGATGCAGCCCGGCGAGCAGCAGTGCCTCGAGGCCGCCGCGATCCCCTGCGGACGCACGAGCCGAGGAACGGCCACCGGGCAACCGCTCCGTGGCGGAGGGTCGGCGGGTTGCAGTGAATCACCAGGCGGACGCCAGTCGGGACCGGAAAGCTGTGGGAAGAGCAAAGGGAACACACCGTCGGGGGCACCGATGCGGCGCAGGAGCTGTCCTTCCTCCCGGCGGCAGCAAGGCTGCCCCAAGGCTGCCCCAAGGCCGCCCCAAGGCCGCCCCAAGGCTGCCCCAAGGCCGCCCCAAGGCCAGCCCCAAGGCCAGCCCCAAGGCCAGCCCCACGAGGACGCGGCTCACGAGGAAGGCAGCCGGAGGGCAACGCGCCGACTCAGGAGACCGCGAACACGTGGGCTGCGGAGCAAATGGTGAAGGAGCAGGGGAGGCTGGGGGAGATGTGGCAACAGGTTTCAAAACATGGCTGCGGCAGAGACAAAGGGAATAATGTTCCTCCTGTCACTGCAGGCTGGGTAAGAAATCCCAGGATTAAGCTGCAGCCAGGGGATGTGGCTTAGGCAGCAGGACAGACTCTGATTTATACGGATAACCAGGCAAAGGATCCTGCTGGGAGGGAAGATGGGGGATGCCCCACATGCTGGAGAGCAGCTGGACGCGCGTCTGTCCGGGGGGAGCAGATCCGCTGGAAGAGGACAGGGGGTCTCGGAGATGGCACTGAGGTGCACTGCCCTCGGGTGCCCTGCTCTTGGCATGGGGGGTGGGTGGTTACTCCTAACGCCAACCAGCGAAAGCCAAAACAGATCACCCCTCACCTCAGGGGCTGTAAGGGGTAAATGCCAACGCCACAGCGGGCGGAGAGCCAGCCCTGGCACTCGGTGCTGCCTCTCAGCTGCTGCAGACTAAGCCATCGCTGCCCGCCTGCCATCACCCGCCATCACCCTGCCTCCTGCCGTCGCCCCACCATTGCCTGCCATCGTCTGCCATCACCCCGCCATCGCTCTGCCATCACCTGCCATCACCCCACCATCGTCCTGCCTCCCGCCGCAGGGGCGGCACGGCGGGACACGGATCCGCTCCTCGTCAGGGAAACGGCCACAGCCGACGGCGCGGTCCGACCGCCCCGAGGAGATTCACATCCCGTCCGGCTGTCCCCGCGGTGCGGAGCGACCGCCGGCAGCGGGAAGGACAGGCAGCGAGGCTGCTCCCAGGGCCGCGGCGAGATCCACCGGCAGCGCCGTGCCGCGGCAGACTGGCCAGAGACAACACGGATGGCGGGCGGACAACACGCTCGCGGGGAGCTCAGCTCAGTCACGACTCGCCGATGGAGAAGCGCGGCCCGCGTTGCCGGCACCGGGGGACCAAGGGTCCCCCCAGTCCAGTGCTGGAAACCTCGACCTCGCCACGATTTATGCCAGGAACAAGTCACGGCTCTGAAACCAGCCAAACCACCGACAGAAAACCCATCTCAAGAGATTCGCCGGAGCACCCTCCCGGCCGGCGGCACGGCGGCACGTTCAGCTGTCCCAGCTCCGGGCCGCAGCATCCGTCCCCTCGTCCCCCCGTCGCCGCGGAGGGGAGCGGTTCAGAGTCCCCGCAAACACACCGCGGCGATACACATTCCTTTAATAAAGATTTAATAATCTCCTCCGTCCTGTCCGCTTATTTGTGAGGGGGGGATGGATGGATGAGGCAGCACGAGGAAGCTGGTTTCCATTTCTCCCACCTCATCGGGGACGGGCGCAGACCAGCCGTCCCCCTGCGTCCCTGCACGAGCCCCGTGCCCTGGAGCCCACGACACGTTCGCCCTCGTCCCGACACGACCCCGCGCAGCCGGGTCAGCGCTCAGGCCCGTCGTTGCGCCGTGACGTGATGCTCCCTCCGGCCTCCCGCGGTCACGGAAAGGCTTTTGCTGACGGCTGCAGCCCGGCAGCGCGGTGTCCCTGGGAGAGGGGAAAGCCGGGAAAGCATTCCTCGCACGCTGGGGCTGCTCAGGGGCTGGGCTGCACCCTTGGGAGAGGCTCCTCTGGGCCTCCACGGCGATCTCCGTTTTGGAGACCCCGCGGTGTGCACCGAGCCAGACATGCTCCCATGGCAAAGAGCTCCGTCCCACTGCGCTTCCTTTCCCAAACTGGAGGTGGATGGAGGAAACGAGTGGAGCTGGTGCCCATCACCTCCATGCCAGCGTCTGGCCTCAGGGAAGCAGCAGCTTCCACCCGGCCTGGGCTTCCTTGGAGGGAGCAGCAGCGGCGATCGCAGCTCCGCTCCACTTGTGTCCGACGCAAAAACCACCTACTACCTGGTGCAGCTGGAGTTCTCCCGACCGCATCCGCCCTCTCCGACACAGGTACGCGTGACACGGCAGTGCGCGGCCCCACGGGGTTCAGAGACAGCCCCGGGGCCACTCTCACGGGCAGCCTGGTCCCTCCTCGGCGCCTGCCAACCCCCCAACACCCAGTTCAGCTATTCCCAGTTCAGCTATTCCCAGGCTTAGTGGGTCTCTAAAGACACTGGAGGTTTTCCCGACAGACAGCTCAGCACGGAGGCTTAGTCCAGCTTTATTTTTAACTCTCACCGTAGGTCACCCCAAGGGGATCTCCGCCGGGGGCAGTGCGGGGTCTGTGGGCCACCAGGAATCTTTCAAAGGCGAGTGGGCGATTTTCTGCTGGCGTCGTTTCCGCGGTGCCCGGGCAGCCGCGACGGCCGACCCCCAGATCCCACCGCGGCATTGCGCGGTGAGAACTGACGGGGCGGGCGCTCGCCGGCGCTCACATCTCCACTAAAGCCGAAGGGGAAGGTGGCACGGAAAAGGCAGCTCGGCGGGGCAAGACTCGTGTTTCTAGCCTGCGAAAGCACAAAGGATTCGACGTCGGAACGCCGGGAGACACGAGGAGGGTGAGCTCGGAGGAAGGCACCCGCGCCTCGAAATGGAAAATCCCCGAGGCAAACAGCAGAGCCGCCTTCCAGCGCGGCTGTTCCCGCGAGAGCAGCGCAGTCCCTCCTGGGGACGCGAGGATGCGACGGCGCAGCCCCCACCAGCCTCCCAGGCGGCACAGGGATTCCGCCGGCAACGGGAAGATCGTCCCGGTGAGGTTCAAACACGCAGGAGTGAGGCCTCAAAGAGCGCGGGTGGGATTGTGCTGCTTGATCTCCCCCTAAAAAGGGAGGTTTTTAAACCAAATGTCCCATTGCGCTTTGGGATGAAGTCAAAACGCACCCGCATTCTGTCCACACAGAAGGGCTGATGATCCAGATCCCAAAACCAACAATCAGTCTTTGCTGTCGGTTGCCACGACCGCCTGCACGTTCCCCCCTAGACCGTGCTCTGCCCAGCAGGGCACCGGTCCGTGCTGCCAAACATCTTCCAGCACCGGGTCTGGGGGAGCAGCCTCGTTCCTGGGAGATTTCGACACGTCCGTCCCGCTTCCTGCAGTGGTTTTCACCACGCGCTCCTCCAGCCGCGGGCCTCGGCGCCGGGAAGCCACCGGTGAGAGGACCAGAAGGAGCAGCGCCGCGTTTCGGCACACCGCGGCGGGGGCAGGCGTCGAACGCCGCGCTCCGCTTCCAGCGCTGCCATCTGGTTCTTGGGCACGGGATCTCTGCCGAGAGCAGCGCCACACGAGGACATTTGTTTTTCCGATCGCCGTTCAGCGGGACACAAATATTTACAGCAAAGTGGAGAGAAGTAGGTTGCGACGCTGGAAAAGATTCCCAGGAAGGAGCGAGGGAAATCCAGCGTGGAGGGAAAGGGCGCCGGCTCTGGCCTCCAAGTGGCGTCGGGGCGGCGAGCCGAGCGGAGCAGCAGGTTGGGGATTAATCCCATTGATTGAGGGAAACGGGGCGCTCTGGCGTGCCCGTGCCCGGTGCTTGGCCGGGTTCGTGCTCAGGACCTGCTGTGCTGGGAACCTTTATTTGTTTCCATCAGGGTCTCCAACAGGGAGAGGAAAGAACGATCCCGCAGCACCTGCATTCCCTGGGCTCACAGATGGGGTTTAAATACATCCCGCTGACCCTTCCAAGCGTTCCCTTCGACTCCTTCCTTCCCAGCACCTCACTAAAAACTTTCTGGCCTTTCCACATCCCACCTTCATCTTGGCCAAACACACCCCCTTTTAGCATCCCTGCTTCCAAAAGCAAATCCGACTCTGGATCCTCTGTCTCACCGCTTCAAGGCAGGAATGACGTCCCTTACGACCCGTTCATCGCTTCCACGCTCGCCGAGATGCTCTTCAACCGACGGCTCCTCACCGAGAGGGAGGCTCCTCCGGGACGGATTACACGGGCATTTCTCCTTGCTGGGTGTTAACGGGAAGGTCTCCGCCCCAGAAAGGGGTTTGTTGGGTTTTTTTCCATCCTCGAAATCCCAAGTGTGAGATCCAGTCCCTCTGGAGGAAGAGGAGAGCCCTGGTCTTCGGTCAGCAACTCCCACCAAAAAGGAGACAGCAGAGGCGGGCAGAGCCCAGCTGCACCGCGAACCCCACCAGGCTGACCCGGGGCATTATTCTGGCAGCTCGAGACACGAGTATTTCCTTAGTCCAAGAACTTTTTCCTCAGGCCAGGAAAAGCCAACGAGGGGGCAGGGGAGGGACGGGCATTTCTAACCCACCGGCCAAGCGGCCGTAACTGTCTTGCCTCCCAGAAAAACAAGAGTTTAGAACCAGCACCAGCTTCACGTGGAAGCAGCTCTCTGATGGTGGCAGCGGTGTCCCACCACGCACCAGCCCTCCGCCATGGACTGCCTTCGGAAGCACCAGCACGACCCACCCGCGGCCGTGTGGCTCAGGGCTGGTCCGGCCATCCGTCAGTGCAGTGGTCACCGGTCCCTGGGCTTCACAGCTTGGGAAACTGAGGCACGGGGGAGAGAAAGAGTCGGAGATCCAAACCCGTCTGTGGAAAAGATCCCAAAATCCTCTCTGGATTTGACGAGGAAGAGCTGTGGAGCAGAAGGTTGCCAAACTTGTTTGCCAGCCTGCCCTGAACATCACAGCTCCGGCTCGAAATTAGAGGCCAGTGCACTCCACATCTGAAATTCCCCGCTCCGTCATCCCGACTGCCCCCAAAAACACATCAGAGCACGCGGGACACAGGACCACTGGAGACAACCGATCCCAGCCCTCCCTGAAAAACACCCCATGGAGATGGCTCCCCTGAGAGAACAGGAGGAGGGAGGGTTGTGCCCTTCTGCACAGCACGCAGAGCCGGGCTGCGCCGCGCCGCCGGCACTGCCAGCCGCCCCGCCGGGAGATGGAACACAACGATCACACCACGTGCCGCTCGGGAGCGGGACACGTCACGGGATCAGCAAGGAGGGTAACCCAGGGCCCTGACCGGAGAAGAAAGCTGGCGCAGGCTGCCCAGTCCAAAACCACAGAGTTATGAGTGTCCCCTCTCCACCCCAACCATCCCCTCTCCACCCCAAAGATCTCCTCTCCACCCAAACCATTCCCTTTCACCCCAACCGCGCTGCCGGCCCCGCCGCCTCGTGCCTGCGAGCCGCAGCCTTTTGGTAGGTGACTCCCGAGGCCAGGAATGTCGGACGTCACTTCTCCGCGAGTGCCCCCAAGGTTACACGGGGTTTGGAACTGAAATCATCGACGCTGCACTAAAACCAGCCCTTCCCAGCACGGCACCAGGCTGGAGAGACCGGCCCGAAGCTGAACAGCCGGGCAGCCGCGGTGCGTCGTTTGCATCACCAAGACACACCGCACAAATCCCGCAGAATTCACACCGAAAAGCACCGAGCTTTCACTTTCAGGCAGAAGGGTTCTGCTCGTTGCTGCGAGGTTCAGGTTTCGGTTTTTCGGAGGGGCAGGAGGCCAGGCGAGAGGCAGCTCTTGGGCTGCCGCCCTCCAGGGCACAGCAAAAACCATCGAAATCCACAAGCGCTGGGAGAACAACCACGAGGAAGAGGAGACTCCACTTTGCAGGTCTGAGTCCGCAGCCCCAGGTCTGGAGCAACCCAAGCATCTCCCGACCGAAGCCACCCGGGGGGGTCACCCAGAGCTTCGGCCGGCCCCGGCTCCACCGCGGCACCGCCGGCACACGGACCCTGAGCTGCTCTGGCTGGGGGAGCCGCAGCGAGCCCCCCGCCCGAGCTTACAGCCGGAACGATACGACGACGAGTGACTGCTGAAACACAACTCTACTTTTGATGGCTCGTTGGCTTATTTAGTCTACCACAAAAAGATAAAACGTCGTTAAAAATATCCTCGCCGGCAACCAAGCCTCCCGCAAAAAAATAGCTCGTTTGTTCCCCAGGAGGCGTTTGCCCAGCTCGCCGCTCCAGAGGGACACCGCTGCCAAAGTTGGCCGCAGCCCGCGCGGAGACGCTGCCGCCGCCGCCACCCCACGTCCTCCTCCCCGCGCCACGCCAGCGGCGATCCGCCATCTCCGAACCGCGCTCCCACGCCGGTCGTCTCAAAGCACGTTGGAAGGATCCTGCCCGTGCAGACCGCCCGCCGCGCAGCCCGTACCGCGCTCACGTGGTCGCCGAGATCCGCGTTCCGATCGACGCTGCGCCGGCGCTCGCGAGGAAGGGGCTCCGGAACGCCGCTCAGCCTGGGCTTTGGCAGGAGCACGGAGGACTGCGCACTCACCCTTGGCACCGCGGGCACCCCGATGGCTTCCCGCCGCGTGTTTTTGGCACGGGACCGGCGGGCACTGCCTGTGGAAGCACCGGGCCACCCGTCGGTGGGCCGCTCCGGAGCGGTTCAGACAAAAAGAGGCCGAACGCCGGGACTATTTCAAGGGCTTGCTATTTTTAAAAGCTGCTTTTCCTGTTTCCCTGCCTGACCCTCGCGGGGACTCGCCGCCCGCCAGCCAAGTTTGCACCAAAACAAGAAGAAAAACCACCTTCCAAAACCCGACTCGGGGACAAAGCGAAGTGGGGTCTGACCCCCCGCCTTGCGCCGCTCGCCCCGGCACACAGGGGCCCGCGGCCCTGCCGGCCGCCGCGTCCGAGGCCGGCGGAACGGCGGCGTTCCCGGCACCACGTGACGAGCGGGATTAGCTTCCGAGGCACAGAGGAAACCTTTGACAAAGCCTGTCCCCGGACCGCTGCTCTGCCAGGCCTCGCGCCGCCGGCGCCACGGAGGAAACAACCCTCCGCCGCCGGAACCTGCGGGACGCAAACCGGACGGACGGGCTCACCTGGCTGGCGGGAGCCGCGCGGATCGCCGCCTCGCCGGTGCTCCCGGAGCTATTCCAGAACTGGTCCCAGCCAAAGAGCCCCGGCCTTTGTGCAGAGGAGACGTCACCGGAGAGAACAACTGTTTTTAATGAGCCGAGCGAGCGGCGAGTGTTACACAATCCCCAGGGAATCGCGGGGTGGGGGAGGGCAGGAGGGGGCCAATTCCCCGGGCGACAAACTGGCAGCACCTGGCGCAGCTTTTCTCCATTTCAGTGCCTCCCCTCGCTCTCCAAACCCTCCCCAGTCCCCCGGGACTGGCAACTGGTGGAGAGAAGGAACGCGAAGCCGGCGGCGGCCCCGCTCTCCGTTATCGACACCGGCCAGCGCTCACCTGCCCCCCTCGCCTTCTCTCCAGGGGCGGCTCCTCCTGCGCCGCGCTCCCAGCAAAGCCACGTTAATGGTGGATGCGGCTGGTGCCGGGGAAGGACAGGATCGGCGGATAAAGCCACAAACGTGGAGCTCTCCCTTCTTTTGGGGTCGGAGCGTGGTTCCGACAAGCTCTGCGCGAGTCGGGACGAGCGGACACTTTAACACGCGTGGGGTTTGTTCGGGTGGTTTCATTGGTTTCCCCCTCGCACATACACCGTGCCCGGCTCCAAAGGGTATCTCCAAAAAGGCAAATTCCTGCGAGCAGCCACACGGAGCTCTTTCCCCCAACGCGGCGCTGAAACCAACTCGGTGTTTTCCAAGCGGCGCAGAACGGTGTCATTTTACTGTCCAGATTGAGGCCAAAAAGTAAAGAACATTTCAAAGACAAAAGGATTTTAAGAGAGATCACTAGTCTGACAGAAGCAGAAGCTGTTAAGGAATCGCCCGGAAGGATTCCTCGCCCGGAAGGATTCCTCGCCCGGAAAACCAGGCTGCGCTGTCGCCAACCCGGTGGAAAACCATCCGCTGAACCGGCGGAGTTTGTTTGTTTGTTTTCCACTCCGTCTCCAAAGGGCATTTCCCTCTTGAGCCAGATCTGGCGCACGGCTAACGTCCTAACGAGCTCACGCTCCTGATGAGCTTGGGTTTTAGTCCCTGCTCCCGGTTAAATGTGAGGAAACTGAGGCCCGGGGTGATGGAGCACCCATCCCAGGCCCATCTCCCATGGCATCAGGCCTCGTTCCGCCCCGCTGACACCCCGTACCTGTTGGAGCTACATCCTTCCCCGCTCCGCTTTCTTCCCTTTCGCGTGGGTCCCTCCCAGGCCGGCTGCTCTGGGAACCACCTCCTGGTATCCAGCACGGTGCAGCCGGATTCTCCGACGCTCGTTAGCCGCCCCTCACCGCTGTCCAGGCTAGAATTAGTTTTGCCAACGCAGAAGGCAGGGGGCTCCCACCATGCTCCGAGGGGCGGCAGAGACACGACGCTAACAGCAGGAACGGCTCTTGCACATTAAAAGCCTTTATTTGATTCCATGTCCGTAGATCCAAAATTAAAATCTTTGGATGCCCGGACATGGAATTAAATCTCCCAGACCCCCTTCTCTCCTCCGTATCAGGGGGAAGTGTTACCTCCTCCTTTTCGGGACGAGGAAAGCAGTAGGGAGAGGCATCACGGGCAGAAAAGCCATTTGGGAACAGCCCGTGCAGGGACCGGCACCCCGCAGCCCGCACGGAGCCCGGACGGCGTTTCTGCACCCGGCAGCCCCGGTTCGTGCCCGTCCCTCGCACCCGCCCCGCGCTCCTCCACCCCCCCAAACGCTTTTCTGCCCCTTCCCACGCAGCATTTCCACCTCCAGCGCCCCGTGGAGTCCTCTGGCCATCGCACCCGCTCGCTCCGTGAGCGCGGTCCGAACCCTCGCAGCCTCTCTCCGAATGGCAGCACGCGAGATTTCTCTCTCTGCCTCCCGAGAATTTGCTTATCTAGCAAGCCTGCAGCGGCAGGATTTGCAAACGCCGACCCCGCTGCGCTTCCGGAGAGGCAGCTGCTGTGCCAGGGACCCGAGCCTGGTACTGACCTGATGGGAACGAGCTTCTGGATGGAGCGGAGAGGGAAAAAAGGAGAAAAATGGGTGGGGGGGAGGGATGGAGAGCGGTCTCGGGTTTCTTGTGTAGGAGAAATGACAGAAAGGCCGGCTGGTTAAACAAGAACCAGCACCACGTCCGACTCCCAGCATGACATCACGAGGTCAGGGCTCAGCGGGGCCGGCTGCAGTGGGAGGGGAGGACCGGAGGGAAAGAAAAAAAAAAAAAAAAAGAGAAATAAATAAAATAACGCAGCCCCAAACCCCTCTGCCCCGCTGGCGCCTCGGGAGGGCGGCTCTGGGGACGGTGACGGTCTAACGGCAACCGCTGCCGGTGCGAGCCGGAGGGGTCCCTCCGCGCCGCCGTGCCCCCCAGCCCAGCGGCGGGTGGCCGGAGCGGCCCCCCTTCCCGTGCCATCTGCCAGCGCCGGGATCCAGCAGCTCCTCGGATCCAGCAGCTCGGCCTCCCCGCCGCTGCCATCAGCACGGGCAGGGCGCAAAACACCGCCGGTACAAAATCCAGGCGCTCGGCACCTCCGGGAACAAAGTCTGTACCCGGAAACACCCTCGTGCCCGGAGCGCGACGGCCGCCCCCTCCCCAGGGTCTCGTCTGCCCCTCGTTGGGCAGCAGCAAACCCCTGGCGGCGGCACGCTGGGGGGGTTTGCCCGCTCTGGAGGTGCCGTGTGCCCGCACTGGGGACGTGCCCACACCGGGCTTCGGGCTCAGGGCACTTTGGGATGCCCGGAGTGCCCTTGGCAGCACCCCTGTGCGTTTCCAGCCGCAGAGGTTGGACCCAAAGCAGCTGCAGCTGCTTTGAACGGGGAAGAAGGGAGACAATGATGACACCATCCCGGTGGCGTTTGCTCCAGGATTTATTTTTATGGAAGGCAAACGCGCTTGGATACCCACAACGAACGGCAAATGCCGCTGCCAGAACAGCTCCGGCCCGGCGATGATCCCACAACCTGTCCCAGGAGCGCCGGGCTGGACGGGGCAGCCGTGGCCATGCTGCCTGGCACGGCCCGTCTCAAGGCCGAGGGGGCAAAATGGACAATTTGATCCAACTCGGACTTGATTCCATCAATCCCAGCACGCCTGGATGGATATTCCCAGCACTGCTGTCCAGGTGGGACACACGGACACGAGGGATGCCGCTGGCTGCAGAGGACGCTCTCCGGCCCAGCCGCAACAGCCGGATAACCGGCTCCCGGAGAGCCAGAACCCCAAACAGCTCTGGCTCATCCCGCATCCGGAGGCTTTTGCGGCACGGCCCGGGTAACACGCAGGGAGGAGGCGGCACGGTGGGACGCTCGGCACCTCCCGCCAAGCCTGGCTACCGGCTCACCGTCAGACGGCACACAACGGTCGCTTTAAGGCGCTCCGAGAGTTTAATTATTAATTTTTCCCAACGAAACCTGCTGCCTCTCGGGGAGGCACGCTGCCGTGCCCTGCTGCTGCCATGCCTTGGAAAGGGCTCCAGCTGTCTGTCCTTCCTTCCCTCTTTTTTCTTCGCTCTGGCACAGGAAAAGGCTCTCTGGGGGTACCAGGTAGAAAATAACAACTCTGCCAGGGCACTCGATGGGCCATTTGAAACCCTGGCATTGTTTTCCCTGCTCCAGGCGGC
Organism: Tauraco erythrolophus; assembly: GCF_009769465.1. Taxonomy (NCBI): domain Eukaryota; kingdom Metazoa; phylum Chordata; class Aves; order Musophagiformes; family Musophagidae; genus Tauraco; species Tauraco erythrolophus. The sequence continues at coordinate 334,760 of NC_141494.1, forward strand.
AGCGGGGATTAAAACTTCAGCCATTATGGGAGTGTTTTGTGCCCCATTGTGCTCCGCTCAGCCGTCCCTCCGCATCGCCAGCCAGGTCGCCCATCCAGCCCGAGCTGCGTCTGGGCATCTCCTGGTGGGGTCTGGGCACCTCCCGGCGGGGTCTGGGCACCTCCCGGCGGGGTCTGGGCACCTCCCGGCCACAGCAGCTTTGCCAGGACCCGCTGCCCCTTCCTCCTGGTACACCCAGCCACCGGACCTTGCCCCGGAGCCGAGCACGCTGCACGTTTCCGCAGGTCACGCAGGAGGAACGCAGGGCCCTGGCAGGGGTTTTCTGAACGGCCACCACAATCCCATCACCTGCGGTTTTCCCGCAGTCTCTGCCGGCCAGGAGCGCGGTGACAGCGGGATCCCTTCCCGAGGGGAACCGGCAGGTCCCTTCTCATCCCTGTTCTGGAATAAGCACTGCAGCTCACTGCAGCAGCCGTTCCCCTGTGCGGAAAATCCCCAAGCCCTGGACTGCAAACGCCTCGGCCCAACCGGCTGGCGAGCGGCGTGCCTGCACAAGCAGGCTCCAGGAGGAGGAGGAGGAGGAGGAGGAGGAGAAGAAAGAGGAGGAGGAGGAGTACTGCTTGAAAATCCCTTCCTGGCTCCATTTCCTAAGGGAGAGTGAGCGGGCAGAGCTGGCGCAAGACCTGGCATTTGCACCGGAGCCACGCTGAGTCGGAAAGCCGGTGCGGCAAAGCGCTGCGGCCCCGTCGGCCAGCACGGCAACGCAAACGCGCCTCGCTCGGATGCCTCCGACTGTGTCCGCATGGAGAAATCATCCCGGTGATGACGCAAACACCGTGGCAAATCCCAGACCTGCAGCCGAGGCCGTCCTCGTGCCCGGGCCCAGCCCAGGCACACCTAAAGGTTTTGCTGGCAGAACCCGCTTGGCATGGGGTGAAAACCGTGGGAAGGGGAGCCAAGAGCGGCGGAATCCTGCTCCGGACCAACAAGGCCAGCAACTGCAAAAAACTTGGGGTTTTTTGTGTTAGCACAACTCGTTTCGGTCAGGCAGTACATGTCCATTCCCAGAAACAAAGGCTGAAAGCTGCACCTGTGCCAAAGGGCTCCCGAGCTGCCAACGAGGCGCCGCGTTCCGGAGCATCCGATGCCACCCAGCGCCATCCCACCGGGGCAAAGCCCTGCCCGGCAGCGGTATTTGCCTCTCCTTTTTAAACGCTGCCTCCCACTTCCCGCATCCCAGTCATCCCCCCTTTAAAATAAAGAAGAAAATCCATTTTTCCGCCCCGCAGCATCCCGGCTGCCCTTCCGTTTCAAGGAGGCTTGGGAGTGTGGAGGCTGGATTATTCCTGGGCGATGGGCGCAGGCAGCTCCTGGTTTTTGCCATGTACAGACATCCCCAGAAAACAAAACTCCCACGTTATTCTCCACAACATCCCGACCCTCCCAGACACGGGAGTGGCGCCCGCCAGCCCGGCTGCCCCATCGTTCCGAGCGCTGAACCCCAGCGCTCCGGGCAGAGGCTGGAGGGAGCCGGTCCCGGCACAACCTCCTCCAGCTTTTGGAGATGCTGGCTGTGAAGAGTTTGGACCTTTTTGGGTTTTTAAGAAGGCAGATTTATGGTAAATTATTGGTAATTAAGGTAAACAAAACCCGTGCTCCCTCTGTTCCGCACTCCTGCTCCATCCATCCCGGGGGGCTTCCTGGGGATCCCTCCCCGCCGTCTGGATCACAAACCCACCCTGGATCTCCCTGCAACACATCGGGGGGAACAAAACCAGGAGAGAACAACATCTCCAGCATGTCGGACCCAGATCCGGCAGGTGTCACCCCCAAAACTCCGGGTTTGCGACAGCGAGCGGTGAATCCAACACCGGCGGCGGAGGGAGGAGCGGGAAGACGGTCTCTCAGCAAACAGGGATTCCCGCTGCCGGGCAGGAACAGCCAGCCCACGGATTCCACTGAATCCCAGCAAAAAGGATGCTTCCTCAGGGCACGGAGGAGGGAACTCAGCCGGGTGCAGCCCGGCCCGTGCCCGAGCTCCCACGCGGCGCTGAGCACCGCGCAGGGACGGCACATCCCGAGCGGCGGCTGGCGGCGGATTAAATTCCCATCCGTTCACCAGAATTAAGTCTCCGCCATCTGCCAACTTCTGGAGATGTCAAAACAAACAGTGGTGGCCGAGATCCAGCAATCCCAACAATCTGGCCGGCCTGAGAAATTAAGTTTTTAACCACTGGCGGGCATTTCCGTAGCCGTGATGGGCACGAAGCGGCCTCGGTGTCGACGCGGGGAGTTTTGGTTCCCGATTCACCAGTACGACCAGAATCCGCGCTGGCGTACACAGAGCACGGCTTGGTGGTTCCGGCAGACATTTCATGGAGGAATGACCAGGATGTCCCCAGGCGTGACACCACTGGGATCATTCCCGTGTCCCAGTGAGCTGTTACCCGTTACCTCCATCCCACACGTCTCGTGCTGCTTCACCACGCCGGGTTTTATACCGTAAAGTTTCCAAACTCAGCCTGGATGCCCCGTTTATTCCATAAACAGCAAATCTGCCACACGGGATGCCGAAAGGAAGGGAACGCTGAGCTGCCGAGTGCCCGCCGCACGCGACAATGGCCCCATGCCGTTACCACGTGCTCTTGCCACGTTATTGTTTTTGCAGCACCCAGATGCATGCTGTGGTACAGTCCCACTGGTCCAGCGTGGTGCCCACGGGGCACCGGGGCCCCTCGCACAGACCAGGGGCAGAAGTGCTGGCAGAGCTTGCCGCTCCTCCGGCCCTGCCCGGGAAAACTCCGAGGAGGAGACCCCACCTGGAATACTGCGTTCAGCTCTGGGAGCCCCAACATCAGGAGGACATGGAGCTGCTGGAGTGGGGCCAGAGGAGGCCACGGAGATGATCCAAGGGCTGGAGCACCTCTGCTATGGAGACAGGCTGGGAGAGTTGGGGCTGTTCAGCCTGGAGAAGAGAAGGCTCTGGGGAGACCTTCTAGCACCTTCCAGTGCCTAAAGGGGCTACAGGAAAGCTGGAGAGGGGCTTTGGACATGGGCATGGAGTGACAGGACACGGGGCGATGGCTTTGAACTGAAAGAGGGGAGATTTCGATGGGATCTAAGGAAGAAATTCTTCCCTCTGAGGGTGGTGAGGCACTGGGACAGGTTGCCCAGAGAAGCTGTGGCTGCCCCATCCCTGGAAGTGTCCAAGGCCAGGTTGGATGGGGCTTGGAGCAACCTGCTGTAGTGGAGGGTGTCCCTGCCCATGGCAGGGGGGTAGAACTGGATGGTCTGTGAGGTCCCTTCCAACCCAAACCATTCCATGATTCTATGAAGAAAGTCTTTGGGAAGCCCCTCTGCCAGTCCTGCCCCTCTGCCCGTGTCGGCGCAGCCCCCTGGGGGGTGACACAGGTTTCCCCCCATCAGACACAATGAAAACACCCCGGGAGGCAGCTGCTCCCACAAACGAGGCTCAACTCAACTCCTGCTCAGAACCCAGCGTGGAGGCTCTTGGGCTTCCCCTGCTCGCCCTCGAGGGAAGTCTCTTCCAATTAAACTAATTGTGGGAAGGCAATCAGCCCCCACGGGCTGCCCGTTACCCGACAACACGCAGACCCCAGCAGCGAGGAATTAAGGGACTTGGCAGGGACTGAGAAACAGGGGGAGAAGAGAAAAAAGACATGGGGTTTGAAAGAGAATGACACGTTCCTACTGCCAACTCTCCCAAAAAACACGACAGGAGGCACTTTGGGAAGTGGCTGAGAAATTGCCGAGAAATTGCCGCGGCCCACTCCTCCTCACCACGACTTCAGCACCCCCCTGCCCAGGGCCACCTCGCTGCCCGCCGTCCCAACGCGGGCCAGGGGCCCCGAGCCTCGCTGGGCACCTCGGGAACCACCAGCCTTCGCTCTTCCCAGTTCCTGCCCTGTGGGAAGCCGGGGCGGACCCGGACCCCAACTCGGGATGCTGCCCACCTCTCCGTAAGCCTTCTCCTGCGCCCGGAGCCACTCGGGAGAGCTTGTCGCTGCCTCCCAGCCATCCCGAGCAGCCAGACAGCGGTTCCAGGGCCTGAAAACACGCCGGCTGCGCCACCGAGGCTGCACCGGGATCCTCTCCGCGCCTCCCACGCTCTCTCCCCCCACAAACGCGGCACGGTACGAGGTTCTCCCCTCCCCAAACCCCAAACCCCCGGGCAGCCGCAGCGCTGTTCTCCCCAGGACATCGGGGTGCAATGAGACCCACCCGTGTTCCCCAACACCACCCTCGGGACACGGGGGACCCTCGCCAGTCCCCGCAGGGTGCGAGGGGGGCCTGAGCTCGGTCCTAGGAACGGGAAGGGAATGACACCAGTCCCAAATCCAGAGAGGGAGCTGGGGGGCCTGTGAGCAGCCCCCACCCCCAGAGCCTCCCGCAGCCATGGGAGGGCTCACCCTGCCCCTAACGATAGGGGAGCATGGCCAGAGCCCCCCCCTACTATTCCCAGCGACATCAGGGACGGGGGGACAAGCCCAGGTGTCCCCAGGAGATGCAGGTGGGCACTGCCAGCCCCTCCGCCGCTGGGGGGGGGCGGTGGGACAGGACCAGGTGCCCCAGACACAGAGGGGAGGGGCGTCACGACCAGCGACACCCACTTCCCCCCCCAAAAACCAACCCCTGGGGGCGGGGGGGCCGCGCTCAGCCCTCCCAGCAGACGCAGGGGAACACGAGCGCTACCCCCCCATCCACCCCCCCAAAAAAATCCCGAAGGGAACGACCGTCCCGCTCCCCGCCCCGGCTCCAGGGGGGAACGGGACGGGATGACCGTTCCCGCGGATCTCCCGGGAGGGCGGCGACGAACGGCACCGCCCGCCGGAGCCCGGCCGTCACCGTTACCCCCCCCCCCCGAACCCCGCGGGGCGAAGCGATGACCGTGACCGCGACCCCACCCCGCGGGCGGGGGGGGCCTCCCGTTACCACCGCCCCGCACCCGCGCGGGCAGAACCGTCACCCCCCCAGGCCCCGACCCCCCCTTCAAGCCCCGGGCCCACCCCCGGGGTCCCGCGGCGGCCGTACCTGCAGCGGGCGGGGGGCGGCCGCTCCCGCCCAGGCCCCTCCGCGGCGGCCGCTTCTCCTCCGCCACTTCCGGCTTGGCCCGCGCCGCCCCCCCCCCACCCCCCCGCCCCGCGCCGCCGGCCGCTCGCGCGCCGCGCTCCCGCCCCCAGCGTACCGCGCCATTGGCGGCGCCGCCCGCCACTCGCCGCCGCGCCAACTCCGATTGGCCGCCGCCGCTGTCGCTCTCGGGGGGGGGTCGCGGCTGTGGCACTCGCCGTTGGCGGAGCGGGGCGGCAACTCGGCGGCGGGAAGCCCGCCTCCCGCGGGGTGCGCTCATTGGGGGGCGCGGGTGCCATTCAAGGCGCGGGCCGCGCCCACCCCCGCTTCCTATTGGCGGGCGGGGCTGGCTCGCCACAGGGCGACCTCGCTGTTTATTGGCTAGAGGCTCTGTTCATCAAGCGCCCGCCTCCTCCTGCTTGCCATTGGTCAAACGAGGCTATCCGTTCTCGCAGCTATTGGCCAGAGGGAATGGCCATCAGGGCGTCTCCCAGCTGTTGTTTGCCTATTGAGCAAGAGATCTGTCACTCAACGACAGGGCCCGCCCCCTCGACAGTCCCATTGGTTGGAAATCATCCGGGTATTTCAACCCTCTTCGCCCATTTGCTGGCAAGGCTGTCATTCAGGGAGGGGCTGCGTGCCGGCCCCGCCCACCTCCGTCTGGCACGTCACGCACACGGCGCAGCCCCGTTGGCGAAGCGCCCCGTCACTCAGGCACGCCCCCGCCTTCGTGCTCCCCCATTGGCCGGCCCGCTACCTCCTCATGACAAAGCCATTCCTCCCATTGAGCCCCCTGCCCATCACTCAACACAAAATCCCGCCCCCCCCTCGCCTCCTCAGCCCCTTGGCCGCCCCCTCCAGCCCCGTGAGCCGCCAACATCCCCTTCGCGCCCTCCCTGATTGGCTGAGGCCGCTGCTCATCACCCGCCCCACCCGCCCTCGCCGTACGCATCCCGCCGGCGGCACCGGGGCACGCTGGGAGGTGACGCAGGGGGCGGGGCTTCGGCACGCAGGCCCCGCCCCCAGACACGTGTGCGGGGGGAGCACAGGGGAGACCCGGGCCCCAGTATCCCCAGTAAGGGGGAACCCGCGACCCCCAGTGCGGGGGAACCAGTGACCCCCAGTGCGGGGGGAACCAGAGACCTCCCAGTGTGGGGAAACCAGTGACTCCCTTCAGTGTGGAGGGAACCAGTGACCCCCCAGTGCGGGGGGAACCACAGACCCCCCCCAGTGTGGGGGAACCAGCGACCCCCCAGTGCGGGGGGGAACCAGCGACCCCCCAGTGCGGGGGGGAACCACAGACCCCCCAGGAGAGGCCTGAGCTGCCCCCGGGCTCCCCCCAGGCAGGCGGCAGCACGGAGACCCCGTGAAAAGCCTTTATTGCCCATTACGGCAGAGCCCCCCTGGCCATGGCCCCCACCGGGGCGGGGGGGGGCCGACTCACCGGGGGCCGGCGGCAGCGCGCCCCGGCGCGGCACGGCCCCGGCGCCCTCATTTCTTCTCCTCCTCCTTCCTGTCCTTGCTCTCCTTGGAGGCCTGCGAGGCCAGCGAGCCCATGGCGTTGCGGATGGCCTCGTTGTTGGGGTCCACGCCGGGCAGGTTCTCCAGCACGCTCTGCAGGAACTCGGGGTCCTGCATCACGTCGTAGTCGTCTTCCTCCTGCGGGCGAGGGACAGGAGTTGGGGGTGGGCTGGGTCTTCCTCTCCGAGGGAGAGGGGACGGGATGGGACCCGCTCCCAGGGGGACAAAGCCCCACCTTGGCGGGTTCAGAGGTATCCATGGCTGTGCTGCTGTCCACTTCGGCCGCCTCCGCCTGCGCGAACTCTGCCGGAAAAGAGGGATTTACTTTGGATGAGGCTTTGAGCAACCTGGTGTAGTGGAGGGTGTCCCTGCCCATGGCAGGGGGGTTGGAACTGGATGATCTTTGAGGTCCCTTCCAACCCAAACCATTCCAGGATTCTGTGATTCTAAGATTCACGCGCCCGCGGCTCACCGCAGTGACCCACGCGCCCACCGGGAGAGACCCGGACCCATCCCGGCGACACAGTCCCACCGCGGGGCACGACGGGGCGTACGGGCTGCCGGTTGCAGCCGCAGAGGCACGGGAGCTGCCCCTCGGCGCTCCCTGCGGGAAGGGGCCGCGAGCCGGCGGCGGCGGCGCTCACCGGCTCCCTGCAGCGACATCTGCATGGCGTAGGCGATCTGCTCCTCCTCCGTCATGCTGCTGAGGTCGGGCAGCCCGGCGCGGCCGAACTCCTGCTGCGTGATGGTCATCTTCAGCAGAGCGTCGTCCGAGTCTGCGCCGGAGAACCCCACGCTCAGACACCAGCACGGGTGCCATGCACGGCACCCGGCCCCGCTGGCACGGGCACCGGAGCGGCGCCGCTCCCCGCGGCGCTCGGGACAGAAGTGGATCCACCTCCGTTTGGGAGTTTCGGCGGAAACAGAGGCGGCTCCCCGGCACCCCCGCGGTTACGCTGCCTCCCTCCGACATCCCATGGCGGACACCGCCTCGCACCCGGCAGCTCGGGGAACGTGGGCAGCGTCACAGCCACGAGCACTGGGGGCAGCACCCGCAGGCACCCCCCCCCAGGAATGTCCTGCCCGTCCCTGCCCGGCTCCGTACCATCCCCGCCAGTGGCAGCGATCCCGGCCTCCGCCGCCGAGGCGGCCGCAGCCCTCCGGGCCTCCTCCTCCTGCCGCTGCCTCTGTTCCTCCATGGAGACACGCAGAGCCTGCGGAGACAGAGCCGGGCCGGGCGCTGAGCGGGGCAGAGCTCGGAGGGACGGGAGCCGGGCACCCGCAGCCGCCCTCCACCGCTCACCAGCGCCAGCTCCGGGTCCGCGCTGGGGTCCACGCCGAACTCGAAGTCGCTGGCGCCGAGGCCCAGCATGGCACCTCCCTCCCGGCCAGGATCGGGGAGCTGATGAGGGCATCGGCCAGGCTCGGCCCCGGTGGCACCGTCACCAGGTGGGAGCCGGTGCCGTCCTTCCCGTTTAGGGTGTTGATGAAGGCCGTCAGCTTGTCCGTGTTGGCTTCCTGGGGCAAAGGGAAACTGGGGCTGGAGCGCTGCCCGGTTGCCACCCTCGGCTCCGCCAGAGGGACGGCTGCTGCTCCGCACACCCAGCGTCCTTCCGCAGGACGCGGGAGCCGAGAGCTCCGCGATTCCATCAGGACGGAAAGCGTTTAACAGCGCCCGCGGTGAAACGGGAGGTTTCACTCTCCGCAGCAGCGCTATACTGGGACAGCTGGTGGAGCTCAGAGAGCTGTTTGTGTCCTCAGGTGTCCCAGTCAGGGCTCCGGGCCGGAATGGATACAAAATTCCAGCTTGGATCTTACACCAGGCACGGGGCAGAAGTCTCACCTCTTCTCCAAAATTGATGATATCAACGTTGACCTTCTCTTTCTTCAGACGCTTTGCCAGTTTCACCAGCTGCAACGAGGAGACACCGCGGCATTAGCCTGGATTCCAGCTCTTACCCGCTCCCAGCTCATCCCAAACCAGACAGCAGCGCTTGGGATCCGGTCCTGGAGGCACGAAGCCCAAAATCAGTTGCCCGGTTTCCAGCCCTCCCAAGCAGGAAAACGTCTGAGGAATTTCAGCTCTCGAGGTGGGACGGGCACTACGGCACAGTGCCCAAGGTGCTCCTGCCAAAGCACGTAACTGTCCCCACCGCCGGGGGCAGCCAGAGCCTGGCACAGGTGGCATCTCCTGACCCTGAAAATGGTCGTTTCTGACCGTTCTTTCCAAGAGACCCAGAACATCTGATTAACTTCACTCGTGTTATACCAAGTGCCAACGGAAACAGCATCTTCCCAAGGCTGAGAGCATCGTTTCTGCTCCGGGACACGGATTTCCTCCCCCAGCTCCTCAGGCCAAACGCCTGACGTGGTTTAGGTGACGGCCACACGCCCGGAGGCGCAGGACAGGGCACAGGCTCCCTCTGGGACATGTGGATCACTGTCCTTGGCTCTGGCCTGGCTGTGCCCAGATCCCACCTTCCCTCTCCTCCCAGCTGAGAACCAAGCAGCCACCTCGCCGGGTACCACACCTCGCTGGGTACCACACCTCGCCGGGTACCACACCTCGCCGGTTACCACACCTCGCTTCCAACACAGGGCAGGGGACCCACGACAAACCAGATTTATGGCGCGAGGCAGAGCGCAGAGCGGACCCAACGCGGTTCCTTGTGACCGGCCACGACTCACGTCTTTCTCGTGTCTTCCACGGGGCTCCCGACGAAGGCGATGATCCGCATCTTGTGGTTCTTGCCTTGGCGATGCTTCAACGCCAGCTGCGAGACAGAAGTCACACCGCACCTCAGGGGCGATTCCCGGGAAATAGGGGTGGCAGCACCCACCCCCGGTACTTCTTCTGCTACGTGGGGAAGTTTAGGCTAAATGCCAGGAGACTTTTTGGCAGCAGGTTTCACCGAACTGTCTGCAGGCGGCGTGTCTCAAGGGCCTCCCCTTGGCTGGCCGGCATGACTCAGCTGGGACCAGTTTGTTGGCAGAGGGACAGTGTGGGACAGAGCAAGAGAACGGGACAAAAGGGTGGCCATGCCCTGGAGGACAATCCCGGCTGGAGGCTGCGCTCCGCAGGGGTGTGCAGCTCCGCCGGGCTTCCGTGAGGCATCTGCCAGGTTCCTCTGAAGCAAACCAGGACCAGACTGTAAAACTGAGTTTTTATACTGGATTTTATAATGAGGTTTCATCTGCATTTCGCAGGTGGGGGAAACTGAGGCAAAACCGAAACGATTTGCTCAGTGTTGTTCAAACGCAGAGGCAGGGAGAGAAGATCTTCCATATCTGAGCCACCAACAGGGCAGGTAACTCGAGAGACATGCCACGGAATTCCAGAGAAAGGCGCCGGCTCGCCCGCGAGGAACCCACCCGGCCACTTACGTGAGCGACTCTGATCCCTGTGCAGAAGGTGATTTTCCCTTTGGGTTGCACCGTGTGCAGCTTGGAGAGGATCCGGCCCGTGTCTGGAGTGAGCGTGGTCAGCACTTCACAGTTGCTGCAACACAAACACCTGCACTGGCCACCTCTTCCCTGGGAATTCCCGATTTACTGCGGGGGGGAAGGAAGAGCCCTCCCTGCACCGCGCCGGCAGCTGCCGTCTGCTCCGCGACTCGGCCAGCACTCGGCTCTGGTGGGTCGGTGCACACGGAGCACGGCTTTTAGCCTGGTGTCCTAAAAACCCCGAGTGATGTGTCTGCAGGAAGGTCTACGTGTGCCCCCGGCCCCCGCCCCCAGCAACCCTGAGCCCACTGGCCAGTTGTAACCGACTCCGGCCACGAGGGAGCTCACGGAGGCTCCCAAGTCCCACAGACTTGAGGAAAACAGCGGAACCGCTCCCGGGGGGCACCGAGTGAGCTGCAGGGACAGCTCAGCCCCCCTCTGCCACCCTTTGGGACGCGAGGCCACAAAACGGGTCTGCAGGGAGAGAGGAAAAGCTCCGTAACGAACCCTGCTGCAGCGGGAGCGAGCCCAACACGCCAGACACCATTCAGGAACTGGCTTTTCTTGTACCAGTCCTCCTGGAAGAACTGGTTTGGTTTCACACTACGGCATTGCCGCCCCACTTTGCAGCGCGCCCCCATCCCTTGTCCCTGCGCTCTCCCATGGGTCCCCCCCGGCCGCTCCTCGGTGTCACCTGCTCGCCAGGAGCAGTGGCCCCCCAGGCCAGCTCCCCCTCGCCGGGCGTACTTGGCCAAGGTGATGAGCCCCACGTTGTTCTCGGGGTTGCTGCGGGTTTTCGAGTGGCACACGATGTTGACGGCGTCCTGCTGGGCTTGCAGGCGCGTGGGTAAGAAGTCTCCATTCCTCATGTACTCGCTGTTGTCAACGCTGGAATGCAGAGAGGGGGGCGTCAGCTCGTGAGACGGGTGAGGTTGACCCCCAAAACGTGCTTGTCGGGATGGCACAACTGAGGTCACGCAGCTGGGGGCACGCAGCAGGACACGGACCTTCCTCCCGGGGCAGAGATGAGTCATCTCTGTGCTTCCAGATCAGAACCGACCTCCGGGTCACAGGACAAACGCCGGCCCGGAGCTGGAAGCTCCCGCTCCTCGCTGAAGAACATAACCTCAAACCCACCTTCTTCCACCTCCACAACAAAAACCAGCCAAGAGGCACCACTCCACAGGAAAGCACGAATCTCTGTGCTCATCCTCACCGCAGGGGCCAACAAGTTGCTTTCCCAGCACGGGCACTTTCCCAACACGGCTCTGCTCCGCCAGCACGGTGCCCTCCTTGACGTGACGCGGCGAGGAACCGGACCCCGGAGCCCCACAGCCCGGCTCTGACGTCCCCCACACCCCGGGCAGGTTTATCCCGTGCCCAACACGGGGAACAGTGCCCCGCAGCGCCTGCGGGCAGCAGCCACATCCCCACCCCGCCGTAACCGAATGCCGACCCTCCGCTCCGTCACCCATCAAACACAGCGCGGAGCGGACGGGAAAAGCCCTTTTCTCCCGCAGGCGCTCGGGAGAGCGACCCTGGGAAGGAGGATTCGTTAAATAAGAGCTTGAGAGTTTATCCCAGCCCCAAATCAAGACTTCCCTGAGGAGCATTCCCAGAATTTTCTAGTTTTAACACCAGTGGAAATGTTTCCTATGGAAAATCCCCACTTGTGACCATTCCCCTGAGCGTGCTCAGGCTGGTGCTGGGCCACCTTGCCACCGTCCCGCACCGCACACCCCAGCATGAGCCGGGAGCGCGGCAGTGGCCGGGCATCACTGCGGGCATGATGACGCGGAGTGACGTGAGTGCAGTTCACTATTCCTGAGGTGCCGGTGAATTCTGCCACTCTCCAACTGGGAGCAGCGACATGTTTTGATGCCCTTAAACGTGAGCGAGTAAAGAGCTGCCCAGAGAAACGCCGAGGAAACACGAAATGTTCGGCTGCGGGAATTTATCCCAACCGCTTCATCCCAACGGCTGCGGGAATTCATCCCAACAGCTTCATCCCAGCCGCTGCGGGAATTCATCCCAACAGCTTCATCCCAACGGCTGCGGGAATTCATCCCAACGGCTTCATCCCAACGGCTGCGGGAATTCATCCCAACGGCTTCATCCCATCGGCTGCGGGAATTCATCCCAACGGCTTCATCCCAACGGCTGCAGAAATTTGCAGAGAGCCCCGGGAACAGCAATTTGGGACAGATTTCCCCGTTTTTCATCCCAACGGCTGCGGGAATTCGCAGAGAGCCCCGGGAACGGCAGAACCGGGGCAGATTTCCCCGTTTTTCATCCCAGCGGGGTCCCGCGTGTCGCACCGGAGCCCCGTCCCGTTCGCCGGGGGCTGCCGTGCCCGAGCGGCCCCCCCGCCCGTTAACTCCCCCCGGCCCCCCCCCCCCCCCCTCAGCCCCCTCCTCACCGCGGCCTGTCCCGGTCACCCCCCACCCCCCCCCGCCTCACCCAACCTCCCCCACCTCCCCCGACCCCTCCCCACCTTAAACACCCCCCCCCGGCCCCCGCCGCCCCCCGGGATGACTCAGGGAAACCGGCGGCGGCCCCGGGCGGCCCCGGGCGCTCGGCGGGGGCTGCGGCGCGGCGGGGGGAGGGCGGCGGGGAGGGGAAGGAGGGGAAGGAGGGGAAGGGGAGGAAGGGGAGGGAGCGACCCCCGCTCACCACACCATGGTGCTCTCCAGAACCATCTTGGCCTCCTTCTCCCAGCCCGGCCCGGATCCGGCCGAACAACGCACCGCCCATTGGCTCTGCGCTATCAGCCAATCGCCGCTTCCCGTCTTGCGAGGCGATGTCTGCGCCGGCGCGGGGCACGCCGGGAGATGTAGTCCCGAGAGGGCCGCGGGGGGCACCGGGCAGCGACATCCCCCCCCCCCCCCCAAGCCCCATCCGGGGCCCGCCCCCACGGTGGGGCAGAAACGAGGAATTTCCACTGGGCCCCTTCACCCCCCAAACACGCCCCGGGCTCTTGTGCCCACCCAGACACCCCCCAAACACCCCCAGTGGGTCCTGTCCCCCCCCCCAAACACCCTCCAGACACCCCGCAAACAGCTCCTCGGGGTCCTGTCCCCCCCCTAAAACACACCCGGGGTTCCTGTGTGTCCCCCCCAGACAACCCCCAAGGTCCTGTTCCCCCTCAGACACCCCCCAAATACCCCCAGGGGTCCTGTCCCCCCCCAGACACCCCCGGGTGTCCTGTCCATCCCCTCCCGACACTCCCAAGATACCCTCTGGGGTCCTGTCCCCCCACAAACAGCCCTGGGGGTCCCATCTCCCCCCAAACACCCCCCAGGGGTCCTGTCCCCCCCTCCCAAACACCTCCCGGGCTCTTGTGCCCACCCAGACACCCCCAAACACCCCCGAGGGTCCTGTCATCCCCCCCCAGACACCCCCAGGGGTCCTGTCTGTCCCCCCCCCCCCCCCCACCCCCAACACTCCCAAGACACCCTCTGGGGTCCTGTCTGTCCTATCCCCCCCCGAACACCCCCCAGACACCCCCGGGGGTCCCATCTCCCCCCAGGGGTCCTGTTTCCCCCCCCCCACCCCGGACAGACGAGGCGGCGGGCCGAGCAGCACACGGTGTATTGCGCGGTTCCAGCAGCGGACGAGGCCACAAGCGGTACACAGCCCGAAGGACGACGGTGACGCGCGGCGCGCGGCGCTCCCCGGGGAGGGGGACGGCTCCGTCCCTCCCCAGCGACGCTTCGGGTGGTCCCGGCGGCGAGGACGGCGACACCAACGCCGAGCAGGGCAGGAGAGGTCCATCCACGCTGCGTCCCATCACCACCACGGCGGTGGCACTGGATGTTCCCCGCTGCCTCCCCAGTGCGGCCGGGAGAAGCGACGTCCCGTCGCCGCGCCGGAGCGAAGGACACGAAAACCCGGCGCTTCGAAACACGCACAGACACGAAACGAAGCGGTTCTGAACACCCAGCACAGAGCAGAGGCCGACAGAGAAACGCCACCCTCCCACCTCGCTGAATAACTATCCCGGGGAAAAAAACGAAACAACACTTAAATACAACTTCATAAATATTAAATCATGGAAAAAAAATAAAATTGAGACTTGGTTTTCTTCCCTCTTGCTAAAAAAAAACACCAAAACAAATAGGGGTTAGGAGGGAAGATCAGAAACGAGCGTCTAATATAGACAGTTACTTCAGCGATAAAGCGGGACCTGCTGGATCGAGCCGGAGGAACGGGGAGGGAGACGGGAAAATCCAGCAGAATCGGGGCGGTGGGGCCGGAGCGGCGCTCCCGGGGCCCGTCGCGCCGTTCGGCGGCGGCGAAAGGTTTGAGAGCCCTTGGGAACCGAACGGTGTGTGAACAGCGGACTGTCCTCGCGCTCCGCGGGTCCGGATTCTTGGAGTAAGGCCATTCCGCGTGGGTCTTTCAGAAAAAAAATTGTTTTTTTTTTTTTTTTTAAACAAAAAGCTTTTTCTTAAAAAAACATCGGCTTGCGTCGCATCCACTTTGAAAGGCTGAAGTGGAAGGCGGGAAGAGACTCGGCTCCGAAACATCGACTAAAAAACTCCCTTTCTACACCACTACATTCTTGTTTCCATAGCAACCATCGCTAACCAGTATAGAAACCCCCCGCGCTGCCGCAAGGGCAAACTTTAAATTACTTTTTTTTAATATATATATATAAAAAAGAGCAGAGGATTTGCACCCACCGGGAACACGGGGAAGAGTCACTTCATTTCCTTAAAAAAAGCGTTCAGTGAAAATAAAGATCAGTCCGACGCCTGCTCCGAGATCTCCGGGGAAGCGCCCGCAGCCGGCGCCACCGCGGCGGCAGAACCAGCCCTCCTTTCGGCTTCTTTTGGTGCAACACTGGGCTCGCAGCGCCCCGCGCTCTCCTGCAGGCAGACGTCCATCCCGTTCACGCAGGAATCTCGTTTCCAAGTCACTGGGAGCACTGGTGGCCGCGACACGGGCGAGATATCAAAACGGAGCCGAGCGATAAAAACGGGCAGGGGTCTGCGGCAGCACGGAGGGCAGGGAAGGGAGCGGAGCAGGCGCCGTTTGGTCCGTTTGCGTAAGAAATGCTCTAAAAAAAAAGTGTGCCCCTTCCAAAGGGCTCCCTTCTCCTGCGGCTCCTGCTGGGAGCGGAGGGACCAAAGGGCTCAGTTTAAAAACCGGGGGTCGAAGCGATCCAAAAATCTCCCTGACGGCTTAAAAGCTTCACGCCTTGGAAGCGCTCCGAGCGGCGCGGCACGCAGCTCTCCTCGGGATGGAACACGGAGTGGCTGGTGGGGAGAGGAGCTTCTCCCACCGTCGGCGCAGCTTCGGCTCCCTCCTTCTGCCTCTCTCACGCGAGATATTTTATGGGGAACACTGAAAAAAAAACCCTGTTTATTAAAAAAAAAAAAAGAATGACTGTATCTGCGGGACTAAAAAGAAGCGATATGGCTGAATTCAGAGAAACATTTAAATTAAAACTCGTTTAAAATACAAAATAAAACCACGTTGCTCTGTCGAACTGCCCCAACGAGGCTCCGATGCCGTTTCCTTCCCAGTAACTCCGAAGAGTCGCCCGTTCCCTCAAGGTTTGTGGTGTCAGCGTTGGAAGCAGCGAACTCTCCGACAGTCAGATCCCTTTTCCAGCGGGCTTCAGCCCACGTGGAGCAGTTCCTCCTCCTCCTCCCACCAGCCGGCTCGCTCCCACCAAGCTTCCAGGAGCGGAGGACAGCGGGGACGCCGCGGTGGGTCCGGAGCCTGCCAGGTGTGCGCGGCTCAGCCGCGCTGGCTCGCTCTGCTAACGCTATCCCGCTACGTGTAGCTCAGCCTTCCAGCTTTTAGGTCTCTGTCCAGAAAAGATTTCTTTAAAAAAAAATAACGTGATAAATCAGCAACGGGGGCTGAAGGTTTGTCAGACTCCACAGACCACGCAGAGCACAGAACCATCTGCTTCCATCGCGGAGGTTTCGGCGTTGCTCACTGCGAAGAGAAAAGAGCAGAGGAGATGCTGAGGAGGAGGAGTCTGCCTTCCTCCGAGGAAGAGCGGCGGGAGGTCTCCTGCCTGGTCCTCCCCTCCACCCTCTCCACCCTGTGAGAGGCAGAGTGGAGTTGGCTCACCCTAACCACCACCTCACATTAATCAGGAGGGACTGGGAACACTTATCACCCGCAGGGGGGACAGCGAGACGGGCCTGGGCAGCGTCACCCCGCTCCGTCTCCGCCATCAGACCCCCTACGGGCCCTCAGGAACGCGGAACGTCTCCGCTTTGCTCCTGCTGATCAATTTAAGGTGGGTGGGCAGCAGCTCGGCGCTAAGAGCGTTCACACACCAGAGGGGATGGAGAACACCTGCTCCTGCTCTGACCCACTCGGTGCCCGTGTTCCCAGTACAACTGGGGACCATGCCACGATTCCCATCTACCTCCGGAGCCGCGCTCTCCTCCTGAACAGGGCAGTACTCACAAGCTTATCTCCGTCTCCGGCAGGTCTTCGAGCTGCTCTCTCAGCTCTGCGGAGCGCTCGGGGATGGAAGGCCCTGGGGAGCCGCTGGGGAAACAGAAGGGGGAGACCTGTAAAGCAGTTTTTAGAAGTGAGCTGTCATCCCATCTCCGGGGCTGCCCCGCCGTACCGGCCAGCGGGAACATCCCGGCACGGCACACGGGCGTTCGTTAGGCAGGTTTAACACGGAGGCACGGGAAGGCACCCAAAACACCACCTGGAAAATCATCCCTCCTACTCGACGTGACTTCAGACATTAGAAACGAGGATCTCCTGTCCGGCCAAGCAGCAGCACCTTTTACAGAAGTCTTGGAGCACCTCCTCAACACAGAAAACGATCCTGGGTGAAAATAGTCCGGGGACAAAGAAACCACGGAGCACCGGAGCTCAGCGAGTCTCAGCCTTTCCAGACAGAAGAACCCTTGTTTGGAAAAGCCACCGGCAAACGCTTCCTCGTGCTCTGAACGGGAGCTACAGCCCGACAGCTGGGCATGTAACATCGTGGGCACGCTGAGCACCTGCCAGGATATGTGGCCAAGGAGGAACGTGGGGCACAAGACAACTCGCTTTACTCTGGTACCCCCCTTGTTTTCCCCACTTCTTTCCTGCCCCTACGGCTAAAAGGCTGTAAAATCCGCTGGCCAGAGAGCTCCAGTGCCCAGCTTGGGTCTTGCCCGCTTCCTACGAGGATACGGTGACCAGAGCCTCTCTCCTCGCCCCCTGCATAGGGCAGTCACGTCTGTGCCCGCGTCCTTCACCCGGGCCACGCAGTCAGGGCTCTGTGGTGCGCTGGCGACTCACGGAGGGGGTGCCAGAACTGGCTACAGATGGCACGACCCGCTCGGCCCTCCGGCACCCAACACTCATGGCTTGTCCTTCATCAGTGGGTATTCCACTGTCTGCATCCCTACCGGGAGCACCGAGCCGTTGGGTCACCAGGTTACCCATCACCCCGCGCAAACACCCCAGCGGAGACGCGGGGGATCCTCGCCGGGACGGCACCGCCCCTCTCTCTGCCGGATCACACCTCACCCCGGCACCGGGTTACTCGGAGCTGCTCCGGCTTCCTCCTCCGCCGAGGAGCTTCCGACCTACGCGGAAACCAAAGGCGAGGATGCTCCGCGCTGGTTACATCTGGAGCCTCAGCACTAAAGCAGCACTGCCCTAACACAGGGCTGCAGGACGAATCCGAGAATCATTTCGGTTGGAAAAGACCCTTCAGGTCACCGAGTCCAACCGTTAACCCGATGCTGCCAAGTCCACCAGTAAAACACAGCGCTGAAGAGAAAAAGGGCCCCACTCAAACAGACGGGATCACCCTCTGCAACCCCTTGCTGCAGGACGCTGCTCAGCAGCTTCCGTGCCCAGTGGCACATGCCGATGTCTGGGCATCCCCAACGCCAGCACGCTTCTGCCAGAGGTTGTCAACAGAGCTGGACTGAGGACCAGGGGAATCTCGGCCTCGCCAGGGCACCACGCCTGCACGGCATCGCTTACGCCACCGCGGAGAGCCCGTCTGCGACACGCAGGCTGCACGCCAAACAGGCACGCGGCAACGCTTCCGAGGCCGTGCTGCAAAAGAGACCGAGGTGGCTGCACCACAGACGAGACGGCCAAGCTCCTGCTCCTAAGGCAGACCTGGAGCGGGCCAGATCCTGCCCTCCCCCCTGTGCCCACCTCTAGAAGGGCAGAAGCTCTACCTGGAGAGATTTGGGGTGAGATCACTCCCCTTTGTGCATGACTACAGAGATCTAGGGGGTTACACCCCCCCGCAAAGGGTGGTAGACACCCTGCTGGACTGGCTGAGTCTGGAGAGAGAGAGAAAAAAACCACCCAAACACCTTTTTAAATCCATTCAGCAAGTTATGTTTTTATAAATCAACAATCCACAAGTCGCTTTCGTCCTTTTCGGGGTTTGCAGAGCTTTACGGGTCTCCTGGGGTCACAAAAGTGGATTTAAGCCTCTAACAACAGGTCTGATGTAGGGAATTCAGATCCAAAGGCCTCGAACGGGAGATAACACTGGTCTGTTCTCCCTCTTGGATTTCATTACCACTGTTCTGGCGCTGGCACATGGTTTTAGGAGACGTTGGCAAAGGGTGAGCCCACGCTCGAGTGCCAGCAGGGCACGGTGAGCAGCGCGCTCTGCTCCAGAGGCACCTGGGGCCAAGACAGACGAGGCTCTGCAGCTGGGGATCCACCTGGGACTCAACCCAGTGGTGCAGCAGGTTTGAGCTCACCTACCAGAACCCGTGTTTTTATGGAGGAGGGTGCTCGGGGGAAGGAGGACGCCACCCGGAGGGGTTTGACCACCGAGCTGCACAGCAGACAGACACGTTAAGGACCCCCGCGCCTCGGCGCAGGGACGCGCCGCGCTGCAGCGCTGCGTTTCAGGAGTGAACCGGCTGCACGGAGCCCCCGTAACCGCCGGCCGGCCACGAGCGTGAGGCCAAATCCCGGGGCGAGCCCCACTGGGCACACCCTCCAGCCGGGAGCCGGATTCGGGCAGGGTCTGGTTCCTCCCCTCACCTAGACAGGACGATGCCAGGAGCTGTTCTGGCCAAATCCTTTGCTGAGCTGTCAGCTTTATGCACTTGCACGCCCACCGACCTACGTGGAGATCGAAGGAGAGAGACCCGCAGTTAAGTGAGTAAAGAGAAAACTCAGGCATGCTGACACACGGGGAAGGAGCAGCTCTGGTTTCGGATCCCTACCAAGAAGTTTCCATGTTTTACAGAGGGAGTAAGAGGTGTGAATTGCAATTGCACCTCGTTCTCCTGCAGCTCAGGAGAGGGCAGACACTCCGCCAGTGCCACTGTGCGGGCGGTGGGTCAGGAATGGGGAAGGTGGTTTCCGATCACTTCCAGGAAGAGAAGTCAACACCTCAGAACAACTTCTACGAAAGGGATCACCATCTGACCACAGCTCCTCCTCGTCCCTGCTAGTCTCACCACTTCAACAAGAAACATGGAACATTCCAAGGCAGCCACCAGCTCCCTCAGGGCTCTCCATGCGTTTCAGCTCGAGACATTCCGAACCACACCTGCACACATCCCGCAGCCTCCTCTGCCGAGGAGCTGCAGCAGCTCAATGCTAACACAACCAGTAAGTTGCCAGAGAGCCCAACCCTCCGAAAAGAGCAGCAGGAAGGTCATCTTCAGCATCACCCATCATCACATCAATGCTCTTTGTGCACATTTGGGGAGCGACACTTTCACCAACTCACTTTCACTAGCACAATTACCTGGACTCCAGAACAAAGCCGTTAAATTCAGAACACAAAAAGCCACTGGGACCCCCACACAGCCCAAGCAAAAGATGCACGATCACGTCATCCGTAAAGGACCGCGCGCAGGAACGGCACCACAACGCTCCCCTCCCCTGCACATGCTTGACGGCGATTTCTGCAAGCATGCCAAAAACCAGACCATCCACAAAGCAGCACGGAGTCTTCCCACGGCTGAGGAAGGTGGGATGCAGGAGCCACGGGCCCGCCATGCACCCACACAGCAAGAGCCTTACCTATTGGCGGGCGAGTTGAGGCCTCCGCTGCCCAAGGAAGACGTGGACAGGGTGGTTGCGATGGAGTCGCTGTTGGCTTCGTCTACTGGCAGGGTCCTGGGCAGGAGATCTGGGCGACCAAGGTGGGAACCTGAGTTGAAGCACAGACTGTTCCATCACCAGCACACGCAGGATGGTGTGGCATGAGCTCCCACACCAGCCAGGGGTCGAGATCCGTGCTGGATCCCACCCAAGACATCTAAGACACCCCAGCACTGAAGAACTAGCCCTGCACACAGCGCTCTGCTTCAAGCCCAAGCTTCCAACACGACTGCCTAGTCCAGCTTCTCTCCTGGCACAAACCCCTCAGGCACAAGCTGTTGGGAAGAGACGTGGCACGTGCAGCCTCAGGCCACTTCCCAGAAGGAGCTGGACGCTTGGACAGGGCTGAAAGATCCCATGAAGACACACAAAGAAACAATTCCCCACCTCCACAACCTGGTCTTATCCCGCCTGCGAGTAAAGAGTGAGGATTATCATCCTGCCCTGCGTCCATTGCGACGGAATACTTGGAAACAGCCGAGCGTTGGAGGGGCTCGCTGCTCCTCCAGCCCTTCCCACGGCGCCGTCAACGCGCCATTTCTGGCCCCATTTGGCTTCTTGCTCCTGCAACCCCACCAAACAAGCCCTCCCCTGCCCAGACCACAAACAAGGTGGAGGTGTCCCGCACGGCTCAGCAGGCAGCCAGCTTCCCTTAGACAAATCCCAGCTGAAAATAACTTCTCTAGGTGTTTGGGGGTTTTAGCCCAGCCACCAACCTTGCTCCACATCCGCCTCCGTCGTTACTTGTGCTTTTGTCTCGCACAACAGGTGTGACTGGGAAGGCACTCCCCCTTGACAGCTCCGCCGAGGAACTGCTGTGCCAGACCGGCTCTTCTTAGAAGGGGATGGCTTTACTGATGGATTAAAAAAAAAAAAAAAAGGAAAAAAAATAAATCAGAAAGCGTTCTTCCAACGCATTCAGGAAGGAGTAAAAGACCCGACACAGCAACTTTCCAGTCCCTTCCAACCCTAACCATTCTATGATTCTATGACAGAGTCTGTGCCCTGAAGGAACAAGCTGATGGATGAACCAGCTCCTGTAAGGTCACATCTGTGAGGCAAGAACAATCTAGGAGGAAGGAAGGGGTGACACGGCACAACAGACTTCCTAAAGCTCTTGCACCTTCCCAAACCACAGCTGCTGAGCAAGGAGAAACCAGAAAGCACGGCAGGTGCTGAGGGCACGGCTGCGCAGAGGTACTCACGTGGTATTTTCTTGAACGCCGTGTTGCACATAAACCGCTGGAACCTTTCCGCGTAGAAGCTGGGTCTGTGCACAGACACAGTGTCCTACAAGGGCGAGAGACAAAGGTCACCACGTGAACTTGAATTAGCAGGTGATCAAGGTGAACATGAGCTTCTCTCAGGGCTTTGGAACACGCGCCACGCCGGACTAGGAACAGCCAGGGACTCTCGGGGTCGCTCTCCCCAGCAGCTGTGAGTAGCAGGTGAGTTACAAACAGGAGCAACTCTACACAAAGTGATCAATGCTTGTTAACAAACACGCAGATGGCCAGCATTAACGAACCCCAGGGTTTCTGAGAGCATCCAGAAAGCAATACTTCTAGCCTCAGACAGCCAGGATCCCGTGCCCAGAAGAAGCGGGGACGGCGGGCACAGTTCAGACAACGCTGGTACTCTTGCTACCAGTATAGTAAAAACCAGTTTTTACCATATGAGTAAAAACGTGGTGTTCTTCTACTTACCCCATCGTGCACAAGTGCCTTCCAAGAGTGCTCCAGCTTCTTGACAAACCTGACAAAGGAAAGGATTACGGACAGTTTTCACACCAAAGTCCCCCAGTCTCCATCCTATCACGCTGGCTCAGTACCCAGCCTGGCTTCCGACCCGTGGCAAGCACCCCAAGCACAGCCTGCCTGGGCTCTGGATTCTCCTCCTTGTCCCGTTTTCCCAAGCCTGTCCCACAGACCCCGGGGCTGACTGCACAGCTCCCTCTCCCAAGGGGGCAGTTCCACAGGTGTGATCATCGAGGGCAGCTGACTTGCAACGACAGTGAACTTTACGTGTGTAACCCGCTGCACGCCGCGGTCTAAAGCACGCGGAAAAGGTAAAAAGCCACGTGGCTAGTTTTGTTTTATGGGGAGAGGTGGCCCTGGCCATTTTTACACCACCACTTCCTGCACGGTGCCTGTGTACAACCACCGCAGCGCACGAAAACAACTCCCTGATGGTGAATCTGTTCTGGGAACATGAAGTCAATTCAGTAAGCAAGACCCAGAAATTGATCCTAAAAATGCCCAACTTCAAGAAAACACAAAGTGGTAAATAATAATAATAATTAAAAAAAAAAGTTTATTTGCATCTTTATTTCTTGAAAGCCAATCCTGACAACCAAGCAGGAGCAGGCAATGCTGGGAAGTGCTCCTCACCCTTAGGTGACGGGCAGCTGCCCATGTTTCTTACCTGTAGGACTGCAGCACGTCAATGATGCCGATGTAGAGCAGCAGCCGCTCCCCCTTGGCGTTGCGGGCGGGAATGCCGCCCATCCTAGGGCAGGACAGGGCACAAACGTCACCAGGGTGTTCTCACACCCCACTGCCTCTTCTCACGCAGCCTGGCATGGGCTGAATGTTACACCAACTATTTCACAAGTGCCAACACGCGAGAGGCACTTACTGTGCAGCTAAAAATTTGGGGAAGACAAGTCGGAGCAAAACGCTATTTCAAAAAATTAGCGAAACCTCCTGAGAACTGACCCCTTGGTCCGCAGGACCATGTTACTGGAGAGGAGGATTAATCCCAACTCATCCATGGGAGGAGACCAAGCAACTGTGAAGACCATCTACTGCCACCCACACTAAGGTGGCAGCAGGACTTTACGGGCTGTTAGTCCCATCTAACGAAGCACTCGCTACGGCTCGTAAGAGGCAGATGGAAGTAACCAGCTGAAGCTGCCAACAACCAGCAGGCAGAGAACTCCCAAATGCCACCTAGAAGGCAAGAAAAACCTTTTTGTGGCATTAAGGAAGGGAAATTGAAGATAAAAGCACTTCTGACATCCAGACCTCTCTGCCCTGCATGAACCTGGATAGCCCAGTCTGCATCTGAATTAAGTCTTCACTAGCCAAGCTTGGGTTCTACCCCTCACTCCTCGCAGCGTTTCACCAGGAACACCACCAACACCGACTACTGGTCATCTGTTTCTATGGTGCCACCTCGCCGGGCCTCTCCTTGGATGGATTCCATGGCTGTCGAGTAGAGGGCCTTCTGGGCAGCGGGTCGCCGCGTATCGGTCTGGGACGTCCCGTCTGCCATCGCGTGCTCTCTCTGTGCCAGGTCGATGTTGTGGATTGCAACGAGCAAACTGTAATCCATGATTTTAAAGCTCTGCAGGACCTGGGCAGAAAGTCAACAAAGGCTGGTTCGTTATTGCCAGCCCAGGGAAACTGTCGGAGCAGACATTTTCGGAAGCGTACTCAGCGGTTTTGCCCGCAGCCCCGAGGGTATCGGGAGGATGGCTTTTAATCCACGGCTCGTGCACAGTCAGCTCGTCGCTAGTGGCCAACGGGAGCTAGAGGAAAGCCACCAGCACTGCTCCTGTGCAGACAGGGACCAAGCCAGGGAGAACAGTTTTGCAGGGTCGCCCAAAGGCGGTCGACAACTCGAGACCAGGCTCAGCCCAGCACCCCAGCCCTCTGCCCCGGGCCTGCCCTGCGCCAGAGCTCAGCCTTGGCACAGGGTGCCTCCCCCACCTCTGCAGGCAGCACTGGGTTTGATTCAGGTTGGAAGAATTGAACGAAACTGGGGTCCAGGTCGTGCTTCTTGTCCACACCATGACCAGAAAAAGCCGGTTCTCTAAGCCAACACCCCATGCAGAGGCTACAAGGGTGGCAGCTCCCATCTCCTTTCCATGGGAATGGCTCAGAAAAAGGAAATAACTCTCCACGCCGCCCTCCACCCTTCCACTTACCAAACAGTCCCTCTGCAACGTTTTGCACAGAGCGTTATACATGTCAGAGTCTAAGAAGAGGCCCATCAGGGATGTCCTGCATAAATCCAAGTCCTGTACTTCGGGAAGACCTTCTCGCGCTCCTCTGGGACGCTCGGCGTTTGTAGGTGGAGCCCTTCAGGTCGTACTTCAGGTGCATTTTGACGGAGCGCGGCAGCCAGGTTGTTCATCACGACAATGCGAATGTTTTTGCCTCCGGCCTGGACGCAGTACAAGCCGTAAAACTTCGGCAGCAGCGTCCTCGGGTTCTGGTTTCAAGTTCTGAAACGCCAAGACAAAGAAATCCCATCGAAGCCATTCTGGTTACTCACGTGCCAGCCAGAGGAGTTGTTTGCTTCTTCCTGTGCCTCTACGCTGACACGGAGCTGGTAACGATCCAAAGCCATCGTCAAAGAAGCCAAGGAACAAGGGCAGGTGAGCACAGGGAACAGGGTGGGTGATGCCTACAGGTGTTAATAACCTCTCTGCAAAGCTGAATGGGTCAGAGACCAAGCAGCAAATTCCTTCTTTCCTGCACTCACACAGAGGCTGAGCTGGGGAGGCTTCGGCGTAATGGAAGATCTTGTGCTCAGCCTTTTTAAATCCGGCGCCTGGTGAAGCTAAACACATCAGGGTAGAGATTGATCTGGACTCTCACAGCTGCACAAGACACCAGATGGAATTTTGAAGAAAAAACAACGTGGTTCTGGGATATAATCACAGCAAAAACACTTGTGGGTTCAGAAGCAGTTGGAGGAACTCAGCTAGTGACCCCCAACAGCATCAAAGGTCCTGAGGCACTTCCACAGGGCGGGCTCCTCACGGCTGAATTCCCTTCACAGCAGTGGCTTGTGAAGGCCCAGGCTGGAATGAGCACAAGCAGTCGGGATCGTGTTCAGGGTGGGATCCGATTTTGCTCCAGAACTGAAAAAGCACCTTTTGCTACAGCCACTTTCCTAAAATTAATACACCTTTCCTTCCAACGCTGCCCTTCTATATATAGAAATTCAAATCAGAGCTCTTCAACGGGATACTTCATCTTTGCAGACAGAACCAAGCCCAGTCCTGGGAAGGGAAACACAAGCACGGCTTTCCCAGACAAAGCACACGGGTGTGACGCTGTGCAGCACGGAAGCAGCGAGGAGCTCACAGCGAGTCACGAAGCAGCCCGCAGCCTTCCGACACGGTCCGGTGTCACCAAGTGCCACCGGGACCCCCGCGCAGCACACCGGGCCCAGGATACCCAGGGATCCCGTGTCAGTGTGTGACCATCTGTGAAACTGGACGGTTGAGAAAGAAGCTGCCGCTCAGCTGGGGCACAGATCGAACATCCACTCGCACCCAGAAGGTGGCACACGGCAATACCCACCACTCTGGTACCTTTGGGGACCCCTCCCCAGCTTGCAAAGAAAGCCTCGACCAAGTGACTCACCATGTAGTAGCCAGGCAGCAGCTTCTGCAAGAACTCAGCCTCCTTGTGCTGAACCGTTTGATGATGAACTCGTCATCGCCGGATACGTAGAAGAGGGATCCGCTGGCGCCGGAGTTTGACAGTTCAATGAGAGGCTCGTTGCAGAGCGAGTACTGAGGGAGACACGGTGAGAGACGCAGAGGTGAGAGACATTCGACAGGAAACGTCGAGGCGAAGGCTCTTCCTTCCAAACACCCACCAGAGGCAACCCCAGGGGCAGGCACAGCATCCACTGCCGTGCTCACAGCTCGCCGCGGGGCCTCCAGCACTCCACGGCTCCGCGAGGAAGATGAGGACAAACACCCATCACGCACGCAGCAAATGGAAACCTGGTCCAACCACCCAACTTACCAGATAGTCATCCGGTCGGATCCCAAACAGCTCCCGGAAATAGCGAAAGGCCACCGGAGCGTAGGTTTTGAACCGAAAGTCGTTGTAGTGATGAGCTGGGGTCAGGTTACTCCCTTCACTGATCGAGGAGAAGCACACACAAGTATTTGTATTTGAGGCATTTCTTAAGAAACTGGCCTAAAGCAAACTGGCTGGCTGCTTCTAACACGCCGGAGGGCTGGAAAGCACCACCCCAAAAGGGACACAGAGGCTCACACAACACCATGGCTGCGTTTGTTCACACAGCTGCTGGTGGACACATCCCGGGGACAGCCAGGGCTCTGCAGGAAACAGGTCACAGGCAGGAGCCAGCGCTGGTCTGTAAGCAGCACCCTGAGTAGCTCTGCTGTCCTCGTTTGGTGCTGCTTCCCCATGTCCAAGCAGGGTTAGGAACTAGTGCTGCTACTCACTATCAAGCACCGCGGAGAGAAGAAAGCAAGCACTGACCTTGGGAAGAAAATACTTTCTACTACGTAGAAATCTTGCATGAGAACATCTCTTTCGGGTTTGGTGCTCAAGCTTCCAACTGTGTGTGTGATGCCCAGCTGAATGGCACCTTTCAAGGCAGATGATGTCGTCTGGAGGGGCAGAGAGAACGAGACAAACAATGAGGAGCAGCAGATGGGAAATAGGAATGAAAGGAGTTAAAGAAAAGAGAGCCCCAGTCTAAAACAGCACTGTTAGTCGGGGTACTTTACACCTACTGCTTCCAGCTTCCGTCATTTTTTCATTGACCAACATCGTTTTGGTGATGGGAACACTGGGAAACACCCCTTCATCCCCGAGAGCATCCTGCTCGAACCTTGCCCTCCGGGTGGCCGAGCAGTAAAGGGCCCTGAACTAGAATCAAATCCAGTTGGTCCTCGAAAGACTGAATTTCACACCACCCTCCCACAGCCTCAGCTCTGCGTCTGGGAAGACATCCAGGGACAGATTATCTCGTGCCCCTGGGAATAAACACGCTCCTTGCCACTTGGCTGGCCAGCTCCTGGAACCACGCGCTTCAAAGCTCGCCCTTCCCCGGCTCGGGCACGGGACCCGGGTCTGCCACGGGGCGAGGCGGGCACGGCCAGCACACACACTCGCTCCTGCCTGGTGCCGCCCACACTCCTCCGTCTGCCTCTCTGGCCAGGTCGTGGCTCTTTAACCTGAGCAGTTCCCTCTCGTTTTTAAATAAGGAGCCAAGCCATGAATCCCGCTCCTGCATCCTCTGCAAACTGCCCAAGAACAATGCAGGACTGTGTTCCGCTCCCAGCTCCTCACGCCAAGAGTCCTCCTCTGTCTACAAAGCACATGATCTCATCTCGGCCCACCGAGACGTGCCCCAGCCCAGCTCGTGCTGTGGGCTGTCGCTCCCAGAGCTGCCCAGATGAGATCTGCTCAGCCCCCCGATGTTACACGGCCTGTCGGGGCACAGGGCACGGGGCACGGGGCCATGAGCTCTGCTGCAGAGCCCGCTGGAACCGCTGAGGCTGCAGAGCAGGTGCAGGGTGGATTCCTGCGCTGTAGCTCATGGACATTTCACTTGGCTTACACATAAATCAGCTGGACCCAGAACGAGATCCAGGGCTCACGATCCAACCAGTTTGTGTTTGTTTCCTCAAGCTAAACAAATCCCAGCCCCCCTGCCACATGCAAGAAATCGCTGCAGATCAAAGCGTTTGGCAACAGAGGACACCGCAGTAGCTGGGGACAAACATTCTGAGCTTTTTCCCCAGACACACATCCTCCATGAAGCCTTGTAAAACAAACGGGAACATTTCTTCCACTTAACTGGTTTTCTGTTACAGCTGCAAGAGACCTGCCCACGGTGCCCTGAAGAGAGCAACAAAAACTGGCAGCAACACCAGCTTGTCGACAACGTCCTTTTCTGCTTCAGCTGCCCGTTTGCATTTGATACCTCAGTATCAGACGGGGAGGGAGGAAGAACTTGACTCTTCTCTCCCTCCTCTCCCTCTAAAGGCTAAAGCTGCTTGAAAACAGACCTCGGCCCAGCTCACCTAGCCCTGCTTCAACTCCCAGAACAGCCTCGCTGATGAGAAACAGCACCCACCAGCACGGCTGCCTTGTTTGTGCACACAGAGCCACGGGGCCAGGTTGCCAAGGAACGAGTATTTTTCTCTTCTGTTAGCCAGCACCATCAGCTGAGCAGCTGACTGCCTGTTTACAACAGCTTTTATAGGGCAAAGAATTCTAAAAAACAACTCACCGCCCCTGGAAAAGGAGGGGATGGAAAACAGACAGACTGTTAGTCTCATTCCCAGATAAATCCCACACAGTGTCCCACCAGGTATCTGGGACCCTTGCAAGAAACATTTCAGGCATTTTCCATTGGCTTTACTCTTTCCCTCCTATTACTGCTGTCTGACCTTCTATCTCTGAACTTGCTGGCAAACTGAAGGCCAGCTCCCAGTCCTGGAGACACAAGCCATTCCAAAAAGGGCAGGATAACAAAAGCCAACTTCTGTGGAAACACCGTTTGAATTCCTCCCTTCCACTCTGATTCCCGACGGAGGGATGGAGGCGCATCTGGATTAGAGATTTCAGACCAGGAGCTCCGCTTACAGAGCGGTGAAATGCCCATGGCAAGGCATTACCCATTTCATCTACATCCCAGAAGTCTCCCTCACTTCAGAGGACAGCTGGCCCATTCTGATGAAGTCCAGCAAACTGGAAGCAGCATAAATACCCACATTTACAGGCTTTTTAACCCAAACAATCTCCTCTTTGTAAGCAAATTCCAGTAATGCCACAAGATCTACGGAAACTGTTGTGCCCAAAGAGCACAGAAAGCCCCCAGTAAGCCAGAAGCAGCCCAGGAAGTGTCGCTAACGGGCAAAGTTTAAAAATAATCCCCGCTTTAGAAAGCTACGGAAGAGAAGCCGAGGAGCACACGCTCAGTCCGGCGGTTCCGTCCCTCCGAGACCATCTTCAGCGACTGGCACAGACCTTACGGTTATGTAACGCCGAACCCTGGGAGACACCCCAACGGCAAAGATGGGAACGCCAACAGTCCGGGAGCTGTGCAAGAAGCAACTTGCCTTTTTATAGGTCGTCTCGCCCGTGGAGTCCACTCCTCTGTGTCCTTTCTTATCGTCTGCGAGCCCGGCTGCCCCGAGGAACCTGGCATCTAGGATTGGAGCACAAGACGGTAAGAATCAAGGTCGTAAAACCCAACACCGTAGATGGGGGTGGCTGCCCAGAGCCGCCTGGCATCATCTTGCTGTTTTCAAAGACAGAGCTTGTGAAGTGCACCCTGCTGAAGCCCCAGAGCCCCGCGTGCCTGCGAAGGGAGGACGTGGCAGGGGCTGGCCTCTGGGACAGCAACGGGATTGAAACACCTTCAGAGAACCCACTGACTCCTGCGTGATCGAGGCCAGACGTCCAAGTAGAGAGAAACACCTTCCTGCACGACCACCTGGAAGGGTTTGCTTTTTTCTAACCACCATTAAACACATCGGCTCTAAGCGAGACTGGACCAACTGCAGCTGGTCACGGTGTTTTTTGCCAGTAAGGGCAAGTCTTTGAGGAAACATTTTAGGAAGGTGGCAAATTCTACTCTGACTCATGCCCCAGGAGCTCGCTTGACTCATCGCCTTCTGTCTAACACTCGCAGCTGCTAAATGGTGCTTCGCAGTCAAAACCAGTCGAACGTCTCGCTCGCGGCAGGAGACCCACATGGTGTCTTGGTGGCACGAGAATTGCTCAGCTCCAGGACAAACTGGGTTTTTAAGCAGAGATTCCCTTGGTAAGGAGAAATGCTCTGACTTCCCAAACCAGTGCCTGCAGCTTGCTGCGCTTACCGCTGCCCGGTTTGCCCCTAACTTGAACGAGACTGGAAAAACAGCGGACGAGTCTGAAATTGGGAATTCTCTTAGGCAGGGAACAAACCAGCTTGCTGGTCAGAAGCTTACCTCAGGGGTGAGTGATTTTTTGAAAGCAGATGATCCTGTCAAAAGAAAAAGCCACACTCAGAAAGGGTTAATCACTGCGATGCAATCACAAGGACGCCTGACGCACTGCCCCGATGTTTGAAGGCATCTGAAGAAGCCCTGACTCACAGCTGCCTTCTTCTTCCCAGCTCCTCCTCTGCCGGCAGAGCGGAGTTTTGCCAAGCCACAAGGCAACACTGCTCTGCCCACCGCTGGCCAGCCGAGCTCAGCCTTGTGCCGGTGCCACCGGCCCGGCTCTGCGCTGCCCGCTCCGCTGCCGCCCGGCGCTCCTGCTCCTCCCGCCGACACGCGGGACCACCTTCGGAGGTGGCACCGGCAACGCTCCCCGCCGGCTTCGCGGGATTATTGCCGTCCGTCAGTCGGAACCGGGAGGGCCGAGCGCTCCGCAGAGTTTCGCCAGGCGCGCTGACCGTGCCTGATCCTCAAATTATCTCCAGGACCCTTTCACTAAAAGGCCGGAACATAACCTTTCCGCTGGAAGCCAAGCCCAGGGATATTCTTGCTGCCATAGCGCTAAATACCTGCGAGGTGAGGCATTAACTGTTATCTTTCAGGCCTGGACTCCCATCTTGGGCTTTTTTTGGATGCAGGAAGGCAAAAAAAAAAAAAGTAATTAGATGACACAGCCCCTCTGCAATGTCTGCCTACACCACCAAGCCACCAGCCAGCTCGCGACCAACACCAGTGAGGCCACGAGCTCCCAGGACAGGGACGCGGGTCCCAGCCAGGCAAAGGCACAAAATGGCGCTGCGCTTTCTGCCTACGGCCCAGGAAGCCAGACAAGCTCCTTGTTTGGTTTTACCTTCTGCTCGGACTCAGCAGCCGCCTTTTTACCACGGGAGCCACAAGCACAGCTCTGTGACACCACCACCCCCCCCCAGAACACCCCCCCACGCAGCGGGCAGCGGGCACAGGGCTCCTTCCCGACACCCAGCGGTTGTTCCAGCTCAAGCACCCGCGACGCACGCTGCGATTCCAGCAAACGCCGCGGCTCCACAAAAACTCCATTTCAGCAGAAGGGATGGAGGCACTTCGGAGGAGAAAACCCCAGCTGCCTTCGGATCCCCTCCTCGAGCATCAAGTTCTCGTTTCGACACGTATTAACGAGGAGCAAAACAGCCGGCGACAAACGCTCTGCGCTAAACAACGCGAGCGCACGACGACTGGCTCCGACGCCTCCCACCCTTCTCATCTCCCTTAAAGACGAGAAAGTTTGTCCCAACAAACTCTGATTTTTGCATTTGAAGTTCTTGCAGCCAGGGATTCTCCTCCCTGGCTGTGCCCTCGGAGCCGGCCGCTCCACTTCGCCTCTCACAAAATCATTTCGGTTGGAAAAGACCTTTAAGATCATCAAGTCCAACCGTAACCTAACGCTGCCAAATCCCACTAAGCCATCTACGACGGAATCCCAGAATCATGGAAAAGGTTGGAAAAGACCCTCTTGCACCCCTTCCCGGGCACCGAGGGAGCACCTCTGGGCAGAAGGAAGCTCCTGTGACCTCGTGTGTTACGACTCCACCACCGCGCCACGAGGCTTTTGAACGTGCCAAGATCCACGCGGACACAGGGACGGACGAAACATCCCGGGCACCACAATACACCACCTGTTCAACAGCAATAAAGCCCTTTTTTTTTTTTTTTTTTTCAGGCAGGCATCTGTAATTATGTAAATCCAAACCTCTAAAATCCCCAGGATTTAAGCAATCCTGAAGCAGCGCCGGCAGCCTCACCACCTGGGAGATTTTCCGTGTTAATATTTAATCATCCGTACAAAACCATATCCACTAGGATTTCACTGAAGCTCCTCTGGCCAGAGGACCCAGCAGCAAATCTTCTCTCTGCTGCCTTAACCACACGCAGCACCCGTTAGGAACGGGAACACGCAACGAGGCGCCGCGGGAAGAGCTGGCATCCCGCGGCGCAGCTGGCCCCGCCGCACCTCGGGGTACCTTTATTTTGGGGGTTCCACCAGGATTTTAAGGAAGATGCACATCTCGGCACAGACCGGAGCATCAGCTCCACCTTCTCCTCTCCCCCCACCACCCCAAGATCCCGGTGCCCCGGTTCGCCCTTCCACGCAGCGACCTGGGAGGCGACGAGGAGGACCCTGCCCACCAGGTTGGTCACCAGGGTGAGTCAAGGTGGCAGAGCTGCGGGCAGGGCGCCGGTGCAGCCGCGGCGTCACCCGGCCCCAGCACACCAGCACACCCGTTTTCGCAGCAGGAACCTCCCCCTCCCTCCCTGCCATTTCCAAACAAGTTTGCTGCCGATTGGGAAATCGGTAATTCCTGTTTGAGGTCTGCTCGGCTCCGGTACGGCTCCACCACGCGTCCTCCTGCGAAAACGAGCTCGTTCCATCACCAAAAGCGTTCCTGGCTGGGGTGGGAGAACAAAACTCCACGTGAAAACGTTTTCAGTTATCTCCACCTCTTCTTACCGCTCTGCAAAGGCCCCGTTGTGTCGTCCCACACACACCATGCTCGGAGAAGCGAAGGTGTTAAATTCAATGGCACATACGTCACAAAATGCAAGAATTTCAAAAAAAAAGCTGCTATTTCGGTATCTGTTTCACACCTCTAAAATGAAAGAATCATCAGTCATAGCTCTGACCCAGGCTGACAACTGAAACAAACGCCCTGAAAGACCTAAACGGTTAATTCTGGCCAAAGGAAACAGGATCAGGCTTCGAAAGCCCTGTCCAGAAATGAACTCATGATGTCCCAAAAGTTTCCTTTTTAATTTCTTTCGTGACTCTGGGAGAAATCCCTACGGGCCATTTCGGAGCAGTGCTCAGCGCTGTTTACTGGAAGCTGAACCAAGCTAAATAAAGAGCCGCCTGCCTTCTGCAGCCCGGGATTGTTTTCAGGCAGCAGCAGCTCGCACGCTCTTCCCCACCATGGCACAAACACGAGGGGAAAAAAGCCACAAAAGTCGTGGCGACGGCACCTGGTCAAACTTCAGACCAAGATTTCCCTGGAACGAGGCATTCCGGCGGGATCCGCGCCCGTTCAGCAGACGAGCGCGCTAATTTGGCGGAGGCAGGACAAACAGAGCGTGGCTCTGGTTTTAAATAGAGGGATTTTAGCTGCGCCTCGTGTTTCAGACAAAATAAAAAGTGAAAACGTTAGCCCAGCCAAACACAGCACGGAGCTCGGCTCTCCAGCGCCTGAGCGGGGCAAGCGGAGCGCCGGGACGCGTCCCACCGCACGCACGGCCCTTCCTCCCCGCCCCGCGGCTTTCATCCGGCCAAGCGAGCGGTGAGGGGCAGCTCAAAAATGGGAATATTCTCCTTCCTCAACTGGTCCTTCGCCCGCAGGTGGTGGCACCATCGATACGAGCGCTCCTGGGCACGCAGAAGTTGGCGGAGCACGAGCCTCGGACACCCCAAACACCACCTGGAGCTGGAGCACGTCGGAGCCTCCATAGACACATCCAAGTCGCTGCCCGCACAAAAATCCCTCTAATGCTTTTTTTTTTTTTCTCCCCCTCTGCCTGCAATCCCCCCAAAAAGCCTGTTGGCATGAGTGCCCCCCTCCAGTCCGAGGCCACGGCTGCAAACAGCACAGCAGCGGGGATTTCTGGTCTCCAAAGTGCAAACCAGCAGAAACCACCGCAGCAAAGCCCCACTGGAACAATCCTGCCGGCGCGCACGGGGATGCGGTTTAGATGTCAGGAGAGCGTTTACCGCACCACACTTCATAACCCAGCAGCTTTTGCTGAGAGCGGGAGCAGCTTATTTAGGGGGGGGCGGAACACCACACCACCCAGTTTTGCCAGTCCTCAAAAGCCAAGACAGTTACACGGCGCGGCATTTGGATGCTGGTTACTGGGGAGGAAGATCCATGGATCCATGCTTTGGTTAAGCACATAACCACAGTCCATCTACCTCTCTTCGAAACGCGCCACCGAGCAGCACAAAAAGCTGAGATCTAGACGAGGAAAAACAAAAAGTTACACAGTCGTTGCGGCGAGCTGACACTTCAGCTACTGAATATTCTCAATATATTTGAATATTGAGATGTTTCTCCCAAGAAAAGAAATCCTGCTTCCGCCCATCCGGCACACACAGCTCCAAACTTCGCAAGCAAACCACTTCCGAGCGAGGCGCCCGAGTGCACGCAACACTCTTCCATGGCTCTGGAGGCAACAGCCTAAACATTTCACCTGCTTTTCTTGGGAAAGCCCTTCTGGAAAACCGTACAGCCTGGCCTGAGCTAAGAGCAACGCCAACGCTCCTAGTGGCAGCGGCCAGAGGATGGAAGCATGACCACGCAGCCCGGCCCCGCCAGCGCGGAACACGGCTCCTCCGGAGGGAGATAAACCACTTGATACCGGCCAGGAGGCCAAGCGCGTGAGTAATCACTTTGCAATTCTCTGCGTCGATGGATTTTGTTCCAACAAATCACGTTAAGGATTAAACCAACGGTCCCGAAGCTGCCGTAAGAACGCTCACGAATCCAGTTTCTCGATAAAGGGCCCTGGAACGTCGCGGATTCCCCAGTAGGGAGAGCTTTCCCAGCACCGTTGGCAGCCGATGCGCGCACGGCTGCATTCACCACCCTGGAATGGTGGCAAAATCTCCCTCCTCCCTGCCCTCATTGATGGAGGCGCAGGACAGGCTGCTCCCGGACTCACCGGGTACCGCTGACGTGTCCGCGCCGGGAAAAGGCCCCGGGAAAGAGAGCGGAGACGCAACCTCCGTAACGTTATCTGGACGGTTTTCTCACCGCCCATCCTCAGCCCCTCTTCACCAGCAGGTGCTCCACCGACCCTCACTGAAACCCTGGATCCACCGTTTGGGGCTTATCCTAGAGATTCCAGGAAAAGACGTGCTTCACGGCAACTGGTTATTTGGGATCTTCAATCCCAAACCAACATAACCCGCAGGGTCTGGGAAGAAACCGCTCTCCTCCGTGTCTCGGCAGCACAGCAGACCTTGACCGAAGATCGGTGGTCACGAGAGCACAGACAAACACAATCCCAGTCTAAACGCGTACGGAAGCCGGAACGCATCTTGACTGACCATTCCAAGGAGGAATGAGGTTCTACCAAGCTCCCCCATCAGGACGAGGGCACAGACTGGTTTTTTCTGAAGGCATTCTGGACCAGACCACTCTGTGGAAACCCTTGATGGCAACTCCTGCCCCTGTGTCCTGCAGAAAAGCCGAGGAGACTCCTTCCATACCGCAGCATCTCCTGGCCGTTGGCTTTGCACAAGGTCTGCCATTGGAAATTAATCCCACCGTGGGCCGAAGGACCATCGACTTCACGGCTCTGCGTTACTCACGCTTTTCCACCAAAACAGTGGATGATTTAAAATTTAAGCCGATCCCCGCT
The DNA here is from genome assembly GCF_009769465.1 of Tauraco erythrolophus. Classification (NCBI taxonomy): domain Eukaryota; kingdom Metazoa; phylum Chordata; class Aves; order Musophagiformes; family Musophagidae; genus Tauraco; species Tauraco erythrolophus. Next base: position 369,987 of record NC_141494.1, read on the forward strand.
CCCAGACAGCAACGCCGCTTCCAGAAACACAAAGGCAACAGGTTTTCTGGGGTGTGAGGAATGGGAAGTCCAGCTTTACGGCTATCGGGAGCTACTCCGGGGGGTGTGAATCGTAACAATAAACGCTCCAAGCGTTCCTCTTCCCGCTCGGCAACGTCACCCAGCCTGGGAAGGGAGGGGTGTCACACCGCCCCTCTTCCAGCGAGGATGCGATTCACGGGACTACGGAACCAACCCCCGCAGGGACGTGATGATTGACACGGAAACCAGGAATCGGGCACCCTGCCTGCTGCTTCCACCTTCTCCGCTTGGGGGAAGACGAACGATCCTTCCAGAAAAAGCGGGATCCTTGGGTCAGACATAAGGCACCTTTTCAGCACCGGGAGCGCTCTGCTCTTAAACAAGGCAGAGTCCGTCGGGTACTGTGGGATTTAATCACCGCGGGCTTGCACAGGATACAAGGAAGGGCAATAAGGAGCACAACACCTCGTGTGGGGGGCACGGTATCCCGGCTGGGCTGCCGGAGGAAGGAAGCTCTGGGAAGCAGAGGGACGTGGCGCAGGCGGCGGCATTAACTCCCCCCACCTCCGAAACCAAGCGGGGTGGTGGGAGCAGAAAAAACCGCCGAGCGGCCCCTGCCCAGCACGCGGCGCAGCCTGCAGGGAGGGAGGAGCAGCTTTTACTTTCCAACGGGAAATTCAGTCGTAATTCAGGGAAATGGCACTCCAGGCCACTGGTGCACCCTCAAAACCACACGATTCTCACTCGCTTTCTGGCCTGCTGCTTCGCCGGACGAGCTTCCGTCCGGCAGACAAATCCGGCATTTATTCCGGCAGGGCTGGCTCCCACCTTTGTTCTCTTGGCTACGATCTTTTGTCTCCATCTCAAAGAAGAGGAGCTTTGCCCCACGCCGGGGTGGGCATCACGCACCGCGCGACTCCCACGGCACTGACAGCCGAGGCGACAGGACCCAGCGGGCGATGCCAGCCTGCGACACCCACGGAGATCCCGCGGCCGACGGCTGGAAGAAGCGAGGGTTTTATAAACACGAGCCGGGACCCGGAGTCACTTGACGGCCCTATTTTTAAGCCCGGGGAGACGAGCCACTCAGATGTTTCTCCTTAATAAACCATCTTCCCTCCCGCGCGCTCAAGTCCCGGCAAGGTGGGATCAGAGAGCTTCGTCCCTCCTGCAGAAATTTGGGATAGTGAGGGGGGGGAGTCCTCCTGGGTGTTTTACACCCACAGGAAGGGCTGGGCAGCGCGGGAACCCCGATCTCCGCTCACTCAGCGCCATTTCCCAGTCCCCCGACGTGGCTGAGCCTTCTGCAGCGCAATCCTTTTGTCTGTGGGTGCCAGGAGGGGCTGCAACAGGGGCGACAACGAACCCTCAACGCACTCGCACCGTAGGGCGGCCACCGAAATGCACATGAGCATTTTTTGGCACAAGCTGCTTCGAAGCGGAGGGCAGCCAAAACGAGAAAAAGCTCTTTGGGAGTTTCCCCAGGGAGTCAACTGAGGCAGCGAGGGGGGAGCTGCTGCCTGCCTGGCCTGGGTAAGGTTTCAAAATCATCCACATCCCCTCATCTACGCCGGATGATTCCAGTAAGAGAGTAACAGCCCTCCCAGGGAGCCAGTGCCCCAAAACGCTGTGGCAGGGGGCACAGGTGGTTGAAAGTTTACCGTGGAGCAAAAGCAAACCCTCGCGTCCGAAACAACCACCAGCCTCCTTTTGTCCCCTGCCTTCTGCGGAGCCGCTCCTCCGGCACCTGCGCCCTTCCAGCGCCGTTTCGGGATCGCTCTCCTCGGCTCACAGCTCTCGTCACCCCGGCTCCGCCTGTTCTTTCCAGGAGCTGCAGGAGAACCACGTCCTACCCGCAGCCCAAACACCACCCGGGGCAGCGGGTGACCACCCGGCGGCACGGCTGAGATCCGAGGCTCAAAGCCTGCGCCGTCAGGGATCAGCCGAGGTGAACGCGCGTCACGTCGCGTGCGTCACGCAGCGGCGGCTCTGTCACAACCAGAATTCAAATCCCGTGGGAAACGCACGCTCGCCAACACCGCGCGGGCCGGAGAAGCGAACAATGGCAATCACCCCACCAGGAAGGGAGAAGAGATTTACTGTTTTACTCACATATTTTCTCTTGAGTAACGCTCTCAAAACCCCTCGAGCTCGCTGAGGCCAGCTCCTCCTTCTCAGCTCAGAAGACAGGAGAAGATCGAGCTCCCAAAGGAAGCCCCAAAGCAAAAGGAAAGGACCCAAGGGTCTCGCCCCCGGCCATGGCACCGCAGCTGCCGCAGCCAGGAAAGACCAAACCACTCTCTTTCTTCCTCACAAAACCGGCTGTATCGGACTGGCAGGTACGGCCTCCCCGGCGCCAGCCCACGCGGTGAGCAAAGATAACGCGGGTGATGGACGTCTGTCCATCTTCACCACCTGCCCCAAAGGACATGGCCAGAAAACCAAGCCCAGACAGACCCCCGCAACAGACGCTTCGTCAACGCCGCAGCAATAATTAAACGAATTTTGGCGGGCGGTGCACGACCATCTGGCCTGAAGTCCTTCTAGGAGAGGAGCGAGGCAGCGGGGTGTGAGGTGCAAAACCAACACCCTGAGAGCCCCGAGTCTTCCTGTGGGTTTCTCCTCTCCGTGCTGTGGCTCGGACAAGCGCTTGTCCCACTGACCGGGGAAGCTGCAGCGCCCTGTGCTGCGATAAACGGGAACGGGCCGTTCCCTGCCGGAGTGGCTCAGGAAAGGCGGCTGGATCTCGTCAAACGCAAATTTAAAGGCTTCGAGAAAGTCGTTTTGGTTTCCAGCTACAAAGCAGCGTGAAGAAGCTGGTTTGGGGCCTGTGGAAAGGGGGGAACATGGCTCTCGACTCCCAAACCTGTGGAATGCCGGCCGGGAGGAGGCAGAGCCGCAGGTTTAAGAGCCGAAAGTGCCTGTTTTATCCCCGCCAAGGTTTCCACCCTTTGTTCCCATCCGTCTGCGGGGACGGGGACGGTGCCCAGTCCCAACTCTGCTCACATTTTAATCAGCAAAGAGAAACCCCAGCCATGAGAGGCCTCCAGGACCTTCCCCTCGATCTCCGGCTCCAGCCACCAAACGAGCCCACGCAGGAGATGGCCACGCTCCCACAACATCTCGCCTCCCACCAGTCGAGCCACCTTCGCCTTGCCCGACACCAGAGTGCAGCGAAGCGGGTGACTCCGCCGAGGAGCCGCCATCCCCCCGTTCCTCGGCACGGTCCTGGCTCTAGGCGGGCACTCCGGCTCCCCGCGCCCCACCAGCCGAGCCGGGGGGCCCGGGACCTGCTGGCACCAACCCCCCTGCTCCCCCAGCCCAGCCCCGCACCCCTTGGAACGTTCCCCAGGCCCCCCGCCCCCTCCAACTGCCCCTTCGAAGGGGCTTTTCGAGCCCCCCCAGCCCCCATTCATGCCCGGAGGGTCCTCGCCGCACCCGCAGCCCCCTGCCCAGAAAAGGGCAGCCCTACACCCACCGCCCCGCCCCGCGGAGCCCACCGCCCTGCAGTGCTCGCTCCCACGTACCCCCCACCCTCGGCCTCACCCCCCAGCGCTGCCCCAGAGCGCCGGCCGCCCCCCCACGCTCACCCGCGGCTTCGCCCCTCTCCTCGCCACCCGCCGGGCCCCGCCCGGGCCCCACTCCCCCCCCCGCACCCCTCACGCCCCCGCAGAGCCTCCCCCAGCCCCGGGCCTCCCCCCCCGGCCCCGGGCGTCTCCCGCCTTCGGAGCCCCCCCCCGAGCCCCGCAGTGCCTCAGCCCCCCCGCCGGCACCGCGCCCCCCCCCCCCCCGTACCCGCCAGGCCCGCCGCTGCTCCCGCTGCTGCCCCCCGACTCGGGCCCCGCCGCCGCCATCTTGGAGCGCTCCCTCCTCCTCCTGCGGCGGCCGCCGGCTCGCGCGCGGCGCCGGCGCCCCTCCCCGCTTGGCTCCGCCCCTCCCCGCTTGGCTCCGCCCCTTCTCGGCAGGCCCCGCCCCACGGGGCGGCTGCGCCACACCCCCCCCCCCCCCCCACTTGGATTCGCCCCCGCGGACGCGACTACTCGGGGAGGGGGGGGGAAACACCCTCAGGGCGCATACGCGAGGGGGTGGCGAGAGGGCGGTCACGTGACGAACGAAGCGCGGCCAAAACAAAGCCGGGAGCACGTGGCGCGCGGGACGTCACTGTATCATGACCTCACGCGGTGACGTCATTTTCCGTATTCCCTCCCCAGGGGCGCGACGTGGCCGTACCGATGGGGGGCAAGGCCCGGAAGTGGGAGCATAGGGATTGGAGGGCGCTCCCATGACGTCACGTTTCCGTGACGTCACGCTACCCCGTCGCGAAGCCGCCATCGCTCACGGGAACCTGCAAAGTCCCCTCCGGCCCGCAAGGGGGCGCCCGCCGCCATCGGCCGCTCGGCGCTCGCTCTCCCTTGCCTGCCGGCGCAGTGACGAGCCGGGCAGGACGCGCAGCTGAGCGCCGATCGCGGCGGCGGCGCGATGAGCTGGCGGAGGGCCGCGCCCCGCGGCGGACGGCCGGTAACCGGCTGTCGGGGCTGCTGGAGGCCGAGGAGGAGGATGAGTTCTACCAGACCACCTACGGCGGCTTCACCGAGGTGCGGGGCCTCCGGCACGGCGCCCCGGAGCGGGAGGGGATCTCGGAGGCCCCGGGGCGAACGGGACCGGGGGTGCCCCGGTGCTGCGAGGGGCTCGGGGCCGAGGGAGGGTGTCTGGAGGTCCCGGCGGGGATGAACGGGGAGCCCCGGGGAGGCGGAGGGCCCCGCGGGGCAGACGAGGCTCACCGGAGGGTGGCGGGCGGGGGGGGAGAAGCGGGGACGGGAGGGCCCGGGGGGCGCGGGGGGTGACGGCCCCTCTGTCCCCGCAGGAGTCGGGCGATGACGAGTACCGGGGCGACCAGTCGGACAGCGACGACGAGGTGGACTCGGACTTCGACATCGACGAGGGCGAGGAGCCCGCGAGCGACCAGGACGAGGGCGGAGCCCGCGCGCCGCCGCCGCGTCGTCACCGCGGCCTACCGGGTGCGGTACCGGTACCGGGCGGGCACCGGCGGGGGCTCCCGGGGCCCCTTCCCGGCACGGCGGGCACCGACGGGGGCTCCTGGGGCCCCTTCCCAGCACGGCGGGGGCTCCTGGGATCCCTTCTTGGCACGGTGGGCACCGGCGAGGGCTCCCAGGTCCCCTTCCCCAGCACGACGGGAGCTCCTGGGACCCCTTCCCAGCACGGTGGAGGCTCCTGTGACCCCTTCCCCGCACGGTGGGCACGGGATGAGCTCCCCGCTGGGGAACGCCGAGGTCCGAACGTGGCCACAGCCGCGGCCGGGGGGAGTTTTTCTCCCTCCTCACGTCCTCCTGCCTCACCCCGCAGGAGCCCCTCAAGAGCCTTCGCCCCAAAAAGACCAACGTCCCCAGCGGCACTTCCCAGAAGCCACGAGAGGTGAAATCCGTCCCCTTGGAGCTCCAGGATGACGTGGGAGACAGTGAGTGCGCGCGGGACGGGACGGGACGGGCTGGAAGCGGTCCCAGTCGCGGAGAGCTCCCGCTGAGCCGCGTCCTCGCACCGCAGGCCGGAAGCACATGCGGCAGTCGACGACGGAGCACACGCGCCAAACCTTCCTGCGCATCCAGGAGCGGCAGGTGCAGTCCAAGCGGAAGAAGGGCGGCCCCAACTACGACCGGCCCTCTGACGCAGGAGGAGCTGCTGGAGGAGGCCAAGATCACGGAGGAGATCAACCTCGCCTCCCTGGGTGAGCGGGGCGCCATGCCAAGGGGCACATGTGGGACCCCCCGAAACGATGCAGGGACGTGGTGGGGTGAGGGCGTCGGTGCGGCGCTGAGCCGCCCCCTCGGCTTGTCCCCACTTTCCCAGAGAACTACGAGCGCCTGGAAGCCGACAAGAAGAAGCAGGTCCAGAAGAAGCGGAAATGTGTGGGGCCCGTTATCCGGTACTGGTCCGTCACCATGCCCCTCGTCCCGGAGCCGGGCAAAGAGGAGAACGTGGATGTGGAGGGGTAGGTTGGGGTCACCTCGACATGGCCCTGGTGGTCTTTTTCCCCACACGCACCCAGTTGGGCCCCTCCATCCCTGTCTCCCAGACCCGTTCCCTCCCCCGGGCTCTGTTCCATGGAGAAGAAGCGGGTTTTGGGCAGCGCATTGGAGCCCCCCCAACTCCGGTCCTGGGGGGCAGCTCGAGCAGATTTGGCAGCTCTGCCTGCTCTGGGAGCTCTCCCAGGGTTTTCCCCCACCCTGGGGGGGTCTCCTGGGCACTGATTGTGGCTCTGCCAGGTTGGACCAAGACCCGCAGCAAGCCGAAGCAGCTCCAGCCCCGGCTCCAGCTTCTGCCGGGAAATGCTCCCGCACCTTCATCTCCTTCAGCGACGACGAAACCTTCGAGCGCTTCTTCCCCAAAGCGAAACCGCCGCGGCTGCCGGTGCGGGAGATCTGCCCCGTCACCCACAAACGGCCGTTTACCGCGACCCCATCACCGACATCCCCTACTCCAACATACCGCGCCTTCAAATCATCCGCGAGGCTTACAAGAAGTACATCACGGCGCACGGGCTGCCCCAGCGCCGCCACCTCCGCCCGCCCTGGGGGCCGCCGCTGCCCCCGGCCCCGACCCCAGCGCCCGTCCCACCCGCCAGAAGATCATCATCAAGCAGGAGTGTCCCCACGGCCTGAGCACTGGGGGGGCCGCGTGGCTGCTGCGCGTCGAGGCCTCTCCCCGTGCTGACTCCCGGGGGCGACGCTTCGTGCTCTATTTATCTCCTTCCTTCCTTTTTTTATACAAAAAGAAATAAATCCGAGTAGCCTGCGCACACCCAGGGTGCGGGCTCTCTTTTGAGGCCGGAAGACCCTACGGCAAACATGGGGTGCCCATGGCCCCTCGTTTTCGAGAGACCCTACAATAAACAATAAATAAACATCGCGCTGCCATGGAGCCCCGATGACCGTGGCGCCACGCACCCCCCTGAATGCCATTTGGGGGTCTGGGGGGCGGTGAGAGCAACATCACCCAAACAGTCTTGGGGTGAAGGGGGATAACATGTCCCTGGGTGGGGGTCAGGGGGGTCGGGGGTCTCTGAGGGGCTCTGGGGCCCAGGCATGAGGTTCAGCCTCTCCCCCAGAGCCTCCCTGGCCCGGGCACCCCCAGGGGTGACGAGGGGCCCCCCCTCGCCCCTGGGGTGGAGCCGCGCAGGGCTGGCACGGCTCGATAACGCCCGGGGATATGTGATCTCGCCCCTCCCCGCCGCCGCTCGCAGAATAAAACGCTGATCTCATGCCCTGCGCGGCCGGAGCCCTTGGCTCAGCACCGGGGCGCGCACCCAGGCAGGCTCCACCGCCCCGGCCAGCGGCCAGGTAGGGCCCTGGGGTGGGGGTCCTCAGGGTGGGGGGTCCTGAGGGTGGGGGTCCCAGGGTTGGGCGGGGGGCACAGCACCACTGGAGACACTGACTCTGGGGTCCCTGGGTGCTGTCAGGGATCCCCGCTCCGAGCGATCCCCCACCCCACAGCCCCCCAGCTCTCACCATGGGTGTCTGGTCCCTCCTGGGGGCACTGAGTGCGTGTGTCGTCCCCCCCCCAGCCCTGGGGACCCACGTGTCGGGTGGGAAATCTTGGGGAGGACCCGACCCTGGCATCAGGGAAATCGTATCCTCAGTGTTTGCCCCTGCTGCCCCCCCAACACGGTTCCCCACCTCCCTGGGGGGGTACAGATCAGGGGGGTACAGATCGGTGGGGCTGGGGCTGCGGGAGCAGGACCTGCCCCCAAACAATGGGGGAGGCTAGGGGGGGGGACACTGGCTCCTGGCCCCAGGGAGCACCTCGCAGGTGTGACTCAGTTTCCCCAAGAGCTCCCCAACCACATCACCCCACATCTCCACCCTGGGGTACCCCACGGCCCTGCCAGCCCGGTGGGACCCCAATACCACCCTGTGGCACAAAGGGGACCTGCAGGCCATGGCATGGCAGGGGGTCCCCATGGCATGGGGGGGTCCCTTCACAACGCAGTGCCTCCTCTCACCCCACGGAGCCCCCCATCATCCCCCCCAGGCCGCCCCTCAGCCCCCCACCATGACGTCCTACCGCCAAGAGCTGGAGAAGTACCGCGACATCGACGAAGACAAGATCCTGCAGGAGCTGTCGGCCGAGGAGCTGGCGCAGCTGGACCTGGAGCTGCTGGAGATGGACCCCGAGGTGGGTCCCGGGGTGGTGGTGGGGCTGCAAGTGGGACGGGTGCCACCCGGCCGCCTGGGTGCCCCGTGGGTGACACGGTGGGTCCCCAGAACGTGCTGCTGCCGGCGGGGCTGCGGCAGCGGGACCAGACGCAGAAGAGCCCGACGGGGCCGCTGGACCGTGAGGCGCTGCTGCAGCACCTGGAGAAGCAGGCGCTGGAGGTCGGCCGAGCGCGACGACCTGGTGCCCTTCACCGGCGAGAAGAAAGGTGTGGGGACCCAGGGTGGGGGACACGGCGGGGGACCGGGGGGGACGGGGCCCTGCAGTGCCGGGTATATTTAGCTCGGCAGAACGGTCGTCGCCAGCGGCTCGGGTGTCTTGGGCGAGCTGGGTCCCCGCCAGCCCTGGGCACGGCACCCCCTGGCAATGTCACCCCCCCATATGGCCACCGCCTGCAATGTCACCCCCAGTACAGCCACCCCTGGCACGGCCACCCCGTGGCAACACCACCCCCAGCACGGCCACCGCCCGGCAGTGTCCCTCTCCAGCACAGCCACCCCACCACCACAGCCACCCCCAGGCAACATCACCCCCCAGTATGGTCACACGAACCCCCCCAGCGCTGTCCACCCGCTGCCAATGTCACCCCCCTGGCAGCGTCACCCCCAGCACGGCCACCCCCGGGCCGGTTGCCCTCTGGCAGCTGCCAGCCCCGTCCCCGGGCCACCGTGCACGGCGTCAGCCGGCCGGTGCGAGGCGGGCAGGTGCGACCAACGTCCCCGTTGCCCAGGGAAGCCTTCGTGCCCAAGAACCCGACGCGGGAGATCCCGCGGGAGGAGCAGATCACGCTGGAGCCCGAGCTGGAGGAGGCACTGGCCAACGCCACCGAGGCCGAGATGTGCGACATCGCCGGTGGGTCTCGCACGGGGCCGTGCCTCGCACGGGGAAGCCATGTCGCACCGCGGCCTCGCGCGGGGGCAGCACGTGGCACCGCGGCCTCGCACGGGCAGCACGTGGCACCGCGGCCTCGCACGAGGGTGGCGTGTCCCGCAGCAGCTTCCCACGGGGGGCAGCACGCGGCACCGCAGCGTCGCACGGGTGGGGGGGAGCGTGTTGCACGGGGACGGCGTGTTGCACGAGGATAAGCGCCGCACGGGGGGGAAGCGTCGCACGGGGACAGCGTGTTGCACGTCTGCCCCGGGTCCCGTGTCACAGCCGTGCTCCCGCTGCCCGGCGTGCGCTGGGCCCCCCCCCCGCCCCCCTGGGGCCCCGCCAAGGCCCGGCTAAAAGCAGCGCCGTGCCCCCGCGCTCGGCTTTCACCGTTGGCCCCCGGCCCACCCGCTCCCCGTGGCTTCCCCGAACCCCCCCGAGCAGGGCTGGGGGGCTGCGGCCACCACCAGGGGGGACACGAAGGGACTGGGGGGTGCTGGGGCACCCACTGACCCCCCTGGCCCCGCAGCCATCCTGGCATGTACACGCTGATGAGCAACAAGCAGTACTACGACGCGATCTGCAGCGGGACCATCTCCAACACGGAGGGCATCAACAGTGAGTGCCCGGGGCACACGGGGACAGGGGACATGGGGTGACCCCCCCTAGGACAGGGAACACGGGGGTGACCCCCCCCAGACAGGGGACACGGGGTCCACAGGGCTGTCCAGGGGGAAACTTGGGGACCAGAACCCCTCTGGGATCCCCCGTGGTGACCCCACGCACACGTGCAAACGTGTGTCCCCGCACGTCCGTGCCCCCGTGCACGATCACGTGTGTCCCCGCGCACACGCGTGTGCCCCAGGCGTGGTGAAGCCCGACACGTACAAGCCGGTGCCGGATGAACCCCCGAATCCCACCAACGTGGAGGAGACGCTGCGGCAGATCCAGGCCAACGACGGGGCTCTGGAGGACGTCAACCTCAACAACATCAAGGTGACGGACCGGCTGACAGTGTCCCCAGGGTGTCCCCAGGGCACTAGTCCTGCTCCTGGGGTGTCCCCATGGGGCTGGTCCCAATCCCAGGGTGTCTCCAGGACACCCCAAGGTGCTGGTCCCCATGATGTGGGTCCTTGTCCCGGTGTCCCCAGGGCACCCTGGGTGCTGCCAGGGTGATGGGTCCCACCCTGAGGTGTCCCCATGGGGTCACCCTGTCCCAGGGTGCTGCTCACTGTCCGCGGTGTCCCTGTGGGGTTGGTCCCTGTCTTGAGGCATCCTTAGGGCGTTTGTCCCCGTCCTGGAGTGGCTCCAGGGCACCCGAGGGTGCTGGTCCCCATCCAGGGACATCTGTGTCCCTTTGATGACATCCCACATCCCTTGGGTGACATCCTGCATCCTCTCAGGGATGCCCCGTACCCTTGGAGGCCTCTGCACCCCCTCCGTACCACTTACATCCCCTTGCTGACATCCTGCATCCTCGGGGACACCCCCATCCCCTCAGTGACACCCACATCCTCTCGGTGACACCCACATCCCCTCGGTGACACCACATCCCGTTGCCGCAGGACATTCCCATCTCCACGTTGAAGGCCATCTGCGAGGCCATGAAAACCAACACCCACGTCAAGAAGCTCAGCCTGGTGGCTACCCGCAGCAACGACCCCGTGGCCAGTGTGAGTCCCCGCCCTGTGGCCCCCATGTCCCCCATGTCCCTACACGTCCCCAGACAGGGAGGGGGTGACATCCTCTGCCCTCGGCTCCATCCCGGGCACCAGCAAGCCCAGGTGACAGCAGAAGCCCCAGGTGGCTTTTCCACCATCACCTGGGGCATCGGTGGCCTGGGACGTGCTGAAGGGGGGGTGCCAGCGCTGGGTGACACCCCAAGGTGACACCCTGAGGTGACACACAGGCCGTGGCCGAGATGCTGATGGAGAACAAGACCCTGCAGAGCCTCAACATCGAGTCCAACTTCATCACCAGCACCGGCATGATGAGCATCATCAAGGCCATGTACCACAACACCACCCTGAGCGAGCTCAAGGTGGACAACCAGGTAGGGCCGGGCACCCATGGGTGGCCCCGGGAGGGGACAGGGGTGTCCCCTGCTTCCCAATGCACCCGATTCACCCCGGCCCCGCAGTGCCAGCGGCTGGGTGACACGGTGGAGATGGAGATGGCCACCATGCTGGAGCAGTGCCCCTCCGTCATCCGCTTCGGCTACCACTTCACGCAGCAAGGCCCCCGCGCCCGCGCCGCCATCGCCATCACCAACAACAACGAGCTCCGTGAGTGGCGCCCGCACCCCCTCCCGGGGTGGGAATCGGGGCGGGGGGTCCCGCTCCTGACCCCCCGCTCCTCCACCCACCCCCAGGTCGCAAGCAGAAAAAACCTGACGGCCACCCCCGGCAGTATGAACGAGCTCCAGCTCCCGCTCACCGCGGCCGCTGTAAATAAGACGGAGAGGACCCGGCTTTGGGATCCGCCTCGGATGTGCCCCGGGGCAGGATTTGCCCCCGAGGCAGCGGGGGCACCCCCCTTTGCAGGGCTCGAGGGCCCCCCATTATCCACTGGCCGCTAATCCACAGGGGCCGAGCCGGACGCCCGGATTCCCCTCGGGGAGCAGTGGCACCGGGGTATTTATACCCGGGGGATTGGGTTACGGCACCAGGAGGGGTGGGGGGAGCAGGGGTAACCCCCCCAGCAGGCAGCTGGGTGCCCCCCTGGCACAGAAACTGGGCACCCAGGGCTCGTGGGGGCCAGCACCCGCGGCCCGATGAGGCATCTGGGGGGCACACAGGGTCTATTTATAGATCCCGACACCTATTTATAGGCACAAGCTGAGCAAGCGGGTAAATCCCGGTGCCCAGGGGTAAGATCACCCCGGGCAGCGCTGCCAGGGAGCCCCCCCCACCCAGGATCTGGCCCCAGGGCCCCGAGATGCCCTTGGGTGGGTGGTGGGTGCTGTCCCAGGGGGTGGATGCTGGCTCAGGGTGCAGCCCTGTGACAGTCCCGTGGGTGCCCCCGATGTGGGCACATCTGCAGGCTGGCAGGAAAAGGGGGGGGGAACCTCAGGCAGGGGGAGGGCAGTATAGCCGGGTGCTTTCCGAAGCACTGGGACAGCTGCCAGGGTCGGGCAGGAGCGGGGAACCCGGCACCGCCACCCCGAAAGGCCACGACCCGCAGGCAGCTGCCAGCGTGCGAGAAAACGAGCGTGACCCGGGCCAGGGACAGGAGGGGAAAGGCCGAAACCCACACCGGGGTTGGCAGCGCCCGCGGGGCTCCGGCGGAGGGGGGGGCACCCCAAAAAGGCACCAGGCTGAGCACCCCGTGGTGGCGAAACGCCGGGACCCCCGTATCGCCCCTCCCCAGGACCTGCTCCAACGGCTCAGACACCCGCGGTCTCTCCAGCTGTCTCTATTGACGGGGTGGGGGCAGCAGGGGGTGCCCCCGTGGGCACCGGGGGGGCGCACAGGGCCTCAGGCCGGCAGCAGCGCGGGCGGCTCATCCTCGTCGGAGTCAAACTCGGCGTTTTCATCCTTCACCCACTTCCCGGAGCGGTCCTGGATCCAGCCCGCGCTGGGACGGATGGCAGACGGGGACATGAGAGGTGGTTTGTTATGGGGGGGGGTCCCTGTGCCAGCCAGGCCCCTGACTCACCTCCGCAGCGCCAGGTACCGCTCCAGCGCCTGGCGCCTCTCGGCACTGAGGCATTCCGGCCGCCTTGGCGCTGCCGACGTGGCTTTTCCTTTGCTGCCGCGCTGTGTCTGGGCCGGAGCCGCCTCCGGTGTGTCTGGGGGAGCAGAGCGAGGCTGGTGGGACCCGTAGGAATGGGAGATGCCCAGCTGAGAGCCCCGGTGCTCTGCCCAATCGCCGCCCCGGTGCCACCAGCCGGCTCCTACCCTGCTTGCCCGCCACGGTGCCCCGGCAGCAGGGCTGCAGGGCTGGCGTCCACGGCTCCTCCATCCCTCCGCGACAGCTCCGGAGGCGTCGGGGCAGCGCTCGGCCCGTCTGGGTGATGCCAGCCCGTGAGCCGCTTCCTTCCAGCCCTGCAACGGGAGCGGGAATCAGGGCCTCGTCCCGTGGGCACCCAGCGGCAGAGGCCGCGGTGCCGCCGGTGCCCCCCGGGAAGCGCAGGAGTGGCAAAGCCGAAGGTTTTACCCCGTCCTCCGGCAGCAGCTGCTGTAGGGAGCTGCTTTCAGCAGAGCGCTCCGGGCGATCCGCCGCGTCCGTGCCAGGAGAGGGGCCGGGGAGCCCTGCGGAGAGGGCACAGAGCTCAGGCGGGGGCCTGGCCGGGGGGGCTGGTGGGGTGAGGAGGGGGCGTCTGTACCCACCTGTGCACCTTCCTCCTCTGCCCGCACCTCCTCCTCGCGCTGCCGCTCCCGGACCGTGTCCCGGAGCGAGCGCGTCCCGCCGTAGAAGCGCTGCAGGCCTGGAAGGGAGCGAAAGGGACGGGGGGGACACGTTCGTGTGCCCCCCCAGTGGCCCCCACTCACTGCTCGTATGCCCCCCTGGCCCCCCACTCATCTGCTCGCGTGCTTCCTGCCAGCTCTGTGCACCGTCAGCACATCCAGCGTGTCGAAGACGGGGCGGTGGGCACACACCGTGCAGGCATACCTGTGCCGGGGGGGGGCAGACGCCGTCAGGGCCCTGCGACAGCCGGAGAGGGGGCTGCCCTGGGGGGGGTGCCCTGGGGTAGGATACCCTGGGGGGGATGCCCTCTGGGAGAATGCCCTGGAGGGGATGCCCTGGGGGGAATGCCCTGGGGGGGGGCTGCCCTGGAGGGGATGCCCTGGAGGGGAATGCCCTGGGGGGGAATGCCCTGGGGAGCTGCCCTGGGGGGGATGCCCTGGGGGGGATGCCCTGGAGGAGGATGCCCGGGGGGGAATGCCCTGGGGGAGAATGCCCTGGGGGGGGGGCGGCCCTCCCCTCGGGGGTCTCGCTCACCTCCCGCTCCTCAGCAGCAGCGCCTCGTCCTCGGGGATGTAGTTGGCCAACAGATCCGCCACGCGCCTTTTCTGGGACCGATCGGGGGGGTCGGGTGAGCGCCCGGCCCCTCCCGCTGCCGCAGAGGGGGGGTCTGCTCCCAGTTCACCCCACCGGGAAGCGGCCCTCGCCCCCGCCCCGGCCCCCCCTTGGTACCTACGGGCGGGGAGGGCTGAGGGGAACGGGGAGGGACAGGCCGGGGCCGGGGAGGTCCGGGGGAACCCGGGGTGCTCTGGGGGGGCGCGGGGGGGGCGCGACTCACCTGCAGCACCCCCAGCTGCCCGGCGTCATCCCCCTCCCGCTTGAAGGACATGGCGGCCCCGGCGCGGGCCCGCGGTTACTATGGGAACCGCCCCTCCCGCCGCTCGGCTTCCGGGTGGCTTTTCCCGGCGGGCTGCGCGCGGGAGCGGCGACCAATTAGAGAGAGCGAGAGGCGGGGCGAGGCCGGGCCCCTGGGACGGCAGCCCCGCGGCATGACGGGAGTTGTAGTTCCGCAGCGCCGCCGGCGCAGCGCGGAGGGGGGCAGAGACCCCCGGGAGGGGCCGGGACGGGGGTGCGGGGCCGAGGGGACGGGGAGGGCCCCGCCCGGAGGCGGGAGATGGCGGCGGCGCTGCCCGAGGGGGCGGCGGGGCCCTGCGACCCGTTCCGGACTACAAGTCCCAGAGGCCTCCGCGAGGGCGGACCGGGGCTCCGGCCTCACCGGGGCCCTGCGCCGGTGTCCCCCCCCGGGCCGGGGCTGTTCGCATGAGCCCCCCCCGCGCTGGCGGGGGCCGGGGCTGAGCGGGGCCGCCCCGCCATGGCGGCAGGGCGCGGGGGAGCGGCGTCCTCCACCCGGGAGCACCGGCCGGGGCCCGGGGACACGCTGCCGGGGCTGGCGCTGCGCTACGGGGTGACGGTGAGCGGCCGGGGGGGCCGGGGGGTCGGGGGCGAGGGAGAGAGGGACACCCGGGGGGCCGGGGGGCGGTGCGGGGAAGGGGCCCCGGGGCTGGCGGGGCAGGACGGCCCCGCAGTCTCCCGGCGGCCCCGCGGTCCCCCCGGGGCCATCCCTGTCCCCTCCGGTCCCTGTCCCTATGGCTGTCCCCATCCTCGTCCCCTCCCGTCCCTGTCCCTATGGCTGTCCCCACCCTGTCCTGTCCCCATTCTTATCCCCATCCCATCCCCATCCCTGTCCCGTCCCGTCCCCGTCCCTGTCCCATCCCCATCCCCGTCCCATCCCTGTCCCATCATGTCCCCATCCCTGTCCCATCCCCATCCCATCCCATCCCCATCCCTGTCCCATCCCGTCCCCATCCCGTCCCCAACAGATGGAGCAGATCAAACGCGCCAACCGCCTCTACACCTCGGACACCATCTTCCTCAAGCCCACCCTCCTCATCCCGCGCCGCCGCAGCCTGGAGCACCCTGCCCCGAGGATGAGGACAAGGACGCGGACACTCCCGGTCCCTCGGGGGCCGCCCCGGCCGCCCCTGCCCCGTCCCGCCACGACCTCTCGGCCACCGATTTCCTGCGGCAGCTGGACGCTGAGATCGGGTGCTCCAAGGCGGCGGCGGCACGGCGGCTCCGTGCCAGCAGCACCGGGTGAGCGCGGCCGTCCCGTCTGCCCTCCTGGGGCAAACAGGGGCTTCGGGCTGCCGGGCGGGGGGACAGGTGGCAGAGCCACCCCTCAGTGCCACCCCGCTGCGTCCCCTGCAGCACGGCTGAGGCCGAAGGCAGCCGCAGCCCCGACGCCAGGGGCCCCCCGGCCCCCCGGGGCCCCCGCCTCGGCCCCCGGCCCCTCACCAGGACCCCGCGGGCGGCTGCCCTCCGCGACACCGAGGACGAGATCTTCACGCTGTGACGCCGGGGACGTGCCACCGTGATTGCCGCGCCATGACTCCCGCCCCGCAGTGACGGGGACCCCGGGACACCCCCGGCAGCCGGCCCCAGTGCGGGAGAGCGGAGGGGACACGGGGATTCGGGGAGTGCCAGGCGGTGCCCCCTCCCTGTCGCCTTCGAGGGACGTTTCCCGCCGCAGGGGCGCGCGGCGCCCGGGTGCGATGCCAGCCCCCCCTCACCGCGCTGCTGGGAGGCGCCGGGATGGGATTTACCAGCAGCTGTTTTTCCTCTGGTTGTATTTATTTGTACGTCTTTGCTCTCGCGGGGGGTGGCACCCCCCCGTGCCAGTGCCTGGACACCCCCTGGGGACGGGAACGCTCACCCACCCCTACCCTGAGAGCCTCTAAATAAAACGGAGCACTGTCACCCGGCTCCGCCTGTTTGTCACCCCCCCGGGGATGTGGTCACCCCCCCTGGGGCCATGGATACCCCCCCAGGCCATGATTGTCCCCCCGGGGATGTGGTGACACCCTTGAGGACACGGTTAACCCTCCAGGGATGCAGTCATTGCCCTTGGGGACACGGGCACCCTCTCTGGGGACACGGGCACCTCCCTGGGAACGTGGGCACCCCCCCGGGGACACTGTCACCCCCCCGGGGATATGGTCACCCCCCCCGAGGACATGGATACCCCCCCAAGGCCATGATTGCCCCCCCGGGGATGTGGTGACACCCTTGGGGACACGGTTAACCCTCCAGGGACACGGGCACCCCCCACGGAGACACGGGCACCCCCCTGGGCACATTGTCACCTCGCTGGGGACGTGGGCACCCCCTCAGGAACACGGTCACCCCCCCCGGGGCTGCGGGCACCCACTCGGGGACACCGTGTGCCCCCTCCCTGCCGCGCCACGCGGTGCCACCAGGTGTCACCCTGTGCCCACCCCGGGACCCCCCCCCCCCGCCCCGAGCCTCGAGGGTCTCCCTAGGGTCCCCCAGCACCCCCAGGGCCACCTCGTCCCCCGGGGTGTCCCCAGGGTCCCCCCCCGGGGGGCGCGGGGCTGTGCCCACTCCCACGCGTGTGTGCACACGCGTGTGCAAGCCACGCCCCCCGCGCAGCCCTCAGCAGCTAATGAGGATCATCTCATTAACGGCGATTAACGACTATCTATAGGGTGGCCTCGGGGGGGGGGGGTGTTGTGTCCCGGGGGGGTCCCCGGTTCCGCCCCCCCGCCCCGTTTCGGCCCGGCCGGTCCCGGCCCGTTCCGGGGCGGAGCCGCTCGGGGCCGCTCGGGGAGCGGAGCCGGTACCGAGCGCGGAGGGGTCGCGGGGGGGGGGGGGGGGGGCGGGGAGTGTGTTGGGGGGGGGTAGTTGGGGTGTTGGGGGATGTCGGGGGGGTGTTGGGGTGGTTTTGGGGTGTAGTGAGGGTGTAGGGGAGTGTTGGGGGGGTGCAAGAGGGTGTTGGGGGGCTGTACGGGGGGTGTAAGGGGGTGTAGGGGGGGTGTAGGGGGGGTGTAGGGGGGTGTTAGGGGTGTTGCGGGGGGGCGGGGGGTGTTTCGGGGTGTCCTTGGGGTGCTGCGAGGGTGCAGGTGGGTGCTGTGGAGCCGGGGACGGTGCGGGGCTGGGGGTGCGAGGGGGGGTGTTGAAGGTGGGGGGGGGGGGGGGGGGTCAGTGGGTGCGGGGGGGTGCGGGTTGTGCACAGCCGTGCCCCCGCCGCACACGCGTGGGGTCCCGGTGCTGCTGGCGGCGGGTCCCGGGGGGCGTCGGGACCGGTACGTTGGAGCGGGGGCACTGGGAGCACTGGGGTGGCGGTCCGGGGGGCGTTGGGACCGATATGTTGGAGCAGGGGCACTGGCAGACTGAAATGGGCACTGGGAGCACTGGGGTGGGGGTCCGGGGGGCGTTGGGACCGATATGTTGGAGCGGGGGCACTGGGAGACTGAAATGGGGCACTGGGAGCGCTGGGGTGGGGGTACAGGGACACGGGGAGGGGGCACTGGGGACAGTGGGAGGGGGATACGGGGACGCTGGGAGGGGGGCACTGGGAGCACTGGGAGGGGGCACTGGGATGAGGCACTGGGAGCACCGTCCCTGCGCTCGGGGCGCACATCCCCGCTGTCCCCCCTCCCCAGGGCTGCCCTGTGGCCCCCTCCCTGTGCCTCAGTTTCCCCCCGCTGAGATCAGCCCGTTGCAGCCCGGGGTGGGGGATGCCACCCTCAGCCCCACGTCCCCTCCGGGTGCCCGCGATGATGCCGGGGGTCCCGCTGCCCTTCGTCCTCCTCTTCCTCGTCCCCGGGGGGGCCGCACAGTCCTTCCCACAGGACCTGGTGGCCCGCAGCACCGTGGGGCTGGCAGGTGAGCAGGATGGGGGTCCCGGGAGGGGGGTGTGCGACCAGAGCTGGGGGGTGGCGGGGTGTCACCGTGTCCCCCCGTGTCCCCGCAGCCACCGCCGCGTACCCCCGCTTCGGCGGCCTCCGGGGGGACAACGCCACGGCCCAGCTCGGCCTCGACTTCCAGCACATGCTGCGCCTCAACGACACCCTCTTCGTCGCCGCCCGGTGAGCGGGGCCGTGCGGGTGCTTGTGCGAGCGCCCGTGGGCTTGTGCACACTTGTGCACGCTCCTCTGTGCTTGTGCCAGCACCTGTGGGCTTGTGCACGCTTGTGCACGCTCCTCTGTGCTTGTGCCAGCGCCTGTGCACACTTGTGCACACTCCTCTGTGCTTGTGCCAGCACCCGTGGACTTGTGCACACTTGTGCATGCTCCTCTGTGCTTGTGCGAGTGCCCGTGGGCTTGTGCACACTTGTGCACGCTCCTCTGTGCTTGTGTGAGCTCCTGCAGCCTTGTGCACACTTGTGCACACTTGTGCACGCTCCTCTGTGCTTGTGCGAGCTCGTGTGCACTTGCGCACGCTTGTGCGTGCTTGCGTGTGCTTGTGCAAGCTCATGCTCCCCTTTGCATGCTTGTGCATGCTTGTGCAAGCTTGTGCATGGTTGTACATGCTTGTGCAAAGTTGTGTGTGCTTCTGCAAGCTTATCCTTGCTTGTTCACACTTGCTTGTGCTTCTGGAGGCTTGTTTGTTTCTGCAAACTCGTGCACACTTGTCTGTGCTTGTGCACGCTCGGGCACACTTCCATGCACTTGTGCCCACTCCTGCAAGCTCCAGCACAACTATTTGTGCCTGTGCACACTTGTGCCCACCAGCGTGTGCTCCTGCACGCTTGTGCGTGCTTGTGCCCCCGTGTTCCCTCCCAGACGTGTCCCCACAGTCCCTTGCCCTCGTGCGTGGCGTGTGTCCCCGTGCCCCTCGCACGTCCCCGTGCCCCTTGCACACTCACGCCCTCCCCTCCCCTGCCAGGGACCACATCTACGCCTTCGACCTGGGGCAGGACGGGGGGACGCTGTACCCCAAGCGGGTAAGGGGGGGCTGAGGCCGGTGCCCCTGGGGACACGGGGGGTTGGGGGTCCCCCTGTGCCCACCGCCCATCCCCGTCTCACCCGGCAGCACCTCACCTGGGAGACGCGGGACAGGGAGAACTGCGCCATGCGGGGCCGGCTGCAGGTACGGGGGTACGGGGGTGCGGGGTGGGGGGTACGGGGTAGGGGGGCACGGGGTTGTGGGGTACAGGGATATGGGGTTAATGGGGGGTATATGGTAGGGGGATGGGGGGGTATAGGGGTGTGGGGTCAGGGGGGTACAGGGATACGGGTTGTAGGGGTGGGGGGTGTGGGGTGGGGGGTATGTGACAGGGGAGGAGTGGGAGTGTGGAGGGGTGCAGATGTGGGGGTACAGGGTATAGGGGGTGGGGTGCAGTATATCAGGGTACAAGGTGTGGGGTACACGCTATGGGGGTACGGGGGTGCAGGGGATGGGGGTGTGGGACGACGGGCTTGGGGCAGAGGGAGGTGGGATGACGGTGCCCCCCGTGTCCCCCCCATGCAGGACGAGTGCCACAACTACATCAGGGTGCTGGTGCCCCGTGACGCTGGCACCCTCCTGGCCTGCGGCACCAACGCCTTCAGCCCCCTCTGCCGCACCTACCAGGTGGGGGGACCCGGGGGGGGGGGTCATGAGTGGGGGGGCTCAGCCCCTGCTTGGGAGCAGGATGGTGGTGGGCGTTGGTGAGGGGGGGTCTCAGCGCCCGCCGGGGAGCACAGTGGGGCAGTACCCAGAGGTGTGATGAGTATGGGGGTCCTCAGCAGCTCCCCACCGGGGCTGAGGGCAGTGGGGGGGTACAGGGGGGTGTGATGAGCACTGGGGGGGGGCTCTCAGTACCTCGTTCCCCCCCCAGGTGAGCAGCCTGGCACAGGAGGGCGAGGAGGTGAGCGGGCAGGCGCGGTGCCCCTTCGACACCAAGCAGAGCATCGTCGCCCTCTTCGTCGGTGGGTGCTGGGGGGGGGGGACACGGGGTCCCCGGGGCGGGGGGGACAGGGCTGACATGGCGTGTCCCCCTCCCCGCAGACGGCAGCCTCTACTCCGCCACGGTGGCCGACTTCCAGGCGAGCGACGCGGTGATTTACCGCAGCCTCAGCCCCGGCCGCCCCCCGCTGCGCACCCTCAAGTACAGCTCCCGCTGGCTGCAGGGTACCCGCCGGGGGGGTAGAGGGGCAGGGGGCTGGGGGGGACACGGGCTGGGATCGGGGGGTAGAGGGTGATGGGGCTGGGGAGGGGGCAGGAGGCAGCGGGGGCTGATGGCCCCCCCCGGCCCCCCCAGAGCCCCACTTCATCCAGGCGCTGCCCTACGGCCCCTACGTCTACTTCTTCTTCAGGGAGGTCGCGGTGGAGCTCAGCGCCCTGGGCAAGGTGGGCATGGGGGACATGGTGGCACGGGGCAGGGGTGGGGGGACACAGGGCTGGGGCGCCCGTCCCCTTGGCGTCAGGGCTGGGGAGACCCCAGTGCCACTTGCTGGGGTGTCTGGCCAGGTGCTGGTGCCCCCGGGGTGCTGCTGCCAGTGGGTGCCCATGGGTGCCTGGGTGACGGTGACGATGCCCGTGGGTGCCCAGGTGACGGTGGTGGTGGGTCCCTGGGTGCTGATGCCCATGGGTGCCTGGGTGCTGACACCCGTGGGTGCCCGCGTGCTGATGCCAGTGGGTCCCTGGGTGCCGATGCCAGTGGGTCCCTGAGTGCTGACACCCATGGGTGCCCAGGTGCCGATGCCAGTGGGTCCCCGGATGCTGACACCCATGGGTGCCTGGGTGCTGATGCTTGAGGGTCCCTGTGTGCTGTTGGCCATGGGCACCACATGCTGACACCCATGGGTGCCCGTGTGCTGATGGCCACGGGTGCCGGCACAGGTGGTGGTGGCACGGGTGGCACGAGTGTGCCGCAACGACCGGGGGGGCTCTCCGCGGGTGCTGGAGCGGCGCTGGACCTCCTTCCTGAAGGTGCGGCTGCAGTGCGCCGTCCCCGGGGACGCCGTCTTCTACTTCGACGTCCTGGAGGCGGTGACCCCCCCCCGGGCGCTGCACGGGCGCCCCGCCGTCCTTGCCCTCTTTGGCACCCAGCCCAACAGGCACGGTGGCGGGGGCATGGGGATGGGAGGACGGGGGAGATGTGAGTGTGGGGACGGGGGGCTGCAGGTGGCCAAGGGGATGGGGGGCTGCAGGCACAGAGGGCAGGGGAGTGTGGCATGGGGGGGACGCGGGCACAGGAGGGATGGGGATGTAGGGACACTGGATGGGGGGACATGGGGACGTGGGGATGCCGGAGATGGGGACACAGGGATGGAGTCACGGGGGACATGGGGACACAGTGGGACGGGATACAGGGACGTGGTCACGGAGCGGGGCGCAGGGGCACAGCGAGACAGAGGCACCCCGGCCAAACCGGGGCTGAACGGGCAGCCCCGGAAGGGGACGGGTGTCCCCAGCGCCGGTGCCACCCCCCGCTGCCGCCGCCGCAGCATCCCCGGCTCGGCCGTCTGCGCCTTCTACCTGGCTGACGTGGAGCGGGCGTTCGAGGGACCCTTCGCTGAGCCCCGTGGCGCTGCTGGCACCTGGACCCCGGTGCCCGAGGACAGGGTGCCCCGACCCAGGTAGGACCCCTGGACGCCCAGTTCCCCCCTGGGCGCAGTGGCTGCTGGCACACCGGGTCCCAACGCCAGCTGTGCCACAGGCCAGGCTGCTGCGCCGGGATGGGACCGGCTGCCGGTGTTGGCACCTCCGGAGACTTCCCCGACGAGACGTTGGCCTTTGCCAAGGAGCACCCGCTGCTGCACGGCGCCGTGGCACCCGCCGGCGGGCGGCCCCTCTTCACCCGCACCGGCACCAGGTGCGCCCGGCGGGGGAGCGGGTGGCCTTGGGGATGGGGGTGGCTCGAGCAAGGAGGACGTGGGTGCCCAGGGGGGGTGAGGGTGCACCCAGCCCTGTGGGTGCTGCGGCACGGGGAGGGTCCTCGTGCAAGGGTTGCACGGGGCCCTGGTGCAAGAGCGTGCACGGGGTCCCATGCAAGGGCACGCGAAGCCCCGGTCGCGGGTGTGCGAGACCCCGGTGTGAGGGCGAGCGAGTGGCAGCAGAACCGCGTGCGAGGCCTCGTGCGAGGCGGGTGCGAGGGTGCGCTGGGCGCAGGCTGACGCAGCTGGCGGTGGACGTGGGCGCGGGGCCGCGGGGGAACCAGACCGTGCTCTTCCTGGGCGCCGAGGACGGGCGGGTGCTGAAGGTCCTGGCAGCTACATGGCGCCCCGGGGCCACCCGGCATCCCGCTGGCACCCCGGCACCCGGTGCCAGCCGGGAGCCTGGTGGCACCGGGGACGCCGGTTCTGAGACGCTGCTGCTGGAGGAGATCAGCCTCTACGACCCCGGGCGGTGAGTGCTGGGTGCTGGGTGCCTGGGGCTGGGTGTGCTGGGGGGGTGCTGGGGGGGTGCTGGGGGCGCTGGGGGGCTCATGGGGGCCATGGGTGCTGATCGGTGGCAGAGGACACTGATGGGTGCAGCGGTGGTGTGGATGCCGTACGGGTGCTGGGGGGGGTTATGTGGGTGCCATGGGGCATTGATGGGTGCTGGGGGGGGCCACATGGGTGCCATGGAGTCATGCAGGTGCTGATGGATGCTGTGGGGCACTGGCAGGCACTGCGGGGTGCTGCCGGTGCCGTGGGGCTGTGGGTGCCGGGGTGGGTGCAGTCACGATGGGTGCTATGGGGGGGGGCGCAGGTGCCGGGGGCCGCGGGGTGCCAGCCGGGTGCTGGGGCTGGAGCTGCACCTGCCGGGCCGGGAGCTCTACGTCGCCTTCGCCGGGTGCCTGGTGCGTCTGCCCCTGAGCCGCTGCGCCCGGCACGGCGCCTGCCGCAGGTGAGTGAGGCGTGCGAGGGCACGGGTGTGTGTGAGGGCACGAGGGTGTGCGAGGGCACAGGTGTGCACGAGGGCATGGGAGTGGGTGAGGGCACAAGGGTGTGCGAGGGCACAGGCATGTGCAAGGGCATGGGACTGCATGAGTGCATTGGCATGTGCGAGGGCACAAGGGTGTGCGAGGGCACAGGCACGTGCAAGGGCATGGGACTGCATGAGTGCACTGGCATGTGCGAGGGCACGAGGTCGTGCGAGGGCACAGGCATGTGCAAGGGCACAAGGGTACAGGAGCGTGCGAGGGCAGGGGAGCGTGCAAGGGCACGAAGGCGTGCAAGGGCATGGGGCACACGTGGGCACAGGGACGTGCGAGGGCACCGGGGCGTGCGCGGCGGCTCCGGCACCCCGTGCTGTGGGTGCCCGCGCAGGAGCTGCCTGGCCGCCCGCGACCCGTACTGCGTCTGGCTGCCCCCCGGGCGCTGCGTCCCCTTCTCCGAGGACCTTCCGTAAGTGTCCCCCGCGGGGGGGGCTTCCCTGGGGGCTCCCCCTCCCCGACCCCGAGTCCCTTCCTCGCGGGGTGGGGACAGGACGGCGGGTGACGTCCCCTCCGTGCGCCCCAGCAGCGGCTTCGAGCAGGACATGGAGGGATCCCCTGGGATCGCCGGGACCTGCCCAGGTGAAGGGGGGGCACGGGGGGGGGCAGTGAGGATGTGTGGGATATTGGGGGGTGTAAAAGTGTCACCGGGGGACTGCTGGGGACAGGAGGTCACAGGGGGATGGAAGGGGCACCAGGGTGACACTGGGACACGTGGGTGGCACCAGAGGGTGTAGAGGACATTGGGAGACGCAGGTGGTCCCGGGGGATGCGGGTGGTCCCAGGGGACACGGGTGGTCCCAGGGGACACGGGTGGTCCCGGGGGATGTGGGTGGTCCCGGGGGACACGGGTGGTCCCGGGGGATGTGGGTGGTCCCAGGGGACACGGGTGGTCCCAGGGGCTGTGGTCTGACCTGACCCCGCGCCGCTCCTACAGATGCGCCAGCTGCGGGGGACGGGGACAGGGACGAGGACTTGGCCCACGGTCAGTGACACCCGTCTGTCCCCCCCGGGCACTGGGAGGGACCCCGGGGACCCGGGAGGGACACAGGAGGGACCCCTGGGATGGGAGAGGGATCCCGGTGGTGGGGGCACCCCAGGGACCAGGAGGGACCCCAGGGATATGAGAGGGACCCCAAGGACTGGGGAGGGACCTTGGAGAGGGGGACGGACCCCAGGGACCAGGAAGGGACCCCAGGGACGGGAGAGGGACCCCAGGGGTGGGAGAGGGACCCCAGGGGTGGGAGAGGGATCCCAGGGGTGGGGATCCCAGTGGTGGGAGAGGGACCCCGTGTAACCAGAAGGGCCCCTGGGGGGGTCCGGGGTGGGGGTCGGGCACGAGTGCGTGCGCTGGGCTGACGGGTGCTCCCGCAGGGGTGCGTCAGGCTGTGCCAGGGGCGGCGGCGACGGTGCCGGTGCCAGTGCTGGTGGGCTGCGTGCTGGGCGCCTTCACCCTGGGCGCCCTGGGCGCCGGGCTGCTGGCCGCCTGCTGCCGCCGCCCCGCCGCCCCCAAGGGACCCCCGCAGCCCCCCGCCGCCCCGCGGCCCCCGGCCCCGCCGCCCGTCCCTCGCCTCTACCCATTGCTGCCGCCCCACGAAGGGGCTGGGGGCCTGCGGGACCCCCCCGAGCTGCCCACCCCCGAGGCCACCCCGCAGCCACCCCCCAAGATGCCCCGGGAGCGAGCGGCAGAGCCCCGGCGCAGCCGCACCACCCATCTTGGCACCCCGGGGTGCCCGGAGCCCCCCGGCCCGGGACCCCCGCCCAAGGCCACCCTGGAGGAGCTGCTGCAGCGGCTGCACGGGGCGGGGGGCTCGGGGTGGCCGGTGACCCCCCCGGGCACCGGCTCCTTCGCCAACCGGGTGCAGCCGGGCGCCCCGTTCGCCGACCTCCCCCCGGCCCCCCGCGACGGGGCGCCGCGGCGGCTGGACGTGCCCCCCGACAGCCCCCCGCCACCCCGGCGGCCCCTGGCACAGAGACACTCGCTGGGGGGGCCACCTGCCAGACCACCTGGCCCGGGCCGGGGGCTCACCCGAATGCACTCGCTGGGGGCTCCGGGGGGGGTGCCCTGGGGCCCCCGGCCCGGCGCCCTGGAGCGCTCCCTCTCCATGAAGCCCCCAGTGCTGCCCAAGCCCCTGCTGGTGCCAGCAGCCCCCGGGCGGCCCTGAGCCCCCCGCCAGGGACATGGGGACACCCCGGCACCCACGGGACACCCCTGCTGCGGCTGGCGGGGGGTCCCTGTGCCATTCCCTGCCATGGAGGGCAGGGTCCCCCCTTTCCCGGCTCCACGCCATGGGGGTCCCCGTGTCCCCCTCTCCCCAGATTGTTTTTGTGGAGTTTTTTTTATCCTTTCTAATTTATTTGTTGCTTTGGGGGTGGTCGGAGCCGCCACCGCTCGCCCCGATGGCCACAGCCCCCCCGGGGCACCGGGATGGATGTGGGACGCGGCGGCTCTCCACACCGGAGCTCCGTCCTACCGTGTAGGACCAGGGCTCGGCCCTGCGCCGGCCGCGGCAATTAAACACGTGGTCGCTTCCGCGCCGGTGCCCGCCTGGCTCTGTCCGGGGTCAGCGGGATGGGAATCGGGGGGGCAGGTGCCACCAGACCCCCCAAGCCCACCTTGGTGGCTCCGGGGTGTCCCCGCAGCCGGTGGCACACAAGACACCGCGCTGGTTTGGGGACGGGGCCGACAGCGGGCGCAGAGGGAAGCCGCTCACGCGGGTCATGGTATTTTATTAACACAATAAAAAAATGACGGATAAACGTTGGAATCGCCGCGTTTCCAACCATTCACCCTCAGTGGAAAAGGGGTCTCAGCGCCAACGGGGTCCGCCAGGGACCTGCCGCCCCGAAGCGGCGATTTATTCCGCGATAAACCCCCCCGGCGCCGCGCCTGGCACGGGGCGAACAATCTGGTAAAGGTGGGATTAGAGAAATAATCGGATTTGGCACCAAAAAGAGCCCCGTGGGCGAGGGGTCGGGTGGAAGGGGGGTGGGCACGGGGACGGCCCGTGCCGCGCTCGGCTGAGCTCCGGCCGTTTGTTATTCCCCTTCGCGGTCGGCCGGAGGGGATTTAGTTTGTGTTTCGGTGACCTTCCGCGCTCATCCCCGCCGGATTTACGCCGCTGGCTCCTGACGGAGGGTCACGGGCACCGGCTGGAGCTGGTCAGTGCCAACGAGAGGGAAACACACATCTCATCAAAGCCGAACCGGCTAATTAGCGCCGCGCCGCCGCCTCCACCCAGGCGAAACAACGGGCATTCGCTTTCGAGATGCCAACTCTTGCCTTGGCATCCCCAGCAAGCGCACCGGGATTCTCCCAGCCCGCCAGACGCCATCCGGAGCTGGTGGCACAGGGGAAGCCGGGCTGGACGTGCGGGCAGAGGCGAGCTCTGCTCTGC
Source organism: Tauraco erythrolophus (assembly GCF_009769465.1). Classification (NCBI taxonomy): domain Eukaryota; kingdom Metazoa; phylum Chordata; class Aves; order Musophagiformes; family Musophagidae; genus Tauraco; species Tauraco erythrolophus. The sequence goes on from NC_141494.1 coordinate 396,678, forward strand.
CTCGGTGAGAGCCACGGGGCTGGTGAAGCCCCCAACCTCTCGGAATCCGGCGCTCGCGGTGAAAGCGGCGCCGGGACAGAGGAGGCGCGGGCGGGAAAAGCCCTGACGCGGCGCAGTCCGGCCCGGCCGCCGGTGGGAGGTTATTGACCCGCTGCGCTGCCAGGGCTGACCACGCACCGGCCCGAAAACCGCTGGGCTGGGCTCAAAACGCTCCGGCTCCTTTCCGGGGCAGAGCAGAGGACGCAGCCGGGTGGGAATTCCTTCTAAAACGCCGGGCGGAGAGCAAATTCCCCTCGGCCTTGTTCAGACTGGCACTTCGGAAAACAAAATTGTGATTTTTCCCAGCAGTGAGAACACTGTCAGCTTTATTTGTTCCAGCCCTACCCACCAAACCCAGTTACCGGGAGCGCCGCGGCCTTTTTGTTGTTTTATTTTATTTATTTTCTTCTCCTTTTTGTTGTTTTTTTTTTATTTATTTTCTTCCCCTTTTTGTTGTTTTTTTATTTTCTTTTCTTTCCCTTTTTTTTTTTTTTTTTTATTATTTATTTTCTTCCCCTTTTTGTTGGGGTTTTTTTTTTTTTGGTGTGTTTTTTTTTTTTTCCTTCCCCCTCCTCTTCTGAAGGGGAAGTTTGTTTCTCAGCTGAAGGGATTTTTTGGCAAACCCGACGCTTTTCAGGGGAAGGATGGAAAGAACTGAGAATCGCAGCGCTGTCCAAGCCACAACACAGCGTTTCTCTACCCTACAGCTGTCAGGGCTCTTCAAATTTACAAATAATAAGCACAAATTTCAGGGAAAATGTAAAAGCCAGAGCTGACAGTGCCCCTTTACATCCATAAACACGTCCAAGTATTAAAAGAATCCGCCTGGATTTACTCAAATACTGTCTCCAACCCTCCGGTGTAGATTTTTAGTCCAAAAAGACCCAAATTGTCGATGTTCTGGGGAAGAAAAGGAAATACTTAACACGTGTTCGAAGGCAGCAAGGAAACGCTGAAGCAATCAATAAGCAGGAATCCAAACGTTCACTGATAAAAAATAATTATTAAAGCTGTCTGCAAAATATCTCTTGGAAAAAGGTACAAAAAGTCTTGTTTATAAATATAGCTACACTGGTGATAAATAAATGCACTTAGATTCCCAAAACCCAGCGAGTCTCAGGAAGAACAGTCACGTAAACCCTCCTCGCCTGCCGGTGAAACGCAGCGGAATGTCGCCGAAGATGGGATTTGGGCACATCCCACCTTCCTTTCAGGCCCAGCCTCCAGGAACCGACGGATTTTAGGATGAAAAGCAGTTTCCTCTTGGGGTGAGAAATTCCTTCAGAGCCACGACCGTACGTTCAGACTCATCGGTCCGTGTTCCGTCACCGACGCCACGACATGGGCTGATCCATCGGCAGGGACGTTGCAAAGGCACCACCCTGAACCGACGGAAATATCTGGACACGCTTGGAAACAGCAGGGAAAAACGCAACGGAGGGGCCAAGAAATGGAATTATTGCCTCGAATACTGCTGGCGGTCACAGAACTCAGACCAAAAAAATCCCCAACAAACCCCGAACCAACACGCCACGGGCCAAAAGAGCTCCGAGTTTTCATCCGGCGAGGAGCTGTCTCGCAGCCACCGCCGCACGTGCAGCTCGGCGTGTGTCATCCGTCAGCGCTCCGGTTCGGCGCAGAAGTGTCAAATACATTTGACTAAATACCATAAAATGAAGGAATTTTTCCTGTCATCCTGACGCAGAGCTCCCCCAGACCCTCCCTGGAGCAAAGGCGGCGAAGCGCGGTATTCCCTGAGAGCGCCAAGTGCTCCGGCGGACGCGTGTTCGGCGCCGGCTCTTGCGCTGGAAGTTGCCTCAAATCTAAAAGATTCGTAGTTTTGGAAGAAAAAACCCACGTAATTCGCTTCCTGGCTGAAAGGGGAAATCCCTTCCACACCTCCGAAGGTTTTAAAGCAACACCCCAAGACACGACGTTTTCTGAAGGCGCGATCCGGTCACTCGACCTCGCCGGAGGCAGCGAACACCTCAGGTCTCTTTTCGGTGCCGGAATTCCAGGCAGCGCCGGGCTGATCCCAGCTGCTTTGGCAACGAGGGTATTTCTTTTCCGCTCCCCGACAATGCAGGTATTGACATCACAAAATAAAATTTTGGCTAAAATTTTGTTAAAAAGCTTCCCATCTCTCAAGGTCGAGCTTTAAAAGCACCTTTGGCACCGTGCTGGAAGCGGAGTTACGTCGGAAGCGGCTGGAGAAGCTTCTGCCCCTGCGGGTGGGGTGGCTTTGACAACAGCCCTCTGTGCTCTCCACGCCGCCTGCCAACAGCACCTTCTTGAACCAAAAAAAAAAAAGGGAAAAAAAGAGTTCTTTTCCTTTACAAACCTCAATCAGTCACCCAGGATTAGGAGGTCACAGTTTCCACAGCGATATCGGTCGGCTGATCCGTTTCCAGCACGGATTCCTTGATGTCTCCGGAGGTTACCGCGAGCGGGTCAACCTCGGCGAGCACCGGCGCCTCGGCGCCGCTGGGCTGCTGCCTCGCCATGGCTGCCAGCGTCAGGCGGTACTCCTCCGCCTCCTGCTCCTTCTGCAAGAGCTGGCTGCGATATTCCTGAGCCTGCTGGCTCGCCTCCTGCAACTGCTGCTGCAGCACTTCCCTGTCCACGCTGTCCTACGGGAAACACAAGTTGAGAGAGAGCCCACGCTGAGGCCCAACCTGGACATGGTTACGAGTTACAAACCCAAAACGCTCGTCAGGCAGCGCTAGAAACGTGCTTGGGTCGAGTGCCGTTCCACTGGGTTGCTCCTCACGGGTTACCGGAGGCAACTGGGACAAGGGAAGGCACCAAGCAGCTGGCGGAGGTCCCCACGGCGTGCAGGGAGGTGGGCTGGGAAGTCACACATCACCTCACCGCGATGGGTTTCAAAGGTTGGGATTTGAAAACCCTCATCACCCGCTTCGGCATGGACAAAACGGCACCAGGTGATGGAGTTGGACTTTTTCCTCCTGCCTGCACTCAACTGAGCATCGCTCCTCAGCCGCTGCGTGTTCATGGCTAATGCAGGAGTGTGAGCAGGAGGAGCAGGGAACCTCCAAGCTGTTTGCTAGAGATGTCCCTGGGCTCAGCCGAGCGCAGCGCAGCTCGTTCCCATCCCAAGATGGCTTCAGCAGACGGGGCACCCGACACCCTCGGCACGGCAGAGGAATGCGCGGGAGATGGCGGCAATTGAAGTTACAAGCAGGAGCATCTACCTTGTCCTCCTTTGAGTCATCTACGTTCTGCTCCACTTTTTGCTTCTTGGCCAGCGGCTCTTCCTCTCCTTCTGCGTCATCTCTGTCCTCCATAACAGTCTCTTCTGCAACCTGACCAGCAGGTACAGTTAGAACTGGAAAATTAAAAGGTGACAAATTATACAGTGTCAGACATGCTTTTGCACAGATGTGTCCCAAGTCTTCTCCGAAGTCTGCGCATCAGTGTGGTTCTGCAGAAAAAGAGGAGACCTGTGGATCAGCAATGACAAAGTCTTCCCGGAGAGAAGAGAAACTCTGGACCAGGTTCCCAGTTTTCTTTATTCAGGGCTCTGAAATACCCAAGGATTTCAACCCAACGGGGCTGACAGAATCCGAAGTCAAAGATTTGCATCTCAGAAAAGCACCCGAGGTAAAAACTCTCACTTTGGTGCCTCAGTAATGCAATTAAAAGCTGGGACTAAGCAAGAGGAACACAAAACCCTTCTCGAAAATTCCCTGCACGCAGCCCCGCTGGCTAAGCTCTGAATCGGCTTTAAGCAGATGCAGGAGCTGCAAATGCTCCAGAGAACAAATATGTTTCAAATCTGCAAACGTGGGTTTCGCTTTGGGAAGCCAGTGGCAAGAACTCGTCCAGCCCAGGAGGAGAAAGGCACCACGTGAGCCACTGAAGGTGGCTCTACCTGAACAGTTCTCCCTTTGTCTTCCTTAGACTACGAATGGGTGACGAGCCAGGAATTATTTGCAGTAATTTGGCAAATAATTCTGAATAATTAACAGCTTTAGAAAAATTACTTTTCGCTTATGAAGTCTGTAAACAGACAGAACTGCATTAACCCATCTCACACGGTAACGCTCTGCGTGTTGCAGGAGAGCTGCTCTGCTTCCTAATCCTCTTTTTCCTGCACCAAGGTTAATCCAAATAATCGAGTGTCCCTAGGACGTGCTGAAAGAATTGTCGGTAGCAGACCAGGCGGATGAATTACATCCCTTGAGGAAACAAAAATTCACTGTACGAGCACTCCGGAGCTCTGCCCTGCTGTACTGAACACGATCTACATGGTTGCATTGCCCCAGGCAGTGTCACTGGAGTTCCAGGAGGAAAAGGTGTATTTAAGCTGGTATTACTGGCCTAACACTGAGTTTTGTAACAACAACAGTCATTGCTAAAGGTAACGGGCTGCGGTTTCATCAGTCGAGTGATTTACTCCCAGGCTGGGAAGCTCGCCACGAGATAAAGGAATGGCAAAGAGACAACAGCCAGCTCGGCATTCCTTCTCCCGCGACGTTCTGCTGAAGGTGCTGGGTTTCAAGGCAAAGACCAAAAATTCATAGAATCATAGAATCATAGAATGGTTAGGGCTGGAAGGGACCTTCAAAGGTCATCTAGTCCAACCCCCAATATCCCTGTTCCTTGCAGGGGGGTTGGACTAGATGACCTTTGAAGGTCCCTTCCAGCCCTAACCATTCTATGATTCTATGATTCTATGAATTTTTGGTCTTAATTAAATTAAATTAAAGCGCAGCAGCGTGAATTAAGCCACAAACAAGTGGCTTGGCAAGCTTTACCGCTGGCGTGAGTCACGCAGGCACTACAACCCCCCCGGCAGCCCAGCAGCCCCGGATCTGTTACAGCACCGCGCCGGCACGCCGGCTCCCTCCAGCCGCCGGCCTCGCGGGGCTCGGTGGCGTCCACAGCGATTTTTCTCTTCCTGAAATTCATCCTCAGCGCTGCCTGCCGAGGCTCAGCTCCTCCTCACCTGGCTGCCCGTCCTGCACGGTGAGGATGAAGGGTGGGCTGAGGCCGCTGGTGGGGATGGCTGCGGGGAGGCTGCCCAGGGGAGCTCCGTCGGTGACGATGGCGATGACGCGCTGCCCTCCGCCGCCGACCGCGTGTTGTACGGCAGAATCGACGGGACTCGCTTCCGCTGTTTCCTCCGTCTCACCTTGAGAAACAAAGTAAATGCCAAAAAAAAAAACCAGTCAGCGTTTCCTTCTCTCTTCCTTGAATAGAAACTGAAGCCGAGTGACAAGGCGGCTTGAGCAGAGCGTCTGCTTCGGAAAACGACCTGGAAATGCAGCCTCAGTCGGGGAAAGGAAAGAAAATCCACTACACCGTCGCAAAACAAGTCTTCTAGAGTAAACCCAGCATTTTTGTGTGAATTAATAAGTACTAGCAGACAGAATATTCGTTAAATTAAGAAGCCTGGAGCTGGAGGCAGCTGCTAAGCAGACCTGGCTCTGCAAAGCCTCCTTCCACAACCCTTCCCCCAGCTCTAACGGAGACGAACCACATGGAAAACAACCCTTCGTGCCCCAGGAGCCCCATCGGTGGCCACCACGGCCACGAGGACACTTGTTTAGTTTGGCCAGGTGACCGCAGACCGCTCTGCTCCCCGGGACACTTTGTGTGTGACTCAGCCCAACAATCGGGATCGCAAACCCTGGGCTGCATCCTGCTCCCAGCCTCCGCTGCGAGCGCAGGAAACAGGGGATGCGACCCGCTGCGCGCGTCTCGGGTGCCAAGGAGGAAAAGGCTGGAGCGCCGCAGGTCAAGGAACCGGTGGTGGGGCACCAGCAGCTTAAAGAAGTCCAGTTGCTCATTTCTGGATTCTAGGAAAAACACTTAGCTTTGGGGAAAATAAAGGAATTCCAAGGCGAAAGGATTGTATAAACTTTTATCAAATTTCTAAATCTGAAGTTCATTAAAGGTCAAACATTGCACTCCACAAACAAACACAAAAAATGCCCAAACCTTTCCGTAAGAAAAAGTTACCGGAGTCTCAAGAGACTCCGAACGTTTGTTGACCACCAACATTTCACCACTAACCAGGGACAGAAAACTTTACAGTCTCCTTCTTAAACAAGTATTTATCTACGTTTATATATTAAAGTAAACCCACGCTCTGGAGCGTTGGGTGTGGGGTTTTTACTTTTTTCTGTAACTTTTAAGGCACGTCAAGAGCAACACACTGTGATGCCGGGGTCAGACGTGCTGCTTAACAAAAACGACGTCACCTCTTTGGGTAACAGAGGCTGGTTTTTTAATTAAGCTTGAACTAGGATTAAATAAACAAACAAACAAAATTAACCCCCTGCTTCACAAATACTTATCACCATCTCTTCCTTACTCTGAAAGAAGGCAAATTCACTTCCACATCTTCAATCTCCTCCGATTTCCTGGCAAGATTCTCGCTGGAGCTACACGGATTTGAATCGGCCCCTGACCCGTCTCCCCTACCTGAGTCTCTGCCCGAGTCGGAAAGCGGTGCCGATACTTCGGCGAGGGCCGCAAGCGTGGCGAGCACGGAGGTGGTCGAGTTGGCAAACTGCACCGTGGAGACGTGGGAGCCACCTGCGTGGGAAAGACCAGGGTGAACTGAAAGGCTGCCAGGACCTGCCGTGTCCAAACAACCAACGTGGAATGCGATAATTCCGTCATCTGGAGGCCAAGGCTTCAGGTACGAAGTATCTTCTGGGCTCAAAAGGAGGTGGTACAGACCATTTTTCATGAGAGGTGCCTCTACTTACCGTAAAAAGGGCTTTGATACCACTTTAGGACTAACTGTACCCACTCTGAATACTTTATGATCATTTTAATCAAATTTAAAGCAAATATTACGTTATTTCTGAATCACGTAACAAGAAGAATAGCAAACGTGAGCCGATAGCTCCAGCTTTATGGAAAGCACTACAGGAAGGCAGGCTGCCTGCCAGGCTGCTTGGCATGCCTGCAGCCGTGGACAGCTTTTCGAGACGCAGCCACGGTGCCCAACGACACTTGGTTTCAAGGTACTGGGCGTGCAGGTCCTCTCCTCCTCCTCCTCTCAGGTTTAGTAAGTTACTGCAATGGGGTGTTGATTTGAATGAGAAAAACAAACCTTCTCGGTTCCAAAAAACAATGTTTCTTCCTCCAATTGACCACAGCAATTCCTTTTCCAAGGCAGACTCAATAAGAATGGAACAGGAAATTAACTAACCAGGCGCAAACTCACTGCATATAACCCACAATTCCTCTTAAAAAAAAAAAAAAAAAGAAAAAAAGGGATCCTGTGCCTGATTGCCAGCATAGATAACAGATTATAAGCACACAAAGGGAAGTCAATCTAAAGTTCCCCTGCCTTAACCCCTGCAACAGATGTTCTCTTTCTCAGTGGCTGCTGATTTTACAAAGGTTGAGAGACTTTACTTACCGGAAGACGAAGGGAATTTAAGAGAGGCAAGAACAATTATTGGCTGTGAGCACTAAATAAGAGATTTTTGTTACAATGGAGGCGCAGTCGCTGATGCCCTCTCGTGGGAAACGAGAGAAAAGTCTTCTGACGTGGCCCAGAGCAGGAGAGGGCGGCTGTTTTCACCCTGACTGGCTACTACCAACGCTTGAAGAGTCACGGAGGAAAATCCCGGGGTTTTCTAGCCCAGTCACACGTGGAAATAAGCCACTCCAGGGCTGTGAGCACTGAAAAAGGTGATTATGTTGCAAGATATACCAGGAGAGATGTGGCGAGGGGTGGGGATGTACAAGGCCAGTGCCGAGAGCGCATCTGGACCGCTGCTCACCCACACACCGTGGATGGATTCGAGGGGCTCAGGGTGAGCGGCATGCTTAGCCCGGCCAAAGGCAGAGAGGGGACAGGAACAATTTCCACATCAAAGGGATGGAGGCATGGAAAAAGAAGAATTATTTCAGCTAAGGGCTGCATTCGCACCAGGAGAAGGTCTAAACAGGCTGTGGATGTGTTTCAGCTGGAAGCGAGCAGCTTTCTAACAGCCTTTCAGCAGGATGTTGGCCTCTGGGGCTCCCACTCCGCTTCCAGGCAGAGACGGTGATGCTGACCGCGGCAGCGGCGTCACCCAGGGTACAAAAATCCCAAGTTTTAAGCCCCTTTGAGTTTGCAGAATATCCTTGACCAAAGATGATGTGCGCCAGTCACGCTGCGCTGTCCTCACAGGTGGAAGAGAAACACTTTTGGTCATTCTTCCCCTTCTAAATTAGGATTTATCAGTGCCTCAAAGCTGCAAGAGCAAGTCTGGAGCGTTGCTGAAGTCGCTGTGGCCAGGCACAGGCAAAGAGGTCTGGGTGGGACCACAGAACACCAGTACCTGGGATTTTAAAAGCACTCTCTAGCTACTGAGCAAACATTCATGCATGTGAACAGTCCCACTGACCAAAGAATTACTCACAGCAGAAGTGTTTGCAGGATGAGGCCAAACAGCTTCACAAAACTTGTGTTTAGTAGCCTCCTTGAGACTGAAAAGAAACAATGGTTTGGATTTCCCCAAATACAGACAATTCACTTCAAGAGTTATTGCGAAAACTGGAATTACACAAAAAGAATTCGCACTCAGCCTTGAGTTAAAAGTGCTTTCCCCACCAAAATAAGGCTCGCAGAACAATGAGGAACCTAATTATTTCCACCTAACGTGGGACAGAAGAAACAAGGAGTAAGCCACATACCCAACAGACCTGCTTATTCTGCAATTTCCTCAGTCAACATTTATATATAGCAAAACACTCATCCAACTCTTGGAGCCAGTAAAGAACAAAGCAAACCGCTCCGCAGCGCTCAGGATTTGGCACGGGCAGTAATTCTCGTTATTCCTCTGTTGCAATCAGCCAGATCCATTTTCTCAAGCTCTGTTGCTCGTAACAGCCCTGGAGCAGCCCCACAGCTGAGCTCAGCAGAGCTCTGCCACTCACAGTGGAACCACCTTTACTGACATCAGCTAGAAATCTGCTCTGTTACCTTCGACAGCAAAAATATTCCGGGGCAGGAAGCAGGAGCTGGGTGTGTTTGCCTGGATTTCACCACTTCTCTACTAAATGGCCATGTGCCCTCTACTGGTAAATAATCTGAAGCACTTTTTCCAAGACTTTCCTACTCGAGGTCATATAAAACCTTACCTGAGGTTGTTTTGGCGTTTGCTGAAGAGACGAGACCCGTGAGACTGAGAACTTCTCCTGGTGCAAGAATAAGCGGTGAGGTGAGCGTCACAGTGTTGGCGATGGGCTCCGTTCGCTCCGGATGAGCGTTTACCTGGTTCTGCATTGCTTCCTAGGAAAGGAAGTGGGGTCAGCCACATGTTCGTCACGCTTTCTGCGGTATTTAGCATCCTTAAAACATTTTAGAAGCAGATTATTCCTCTCTGCAGCACTGGTCAGGGTCACCAGTGCAAAAGCTGTGACAAAACTGACACCTAAACTTGGCAACTTACGCTACCACTGTGCAAAATGCGCGGCAACAAAACCCCATGGCCCTCTGAGTCCTACAGACACACACTGGTTGATGCAGAAATAAACCAAACCTCATCCACCTCCGTATTTCTAGTGCTCTCTGCACACAGAAAGTGATCCCACTGGAGACACGAGATCCCTCTCGCTCCAGCGCAGACACAGCTGCGAGTCAGAGAATCACCGACGAGTTTCTCCGTCCTCGACCCACCTGCAGCATGACGAGAGTCTCTGGATTGTTCTTGTCCAGAGCGATATCGAAAGGCGACTTATCGAACTTGCTGAACGCGTGGACATCGGCTCCGTACTTGATGAGCAGCTCCACGACGTCTCGGTGGTTGTGCTCGGCGGCCCAGTGCAGAGCCGTCATTTTCAGCATGTCCTTGGCGTTCACATCGGCCCCGTTCTGCAAGAAATAACGTTCTAAAGGTGCTGCCTGCGCCCATTTACACAGGGACACCAGCACTTCGCTCCACGGGCCGTTTAGACCAGCCCTAAAGCGACGCCTAATTGACTACACTTACCCTAATTAGCAGCTCCACAATGCGAGCGTGTCCGTCAGCCGCAGCCATGTGCAGTGGCGTCCGGTCCACTTTTGTTCGGGCATCTCTGCTAACACCAGCTCGGAGCAGCACTTCGGCTGTCGAATAGTGGCCATACTGGGCAGCCAGGTGAAGAGGCGACGTCCCCAGCTGCGTGTTAATTTGAAAAGAGTTACTGTCAGTTCTGGACAGGCACAGTAACCGCCTCGTGTATGTCCGGCAGTAATTAAAAATATCAAAGCTTCTGCAATAAATTAATTTAACCTTTTTTTCTCCACTTGGAAATAAGGGGCTGCACATCCAACAATCTTCCCAACAAACGTTAAACTTTTTAAGGATCTTTACATCAGCTGATAACTTGAAGATCAAACACGCTTTCCAGTTCTCCACTGCGCCATCCATTTATCACTGAGCTGCTTTTCCAACAGCAGAACACCTCTCCCATTTCTATTTCGCAGCAGGTGACTTCCCTGCTGTCCAGGAAAGGGCAGTGTTACAACAGAACCGGGATCTGCTACCGCTGGATCCAGTTAATTCCTTCATCTCCCAAAGTTATGAAGGAACAGACTGGTAAGTTCAGAAACGAAGACAAATGGTGATGGAAAACAGCTAACGAACGCCTGTTCATTAGACTCAGGTTCCCTGTTTATATAAATGTTATTCTTCAGTTTTGTTACAGCTTTTATTCCCTTTCTAACCCAGGCTGTTGGGTTTTCTAAAGAACCAAAAAAAACCCCTCCAAAGATGAGTTTCTTGACTGAGGGAGTTTAAACAATTAAATAAAACATTCTTCAAAGAACTTCCTCTTGCTGAGAGGTTTAACGGTTCTCCCAGTCTGAGCTGACTCATCACTTATCTCAGCTGTTGGGAACTGCACTTCCCAAAGCACCAAACCGGAGACACATCGCTGTCCGAGACAGCACGGAACTCGTGATTGTGCTCCGTGCATTAGGCTGAGATCCATCTTCACACAACTGTCAACTCAGCTTTGCCTGAGGAAGGTTTTGGGTTTTAAAGTGCTTCATCTGGAACCTGCTCCACCTCAGAAATCCAGAGATGTACCTTCTGCCAATCCACACTCCGGTTTTACTGCTGCAATTTCCTTCTGTGTCCTTCAGGTTCAGCCCTAAAAAGCACAGGCACAACCCGTATTGCACAGAAAACCCGACGTCTGCCCTCCGACGTACCCAGTCCGTGGTGAACGGCGCCCCGCTCGCCATCAGCTTTCTCACTTCGTCATCTTCGCCCTTGCGAGCCGCTTCCAGCAACCTCTTCCCCAGGTCCACCAAGGACATCTTCACACATGGGAACAAGTGTTTGCCGCGAGCTGCTTTGAAAGGTGGAACGGAAAACAAACAAAAAGCAGGGAGGCAAAGACATTTTAAAAGCGCTGCCCATCTGGACGCACCATCTTCCCACACAGAACCCAACACGACCCATAAACAGGCACAAACGTGTATCACATTTTCCAGTTCCGTGCCCCGAAACGTCACGAGAAGGCAGCGCGTGGCTCAGACGCCACGAGCCACCAGAGCTCCTGCAAAACCCTGCTCACCTCAACAGCACCTGGCACGGACACGACGACTGGCCCATGTGGATCCAGTTCCAGGAGCAGAACCTGTAAAATCAACGGCAAAGCTGCTGGCGCTCCTTGCACACCACCTTGGGTTTTAAAGCACTTTATGGACACGATTTCTCCAAGACACTCACGCCGGCGCTTGCAACCAAGCACGGGGGAAATATCCCTGTTCTCTGCTGGTAGAGGATAAACCAACCCTTGGTAACTCTGGTGACTTGTTCAAGGTCAAAAAAGGAGCAGAACCCCAAAGCCGCGCTCCGCGTACCGGAGAACAGTGTCTCTATTTATTCCAAACTACACAAACCACAGCAGAATCACGGCAATAGTGAACTACAGCATTATTCCCGACGGCAGGGCTGCGCTGGCATGGCAGTCCCGTCACAGACCGACGTTCAACTCTGCCCATCGACTCGTGTACGACGCTCGTAAGCGGCTACAAACCAACGTCTGCGCGAACGGGCACCGTGCCACCCCGCGCAACGGCGATTCCGACAGCACCGAGCCCCTCGACTGACTTTTTTTCCCTTCAATTACAGTTCTATGAAATAGTTGGAATGTTCCATGTCTTCTTTCTCATTATCTTGTTCTTTCAAGAGAAACACCCCACCCTGTCCTCCGCAACCAAGAGAACCGGCTACCAGTAGCCCTCACCCCTCAATCCCACCAGGATACACCGCCCACGTCGTCTCCCTCCACAAACACATCTCACTTCCTAAGACCATTCCGCAGGCGCGGCTTTTTCCGAGCAGTTATTCCACGCAACATCTGGGGCCGGTAAGAGCCCAGCGCAGTTACTCGGTCCCCTCTGCCCTTTAGGACTTTCCACTTTGGGGTTTTTTTCCCCCCTTTTGGACAGAGAACAATTTTTTTTAAACATTCCTTCTTATGGCCCGCGTTGAAAACACGTGCGTGTTTTCCGAGCGGTTCGCCGCACCGAACTCCGCGTTGGCAAAGTCGACCACCAGCTGATGGATCTCTGGGAACGGCGTCGCCGCTCCGGGCGCGTTCGGAAAAGGAAGCGGCTGGATCGTTCACAGAAAGCACCAGTTTTGCTGGATCCGTTCTCCTCCCCGTATCGAACCGAACCTTTCCCACTTGTGGAGGTCTCTCCCAGTGTTCCCACTCGCTTCCCGGCGGGATGCTGCCAGGGAGGGATTCAGCCCGAGGCCTTTTCGCTCCTGATTTTAAGTTATTTCCAGCATTTGCACGGGACTGCGGCTGACAGACACGCCCCCCCCCCCCCCCAAACCCCGACCCCCCCGACCAGCAGGGGGGCGGTCAGCCCCGCACACCCGCCCCGAGACCCCCAGACCCCCCCTGGCGGGGCACAGGAGCCCCTTTCCCCTCCCCTGGTCCGGGACCCCCCCCCCCGACGGGTCCATCTCTCACCGCTCCCCCGGGGCAGGACCCCCCCCACCGGGCCCCTCCTGCGCCCCCCCCCCCCGCACGGACACCCCGACGGGACCCCCAGACCGCCCCCCCCGAGGGGACGGCCCCTTCCTGCCCCCTCCTCACCCCAACTCCGCCCCTCACGGGGGTCTCACACCCCCCCAGCCCCACTCACGCGGCTGTTCCCGGCGCACAGGCACCGCCCCCGCCCCGCTCCGCGCGGCAGTTCCCGCCCCTCCCGCCGCGGCCACACAAAATGGCCGACCCGCCAGCGAGGCGGAAGGATACTGCGGATAGCAAGGAAAGAATCCGCCGCTCCGGCGGAGGAAGGCGGGTTGGGCCTTAGGCGGGGCGGCCTTAGGAAAATTCTCCTTTTCCCCGTCCAGCTGCCCGCCCAGGAGCCTGGAGGAAGGCGACGAGCAACGGGGGAGCCCCTAAAAGAGGAGTATTTTCTCTAGCGGAAGAATATTGTGGAGTTGCGCGCGGATGTGGGTGATGCGCCCCCGCAGTTAGTTCCGGCTGAGGCGTTTTGGCGCCAAGTATAAAAGGGCGGCGGCGGCGGCAGCACCTCCCTGAGGCGGGGCGCGCCTCACAAAGCCCTGGGCTCTGCTGTGTCTATAAATATATAAATACACATATATATGTGTGTATGCAGGTGGTTTGTGCTCCTCTGTCTCCTCTGAGGGCCTTTCTGCCCGGGATCGGGCTCCCCTCTGGGTGCCCCGACACTCAATGTGCCAGTTCTGAGGTAAATGTGGAACGCGGGGGCCTCTTCCTTCTCCGGGGTTCCTCTGGGATGTGTGCCTGTGGGGTTTGGAAAAGCTGACGGTTAAATAATATCCTTAATGTTCTTATGTTAAAATAATCCCTCAGGCTTAGTTTTCCCACGCTTAAACCCTTCGCAGCGTTTGTGAAGACGCACGGGGATGTGTCCTTGTGTCAGTTCTCGCCTCGCCATTAAATTAAAACACTTTAATGGCAAATTACGGAAAGAACTTGATGCTGGTCTACCTGGATTTTTTTTTTTTTTTCAAGTATCCACAGGAATGTGTATGGTTTTAAATCATTTTATTTAAAGTTTCATAATAAATACTTCTCCTGCGGGTTTTCCCGGCTGGAAATACAGAAATCAAACAGCTCTGCATAGGAGAGTTTACATTTTTCCCCTCTGGTTTTCCATGGGTGGTTCAAAGTCAGCAGGCTGGGTCGTTTCTGAAGGTTACAGGAGAGCTGCGCTCCGTTTTCATAGTAGAGTGCAGATTTTTCCAATATTTGCCTCATTTTTGGGCACCTTTTAAGCACTGCCTCAGCCTCCCCCTGTCCACATACCACCCCCCAACTCTTAGGACAGTTTCGGGATGCTCCACATCACTTCCCACGATTCAAACCCCCAAAAAAGCACATTGGAGATAAATCAGTCATGTTCACTCCCAAAAAACAATCTTGGTAAAAAAAAAACCAACTTGTTCAAAAGCCAAAAATTATTCTGGGTTGGGTTTCCCCCCCCCTGTTTTAAGATGATGCTCAGAAATAAACCTCAGCCTACAGAGGGAGCAGGTGAAAATCTCCCGAGGAAAATGCAAGGCTTCCACTTAAGTGAATGCAGCGTTTTTTCATTGTTATTTTTAAAGGGGTTGATTAATTAGCTGGGGAACCAGACATTTTTTCATTTCAGGGTAAGATCAAGCTAAATTCTCCATCTTATCTTTCAGCTCAGTTCTCGTTACCCATCCGGACTCCGCAATGTACCCAGCCTCTGTCCCAGTCAGGAGTCATGCTGGGATAAAGTACACAGGCGACAAAAAAGGGAGAAAAATCGGATTTTGGGCAGTGAACATCCAGCCTTGACCCCACCAAGCAAGGTCAGAGCATTTCTGTATGTATTTACCCTCCTGGCCTTCATTTCTCCTGCTTGGACTCAAGCCACAGGGCTCAAAGAGATTATTTCTTTCAAGAAAGAGGTTTGTGCTCATGTCCTGGGCACTTCCCTGCCTCTTCCACCTTGATTATCCTGAGGGGAAGGTTAAGGAGCCAAGCAGCTTTTGGAGAAACTGGGCCACGGGAGCTCAGGCGGTCTCTGCGTCCCGGGGAGAGGAGCGGGGACGATGCTTTCCGCAAAACGAAGACGATTCCCATCAGTCCTGCGCTGCTCCCTTTGCACAAATTAGTTTCTTAAAAAAGCACACGAGAAATGAGCTCAAAACTCTTGTCCCAGCACACGGGGACGCCCACGGTCACACAGACGCAGGGTGCGGGGTGGTGGCAGAAACCCCCCAGCATCTCCCGCACCCGCTGGCACATGGACGTGAGGCAACGGGGTGGCTGTTTCTGCCCCCTCCCCTCACATTTGCCCCCTATGCTGTTACCCCCCGCTTGCACCGTCGTCGTACTTCCAGTGCTGCTGCAAGAAGGGAAGAAAAGAGGGGGAAGGTGGAGAGAGGTTGAAGCTTTTTGGGGAGCCCATCACCATCAGGGCCGGGGTTTGCTGCTGAGTTAATTAACAATGTCAAAAACTGCCTGGAAACAAAAAAAAAACCACCTCCAAATCAACAACAAAACCAGATCCTTGCATGCCTAGCAGAGAGGGAGAGGGCGGGGGGGCAAGGAGGGGCAGAAAGGAGAGCTTCAAATTAGATCGAAATCTAACGAGCTAATGCTGGCGATAGGAGCTCTCCAGAAATTAAAGCTGTTGAACTGCAGCAGACCATCCTCTTCTTCGGAGAGGTCCTGGCTGACCCGGTCCCGCTCGCCGGCGAGCTTGCCCAGCCCTCCTTTGGGTTTGTAGAGGGCCACGTCGCTGAGCCCCAGCCCCTCCAGCTCCGCCATGTCCAGCCGCGGGATCGGCATCCTCCAGTAGATGAAGGAGTCATACTGGCTGCTGATGGTGTCCAGCATTTTCGGGCTGTGAAGGCAAAAGGGGCGAGGGGAGAGAGGAGGAGGAGAAAGGCTTTACCGAAGGCACAGGAGAACTGCGGCCCCAGAGCAGCTGAAACTCCCAGGCGCTGCTGTATTGACCGAATTCCCCCTCAAAAAAATTGATGGAGCAGGAGAGTGTGGTGCCATGGAGGTTTGACTCTAGGCTGGGTCTAAACGCTTGAGCATTGCCACTGGTCTTATCCATGGCCTCGGTCACGGCCCTTCTCTGAGCCGTAACTTGGAGGGGCGTGCAGTGGGACTTGTCACCCCGTGCCTCAGTTTCCCCATCTGCACAAAGAGCAGCGTAGGAAGGAAGGCCAGGGTGGGGGGGCTAGCCCCTTCCCAGCCCCATCTCCCGAGATCCATCCCGGGCACCTCAATGCCTGTGGGGTGGCATCAGTGGGGAGCAGAGACGGGCTGTCTCCCACACCCCACCCTGCCAGGAAGGATGGAAACCAGGATCCAAATGAACCCTTTTTCTCCCAAACTGTGCCAAAGGGTCCCACCCTTTCCCCATGCTGAGCCCCCCATGGAGCAGGCAGCGAAGGGGGGTTTCTGCGCATTCCCCCACTGCCCCCCACGTCCCCTCCCTCCCTGGCCCTTATGGCATCTCATCGCCCCAGGGGACCGCGACGGAACCCTCTGGAAAGGGCTGGAAGAAGCATTGCTCGGCGTTGCCATCACACCCCACCCACCCCACCAGTGCCACCTGTGTGCTCGCCATCCCGCCGTGCTGTGCCATCCCATCCCGCTGTGCCGTGCCGCAGAGCCCCTCCCGCAACCCCACCCGGATCCACAGAGAATTGGGAAAGAGCAGGAGGGGACGTCGTTCGGCTTTTTCTCCTGCACGGCCGGGCCTGAGCTGAGTCACTGCCGCGCTGACTTGCTTTTCCCTGGCAGGATGATGTCATTCGCCTCCACGCATTTGGCAACGGAGGTGGGGAAAAAATAAATCACCCCAAAATATCCTCCTTTCCCACTGATGATTCCCTCGTTTTAAACCCTGGGAATCAGAATCCTGACGGATGATGCAGACATACCTTGAAGCACGCCCTCCCTCGCTCCCTGTCCCTGCGGTGAGGGGTGACCGGTGGCTAAATCTCAGGTTCCTGGTGTGGCTCCGAGGCTATGAAAGGCTCCTCTGTCCCCCCCAGGGAAACTGAGGCACGGTGCTTTCAAGTAGCCCCTCCCCAGGAATGTATCCCCGGTGCCTTTCTGCACAACACCCAGTTGTCTAATGGTGACAGATGTTGCAGACAATGGATTTTAAAGCCTCAAAGGGGGCAAAAAGGGACTTTAGTGACTTTTTAGAGATAAAAAAATCAAATATCCAGAAAAGGTGATAAAAAAAAAAAAGAGAAAAAACCCCCAACCTCCTGTGTTGCGTGTCACCCCCAAGGAAGAGCGTCTCCCCTGGGATCCTGGTGGTCCACTCATCCCATGGGAGCAAAAACACCTTTATTGCTTAATCCCTGCTGGTTGATGCTTAATTCCCTCTCCAAAAAATAACCCTGGGGTGCCAACGCCCCCCTCCACTCAAATCTCTTCCCAAAAAAAAGCATCCTCTTGCTTTCCATCCCCCTCCGCCCGCATCCCACCACCCCTTACCTGCCGAGGATGACGGGATGGACGGGCTCGATGGCGGCCGGGCTCTTTGTGCTGGGAAGAAGCCGCGGGCGTCGCAGCGTCGCTTTTGTCTGCTGGCGCGTCTGGGTCTGCAATGCAGCCCCTCGGAGCCGCTCGATGAATTCTCGGAATTCGGGGGGGCGGGGGGGACGATGGATGGGCAGATGAGTCAGCGGCTCCCACCCGCGCCGGGGCGGACGCGGACACGCAGGAGGGGATCCTGCGCGCTGGCCCCCCCGAGACGGTGATGGGTTAAACCCGCAGAGGGTGGGAGATTTCCCGCAGTGACTCCCAGTTCACTCCTGCAGCCTCCAGCTCAGGATCTGGGGAGAGAACAGACCGTTTCCAGCTGCCAAGGAGAAGAAACAGGCGTGTCGCGGGATCCCTGAACCTTGGGCTGTAGGAGGGCACTGTGCAAGTCAAGCACAGGGAGGTTTGGTGCAAAAAAAAACCCCAGAAAATGTTTTAAATGTTTTTTTTTTTTGTGGCGTTACTGAGTCTGGAGGTGTTTGGTCCTGATGCTGCACGGCAAAAATATCTCGGCTTTGTGTCCGAAGCCGGACAGGGAGCCAGAAATAGGAGGGAGACACCCAAAGCTGGCATCACTGCCAGGACTGGGAGAAGGGCTGCTGCTAAGCCAGGGGTGGGAGGCACCTCGTGCCGCCCCCACTCCCTGCCATGGCACCCGTGGGCACCAGGCCGTGACCACGGCCCCTGCGCTGATGCGGTGCCGAAGGGACAGCGACCCCAGGAAGGGGGACGGCAAAGGGAACCCTGGCACGACCTCTCCGACCTGCGAGTCTCCCTGCCTGGCGCCCCACTGAGCCCCAAAACATCATTTTTTTTGGGGGGACAGGGTGGATCCGTGCACCTGAGAGGCTGAGCGCGGCCCTCGCCCTTCTCTTCCCTGGGCTTTGCCTGGGATTAACATTCCTTTGCGGCTTTAGGAGATTTTTCTTCCTTCTTTTTCCTCCCCGTTCCCTGTGCGCGGCTCATTTCTGCCGGTGCCAAGTCCTTTTGCCAGCGCTTGGCTTTCAGCCGGGCTATTTCTGCCTCCTCCTCCTCCTCTCCCTGCCACCGCCAGGAGCCAAGAGGATTCCATGTCCCCTGCTCCTAAACAGATCGGGTCTCAGCTCGGCCCTGCCGCACCCGGCACGGGGAAAATGCCAACTGGGGCCTGACGGATGATGCTGATCCCTGCGGGGGTGAAGCTGCTGTGTTTTCGGGGTTCCCCGAGGCCATGGGCACAGCGGGGTGTCACCTCCTGCAAGGAATGACTCGTGTGACAGCCCAAACCTGCGACGGCTCTCCTCGAGAGGCAAAACCCCTGGGGGACACGGTGATGCGGGGTCCCTCTGCGCCGCAGGGACCAAAACCTCTTTGCCGCAGCGGCTTTGGACCCAGTGGGTTCGGAAAAGCTGCCCAGACACATCGCTGGGGGGGATTGTAGGGGGCACCATGTCCTCTGGCAACACAAGAAGCCAAAAAAAAAGGGCTCTTCAGCTGAAACAAGGTCTCAAACACTTGGGGTATTATCAGGGGGGCCACCCTGACGGCTCGGGACAGAGACCTGACTGAGCGGGGACAGTGCCGCCTTGTTCGGGCTCTCTGGACTGGGAGCGATAGGGATGGTTGGGATTTGGGAGCTGACGCAGGACATGACACTCCAGGGCTCACCCAGGGGTGTCCCCTGTGTGGGTCCCTCTGGGCAGGCTGGGGACCCGCAGGAGGGGATGCCCCAGAGGTCCCAGTCCAGCTTGGCTGATGGCTGGAGCTGCGGGATTTCACCAGCAGCCGTGGCAGCAGCAGGACCATGGCGGGCGGCAGAGGTGGTGGCAGGACTGTGGTGGGTGGTGGTGGCAGGACCATGGTGGGTGGTGGTGGCTGGACCGTGGCAGGTGGCGGTGGCAGCACTGTGGCAGGTGGCAGTGGCAGGACCATGTTGGTGGCAGGACCATGGTGGTGGAAGGACCGTGGCAGTGGCAGCACCGTGGCAGGTGGTGGTGCCAGGACCGTGTCGGTGGCAGGACCATGGCAGTGGCAGGATCATGGCAGGTGGTGATGACAGGACCGTGGCGGTGGCAGGACTGTGGTGGTGGCAGGACCATGGCGGTGGCAGCACGGCGGCGGTGGCAGCACCGCGGCAGGTGTTGTGCAAGCGGAAGGGCCCTGAGCTGGAAGTGGTGCAACGCCGCCCGATGCTGACTGCGGCGTGTCCCGGGGGTTTCTGCCCTTGCGGTGTTTCGGTCCCCCGAGGGCTCTGGCACATCCGTGGAAAAAGCGGGAATCAGGCTCAGGAGCAAACAGGAGCGTAACTGAGCCCTGGTGGGGACCCCCAGCCTTGCTGGGCACCCCCAGCCCTACCAGGACCCCTGGGACCCCCCCCGAAAGCCCAGCCATGAAGTGCTGAGCCCCTGGGCCCCCCAGCTGGGGCCCCCCAGCCCTACCAGGACCCCCAGCCTCGCCACGTCCCAGGACCCCCAGTCGTGCCAACCCCGCCATAGCCCTGCCAGGGACCCCCAGCCCTACCGAGACCCCCAGAAACCCCAGCCCTGCCAGGAACCCCTACCAAGCCCCCACATCACTGAGTCCCTGGCACCCCCAGCCCCACTGGGACCCCCAAGCACTGCTTAGCCCCAGGCCCACCAGCTCGACAGGGCCCCCCAACCCTGCCCAGACCCCCCAGCCCCATCAGGACTCCTCAGCCGTACTGGGACCCCCCAGGACCGCCCCTGCCGGGACCCCTCAGCCCTCCCAGGACCCCCAGGGACCCCCTCCCTCCGCCCGCCCCCCCGGGCCGGCCGCGGCCCCTGCAATGCCGGCGGTGTCCAGGGTGGGAGCTGTGCTCGGGGCCGGGCCGAGCCGAGCCGAGCCGGGCGGCGGGGGAGCGCCGCGTCCCGCACCCGCCGGGCCACGCCTGGCCGCTGGAGCTGGACACCGGCACCGGCACCGGGACCCGGACCCGCACCGGGACCCCGCACCCGGCGCCGGGGAAGGTAATGGGGCCGCCACCGGGACCGGCCCCTCCGAGGGGTGCGACCCCGCGGAAGGGCCCCCGAAAGCGCTCTGGGAAAGCGGGGAGGGCACTGGGGGCGGCACCGGGACGCGGGGGCGGCGGGAGGACCCCATCTTGCAGCCCCCTGCTCGGACCGGGGCGTCCTGCCGGGACCCCCAACTCTCTCCGGAGCCTCGGCCCTACCAGGACCCCCGGACCCCCCAGCCCTGCTGGACCCCCCAACCCTACCGAGACCCCCCAGCCCTAGCAGGACCCCCGGGGTCCCAAGTCCTACCGGGACCCCCCAACCCTAGCGGGACCCCCCAACTCCACCAGGACCCCCTAACCCCACCAGGACCTCTGGGGTCCCCAGCCCCACCAGGGCGCCCCAGCCCTACCAGGACTTCTGGGGTCCCCAGCCCTTCCGGGACCCCCTCAGCCTTAAAGGGACCCCCAGGATCTCCCGCCCTTCCGGGACCCCCCAGCCCTTCCGAGCTCCACGAGTCCCCCACCTTTGCCAACTCTGGGTGCCCCCAGGGTGGCAGCCGCGATTGTCTCACGCAAAGAGGGTTCTCCCCCCTCTTCGCTGCCCCATCCTGGGGGTCCCAGACCCGCAGCCGGGGGGGGGTCCCAGGGCTCTCACCCAGCACGACCCCGTTCCCCCACACCACCCTCCCTTCTAAGCTTGGGGGGACCCCGGCGGGCACCCCTGGGACGGGTGACCCCAGTGCTGAGGGGCCTGGCGCGATGCCCCCAGACTCCCTCGCTCCTCTCCCCAGTGCCCGGCGGTGACGCAGAGCCGCCGAGCGGTAGTTTCCCAACAGGGAAGTCATTTTGTGTGTGCCGACACGGGCCGGGCCGTAAGCCGCCCTCCCTGGGGCTGCCGAGGTGCCAGGCCCCTGCACCCAGGTGGGCTGAGACCAGACACAACTCGTTACAGGGGTGGGCAAGCGGTGAGGGGGGTGCGTGAGACCCCCGCGGAGAGGGCAACTGGGGCAGCCGCGGCCTGGGGGACCCGCCGCCGACAACCGCTCGGAGCCGGGAGAGCGGCTGGATCCAGCCCCAGCCGTCGCCCTTCGCTGGGCACGAGGACGTGAGGCCCGGTGGGTGCCAGGGGGTGGTTTTGGGGGGAGGAAGGAGGCATCTGAGCCAGGGGAGGTTGTGGTGGCTTGAACTCCTTGGTGTGGGGGGGGTGGGTGTCACATAGGGGTTCACTGGTGGCTCGTATAAGGCTGAGCCCGCTCCTGGGGCTCCCCGTGGAGGCTCTTCCAGCGCTCCAGGGACCGGTTGCAATGCCGAATTTGGGGGCTGTACCCCCCCCAAGGCCTTTCTGCCGCGCTGCCGGATCCGGCAGTGAGCTGAGGCGTTATGGCGGGGGCCGGTTCCGGCAGCCTCATTTCCTAAGGAAATGGGGCCAGAAAGAAAAGGCAGCCCCCCCTCAGCCCTGCCCCGCTCCGTCCGTCCGTCTGTCCGTCCGCAGCCCGAGAGAGAGGCCGAGTTTGGCCGGGGGGTGCTGGTGCGCGGGTCCGGCGTGGGCACGGCCCCGGTTTATGCCACCCCGGACGTGTCACGACCTGCCCGTTTTCGGCAGCTGCGCTCGCGGGGTGGGGCTGGGAGCCGGGGCCCGGCCGCCAGGGTGAGAGGCATGGGGGGCTCCGGGGGGGCTCCCTCAAGTCTCCCCACTGGCAGTGGGGTGGAGGGGAGCACACACAGCTGGGCACCCACTTCCTCTGTGCCCTGACGCCAAGGGGATGGGCTGCGGGCGCTGCCTGGCTGCGGGGTTGTCCCTGAGGGCAGCTGGGTCACCCCGTGGCCACATCCTGCCCGCTGGCCACGGCGAGGCCACGGACGGGAACAGTGCCGAGGCGATGCCATCCCGCAGGGTCGGAGCATCCCTGGGCGCCCAAGGCGGGGATCAGCACCCTGTTTTGGGGTGCTGCTGGCCCTGGCACCCAGCAGCTGCAGCCACGGGCACTGCTCCTCCCCGCCACGGGCAGGAAGTGCCGGCCGGCTGCCGCGGACTTTGGACCCATCCGGCGTCGCCGGCGCAGGGGGAGAGGAAGGGACTTTTCCTGTTTGCTGGCGCGGTGGGGTCTGGCACCCGTCTGCTGCTGTGGCCGAGCTCCGGCAAAGCTTGGCCTTGCCTGGGTGCAGCTGCTAGCTGCCCCCTGCGCCGGCGTGGGGACTCTCTGGCGGCTGATACAGGGTTGTGCCCAGGCCGCAGCCCTTCGTGGGCGGGTGAGTTCTGTGCATGCTGCCGGGCGCTTTTGCAGCGGAAGATTTGTCGGAGGGAGGGGAGCAGCAATTTGGGGGTGAACCCCACTTTCCACACCCCCTTTGGCTGCTTGGCATTGCCGGCACCTTTCCAGGGCTGGGGGGCTTTGGGGTAGGGTCCTGCTGGCCCGGCAGAGCCCGTTTATTTTTCCCCCTCCCGTTGGAGCCGGAGCGGAAGAGCTCAACCTCCGGCCCCTTTTCGGAAAGGCCGGGATATTTATAGCGGCCTGGCTCAGGGAGTTGGGATTTGCCGTGGCCGCCTCCATTCCCCCATCCTGCTGCAGCATCCCTCACCGCGTCCTGCACCGGCGTGGGGGCCGGGGCCGGATCCTGATCCTGCCATGGCCATGGGGACAACTCTTCTGGGCCTCTGTGTGGTGCCTGGGGTCCTGGGGGTCTCTGTGCGATGCCCGGGGTCCCTGGGGGGGGGTCTCTGCATGGTGTCTGGGGTCCCAGGGGGTCTCTGTGCAATGCCCAGGCTCCCTGGGGGGCCTCTGTGTGATGCCCGGGGTCCCGGGGGAGTCTCTGTGCAATGCCGGGGGTCCTGGGGGGTCTCTGTGCGATGTCTGGGGTCCTGGGGGGTCTCTGCATGATGCCCGGGGTCCCTGGGGAGTCTCTGTGCAATGCCCAGGGTCCCTGGGGGGGGTCTCTGTGAGATGCCTGGGGTCCCTGGGGGCTCTCTGTGCGATGCCTGGGGTCCTTGGGGGTCTCAGACTCCGTTTGGTCGACGGGAAATGGGTTTTGGGGAGTCAGGACCGCAGGCATCACCCCACCCCATTCAAACCCACAGCTGGCTGTTCCTCTCCACTCCGCGCCTCAGTTTCCCCAATCTGATGCATCACCCAGGTGGCAGCTGGGGCCAGCCCTGGGACGGGGACATCCCCTGCACATCGGTCCCTTCCCTCCCACCATCTGACATGTCCCTGCACCCAGTGACAGACCCTTCCCAGCCATGACGCACCCCTTCTGCGGCTCTGCCTCCCCTCAGGTGCATCCCCGCTGGCTCGGCCATCCCGACCAGGTGCCCCACACGTCCCCATGGAGTGAGCCCACGCGGGGTCTCTGCACCGGCACGGCCCTCCCCGGCAGCCAGCCCGGCAGGGGGGGACGCTGGACACCACCGCGAATATGAGTGACTTCTGGCACAAGCTGGGCTGCTGCGTCGTGGAGAAGCCACAGCCCGTGAGTAGCTTCTGCCCGGCCGGTTCAGGGAGGGTTGGGGGTCCTGGGGCCGTGGGCTTAGCGGGTGCTGATGGCCTTCGTCCGCTTGCAGAAGAAGAGGAGGAGACGGATTGACCGCTCCATGATCGGGGAGCCCATGAACTTCGTCCACCTGACGCACATCGGCTCTGGCGACATGGCCGCGGGTGAAGGCCTGCCCATGGTACCCTGCCCGCGCACACGGTTGGGTGATGGGTGTCAGGGTTGGGTGGTGGGTCTCGGTTGGGTGATGGGTGTCACTGTTGGGGTGGTGGGACCTGGTTGAGTGGTTGGTGTCACTGTTGGGGTGGTGGGACCTGGTTGAGTGGTTGGTGTCACTGTTGGGGTGGTGGGACCTGGTTGGGTGGTTGGTATCACTGTTGGGGTGGTGCAGTCTCACTGGTGGGTGACAAGTCTCATGGGTGAGTGATGGGTCTCAGTGGGTTGGGTGAAGTGGCCTTATGTTTGGGTGACAGGTCTTGTGCTCAGGCAACGGGGTGGTACATTGGGCGACGGGGTGGTACGTTGGGCGACAGAGTGGTACATTGGGTGACAACACATCTCTGCACCCTCCCCGCAGACCGGTGCCGTGCAGGAGATGAGGTCCAAGGGCGGTCGGGAGCGACAGTGGAGCGGCTCCCTGGTCTTGTAGCGTGTGAGTACGTGGCCGTGCGGGCGCCCGCGGCCGCCCTGAGCACCCGCTGCCCGCTCCGAGCTGCCGCCGCTGATTAACGCCCCACCAGGCGCCGCCGCAGGGGCGGCTCCGTGACCCACCCTCTCGGACTTGGCGGATTCTCAGCTTTTTCAGCCCAAACTTGAACTGCCTGATCCCCCCCTGGAGGAGAAGCCAACCTTGAGCGCTTTAACCCTGCGGTAATTTATGCAGAGTGATCCTCGCCCGGCTCCCGGTGGCTTTTGGTCGTGCGTGTCCCCTGGCAAATCCCTCCTTCCCGGTGATGTGGGGAGGGAGTGGGGCCGGCAGCTCCCACCTCATGCCCGACTGGGATTTCAGCCGGAAGGACGCAGCTGCCCTCCCGAAGTGCGCCAGGAGCTGCTGGGCACAGCCGAGATGTGCCAAATCCTTCCAGTTTTCCCTTTTTCCATGCCAGCGTTTCCCATGGGCCTCTCTCAGCAAGCGGTGCCTCAGTTTCCCTGGGGGATCGCGGTGAGGCCGGTCTTGATGCCGAGGCTGATCTGGCGCCCTCCTGGAACGGCATAGAAGAGCAAAATGGGGATTAAACCCTGATGCTTTGGTGCAAAACTGGGATTGAACCCTGGTGCTTCAGTGTCTGGCCGGCAGTGGCTCAGCGCCGGCACCACCACCGAGCCCACCGTGCCTCCAGCCGGCGTTTGCGCCGCCAGCAAACTGCCACCTTCCTCCTTTTTTAGGATCTATTTTTTTTTAAAGCCGAAAAAAACCCAACTAGGCAGCCTCCACCGCCTTGGAGGCAGGACCGTGGTGGGGTGGCCTCCACCCGGGATCGCCACGGGGGTTTCACCGGCACCGCCGAGGCAGGACGGGGCCCGACCCAAGGAGGGACCTGGGCTCTCGAATTCGGGCGCGGGTGTAAATAGTTTAAATAGCGCCGGGATTAAATATTGAATAGTGCGTGCTGGGCGGCACGGCCGGGCGGCAGAGCCTTCCCCTTTGCCATGCTCCGCGCCGTGCCGGGATGCTGCCACGTGCAGCCGGGCTCTTCCAGCCCCGTGGCACGCTCGGTGTTGGTAAGCGAGTGCCGATGCTTGATTCGGTTTTCCCTCCTCTGGGAAAAACAACCCACCCTTGAAATAAAGCCCTTGTGCTGGCCCCCAGAGCGTGTCCGCGAGCCACTGCCGCCGTGGCTGCCAAATTTGCCAGGAAAAGCTGAGACCCCCCCGCACGCATGCTGGGCACCACGCTCCCACCCACATCCTTTATTCACCCGTGGGTGCCCAGAGATCACTTTGGCTCTCTGCCACCCTCCCCGGCACACTCACCACCGATCCATAGCCCGGTAGCACCGTCTCATCCAGCCAAAGGAGGGGATGTGCCCCCACGCTGCCGGCACAGCAGGACGTGGCAGTCAGCCACCATCCTCTCCAGGGTGCCCACGATGTACCTGGAGGGGTGGCGCAGCCCATCAGCTTGGGGAAACTGAGGCACGGGGTGCGTGGGAAGGATCCTGGGACCCCACCTGAGCAGGTTCTCCATCATGTAGCCGTACTGGGGGATGTTGCTGTCTGGGAGGTGGCAGGCGGCAAAGAGCAGGATGGCGCTGAAGCCCTCACTGTGTTACCCTGGCCGGAGCAGAGGGTGGCATGGCCAGTGCCTGTTGTCTCCCCCCCCGACCCAGGAGTCCCACCCCGGGCACCCATCCCCACGTTACCCCCGTGGGAGAGGACCTGGCTGTAGGGCTCCACCGCGCTCAGATCCACGCTTTCTGGCTGCTCCGTGTCCAGCACCCGCCGGCTGCCAGCCCCCTCGGCACAGCCCCAGGCGTGTGGCAGCTCCTCTGCGGGCAGCCGGTTAGCGTGGCATCGGGGGGAGGAACCCAGGGGTCCCCTGCGCCCCCACCCCGGCCAGGCCTCACCCTCCCACTCAAAGCCGTCGCTGCCCGAGGGTGTCTCCAGCGTGTCCCGGTCCAGGTCGACGCTGGTGTCGGGCGAGCGCTGGGCACTCTCGGTCCGCTCCGACGCCGGCAGCTGCCTCCACATGTGCCGTGGGGCACCCCCAGCCCCCAGGCACCCATCCAGCAGAGGCCTGGTGGGGACAGGGGCTCAGCAGGACCCTGGGAAGGGAGCAGGTTTGGGAGTGCCACTCCCACCGTCCCCGTACCCAGGGAAGTCCTCGTCCTGCCACGGTCAGGTCCAGGCCATCCCCGGCGGCCATCACCGTGGCCGTCACCGTGGCCATCCTTGTCACCGTCACCTGCAGAGAGAGCTGCCAGCCCCGCTCGGCGACCAGCTCTCATGTCCCCCAGCAGCTCCACACCAAACCGCCATTTCCCACCTTTCCCGCCCCATTTCCAAAGCGAAAGCGGAGGCAAACCGGTGTGCCGGCGGCTGGCACAGATGCTCCCCAGGGACCCTCATCGCGGCCCCGCTCAACCCTCTACCAGACCTCAGAGACTCCTGGCACCGGGGCCGCTCACCTCTCCGCAGTGCCTCTCTCGCCCTGTGCCTCCCCACCAGCGAAGGGCTCCAGTGTCGGCACTGGTGGCTCATCCAAACTGGTTTGGCCGCGTTCACAGCCGGCAGAGGCCACAGCTCATCGTGGCACAACCAGTTTCCTCCCGGTTGGGCTGGATTTGGGGGTTCAGCCACACCGAGCCCCCCTCCCCCCGCCGCGGAAGAAGAGCCACGAGCCAAAAGCGGAAGAAAAGAGGGAAATTTAATCCTCGGAGCGCGTGGGTGACAGTCCCAGCTGGCTGCGCGTCCGGACCCGCCAGGCGGGGCTCCCGCAGACCCCTCGAGGGAGGAAGAATGGCGAGAACTCGTTAACCCCCCCCCCCAGCGCCTTCGTTAAGTGGGTGCGAGCGATGCCCCACTGCGGGGTCCCCAAAAACCCACCCTGGGGGGCCGTCGAGGTGGGAGAGCTTGTCGGGGTGCGACAAGGACCCATCTCCGGCAGCGAGCCGAGCCCTAACGGAGGGGGCTGTACACCCCCACACCTGGGCACCCCACCAGAACCTGCCCAGGGCCCCCACCTCCTTGTACGGACCCCAAAAACCACCGGGCACCTGCTCTTATTTTGGGGAGCCGGGGGGCTGCCCAGCGGCGATGCGGCTGACCCGCTCCAGGACATCCTGAGGGCACAGGGGGGGCACGGCCTGGGCCAGTGGGCATTCCTCCACCAGGCTGTTCATCGGGGTGGGCGGCGGGACCACCTCCTCCTCTGGCCCCCCAGCAGCGCCTGCACCCCCCAGGGCTGCCTGCAGGATGGGCAGAACCTTCTTCCGCGATGCCAAAGCGTTGCCCTGGGCGTAGGCGCCCACGCAGGACCAGGGGCTCGGGAGGGGCTGGAGGTGCAGGGACGGCGCCGTCGCCTCCTCCAACGCCTGGCACACCTGCAAGGGAGGGAGCGCGGTGGCTAGGACCCCCCTGGCACCCCCAAAATCGAGGGATTTGGGGGCGAGCTGCAGCTGAGAACTGCCCAGCGTCCACCGAGACCCCGTGCCCAGGGACTGGGGTACCCGGCCCCCCCACTCACTGTGCTGCGGAGGGTCTCGCGCCGGCTGTAGACTGCGAGCTGCCGGGAGGGCTCGTTGTGCTCGTTAAAAGAGATGGTCATGGCCACCAGCGCCGCGTAGCCGCGAGCCTGGCAGAAAGCATCCAGGTCCTGCAGCAAGCCAGGCCGCCGCAGGAAGGTCTGGAAGGGGAGAGACGCTGGCGTCACCTCGCTGTCCCCATCGTGTCACCCCCTGCCTCAGTTTCC
The DNA here is from genome assembly GCF_009769465.1 of Tauraco erythrolophus. Taxonomy (NCBI): domain Eukaryota; kingdom Metazoa; phylum Chordata; class Aves; order Musophagiformes; family Musophagidae; genus Tauraco; species Tauraco erythrolophus. The sequence goes on from NC_141494.1 coordinate 425,093, forward strand.
CCCTGCTGAGCCTCACCTCCAGGTCCACATAGATGGCGCTGATGGCGAGGAGCAGCTCGTCGCCGGAGAGGACTTTGAGGTCCTTCCGCAGCATCTGCTCCGTCGTCAGCCCTGCGAGACGACAGCGGCCGAGCGTGAGCCCTGGGCACGCGGCCTCGTCCCCAGGGAGAGGGGTCTGTGCCAGGACCCGCTCCCGGTGAGACCCCGGCTGCCGCCACCCGACCTGAGACGTCGAACTTGGCCGCCTGCAGGGCTCCGAAGACGGCGTGGCGAGCCGGCAGCTCGGGGAACCTCGCCTCCAGCAGGGAGACGCACGCCGCGTCCCTGGGTGTCGCCTTCCCGGCGGCCGGGCTCAGGTTCACGCAGTCCAGGAGGATGGTGCCTGGGGCGGGGGGGGGACAACCGGAGTCGTCATCGGCACCGTCATTGGCACCGTCCCTCTCGGACAGGGCTCGGCGAGGGCCGCCCGTCCTCACCGTGCAGCAGCGCGGCCGTCAGTCTGTCCAGCACACCCGGGGGACCTTGGGCGATCCGCTCCGTCACCAGCGTGGCGCAGGAGCCCACCGGCTCCACCGTCACCGTGCAGCCGGGAGCTCGGTCCCGTTCCAACGGCCGGTGATCAAGGACCTCCACCACGGCCTCTTCCAGGGCTGCGTCGGTGCTGACGGGCGAGACAGGGAGGGTGAGACCCCCTGCACGGTCCCGGGGCGCAGCCGCGATGCGTCACCCCCAGCAGAGCCCGAGAACCCCCTGGTTCCTCTTTTCCTTCCGGAAAGGGAAGGATTTTACCCGCCCCGGGCCAAAATAAGTGAGGAAAAAGTGAAGGCTTCAGCTGGGTGGCCCCGTGCCCCCTCCTCGGCTCACCCGGGCAGGACATGGTGATCCACCAGCGTCAGGGAGAGCAGCCCGGCGCGGTGCAGCCCCCCCAGGTCGATCTCATCCCGAAAGATGAGGGAGGCGGTGGGGATGCCCTGCTCCCGCAGCAGGAACGTCGTCTCCGTCCGCAGGGCGAAGTCGGCGCGAGGGATGTTCAGCACAGGGACGAAGGTGGCTTTGGGAGCCGGGGAGGTCTGTGGTGGGGGGGGTGACACCCGGTGAGGTGGCCCCCGAGCCACCGTTTGCCCCCAGGCCAGTGGGCGAGCCTCACCTTCGCCAGGAAATAAGCCAGGGCCAGGGCCGAGACGGTGGAGTCCAGGTCACAGGCCTCGTTGCCCATCACCACGTGGATCTCCCGGTGATGCCGGACATGCTCCTGCCGGGGCGGGAGGCATCAGGTGCGGCGGTGATGCGGTCCGGTCCCTTCCCCTTCGCTGCCTGCGAGGGGACGTCCCAGTGTCCCCAGTCACTCATCGCAGGTGTCGCCCACAGATGCCACCCGCTGGCACCCATTGTGCAGCGGATGGGCTCCCAGTGTTCCCAAAGTGCCAACTGGGACGAGACCTGGCTGGGATCCATTTGTGGCACAAAAGCCTCACGGTTTCGAGGCACATGCACAAAACCAGGCGCACCAGGGTGAAAGGGAAACCCCAGCTCGGCTGCGAGCGACCGCAGGAGCCTGGACCAAAGCGCCTTCTCTAGAGCTGGTGAGTTTGGGGCTGTCCCCCAAAACACCACGCTTCGCCCCTTTTTTTCTTGCCTGCAGCAGCAAGAAAAAAACGTCACCCGCATCACCCGCAAACCCCCCGTCCCGGCTGCCGGCACCCGCCGCGCTGGTGGGAGCCGCCCTGGTCCGGGCCCTTTTTCGGTGACAGTTATTCCGTGCCGTAACCCACATTCGCTCGTTTATTCCGTACAAGCCGAGGAAGTAAACAACCGAGAGCCGCCTGCGGCACCCACCCCACAGCGGGTCGGGGGCCTCGATCCTCTGAGCACCCTGCTCCCCCCTGCGCCCCCCTTTCCTGGGCACCCAGTCCCACTGCGCCCTCCTCCCCATTGCACCCCGCTTCCCCCAGCACCTCATTTTCCATGCACCCTGTTCCCCAGAGCACCCTGGTCCCCATGCACCCCGATCCCCTGGGCACCCAGCTCCCTCTGCACCCCAATCCCCCTGCACCCTGCTTTCCTGGGCACCCAGTCCCCACTGACCCAGTTCCCTGCTGCATCCTAAGCCCCTGGGCACCCAGCCCCCATGCACCCCGCTCCCTGGGCATCCTGCTCCCCCTGCACCCCACTCCCTGGGCACCCACCTCCCCATTTCAACCCACTCCCTGGGCACCCACCTCCCTGGGCACTCTGCTCCCCCTGCACCCCACTCCCTGGGCACTCTGCACCCCACTCCCTGGGCACCCACCTCCCCATTTCACCCCACTCCCTTGGCACCCACCTCCCCATTTCACCCCCCTCCCCCGGGCACCCCCCGCTACCTGAAGAGCCGCCCGGTTCCCCTCCACGAACCGCTCCATAGCGGCGCCGATCCACGCCCCAACCCGCCCGGCCCGACCCAGTATGGCCCAGTACAACCCAGTACAAGCGCGCCCCCCCGACACCGCGCCGCCTCTCCTCAGGCATCGGGGCGTGGCCGCGCGCGGGGGTTGCCGGGAAGGGGGCGGGCGGGGCACCGCCCCGCCCGCCCCCTTCCCGGCACCCCCCGCGCGCCTCCCTGAGGAGGTGGGGGGGCGGTGGGTGATGGTGGCACCCCCTGGCACCCCTCAGCACCCACAAACCCCCCAGTGACACCCCAGACCCCCCCTCCCGACTGTATTTCGCCTCAGGGCGGTGCCACCTCAGCCCCGTGACGGGGAGCAGGGGCCGGTAGGCCCGTCAGCGCGGGGGGGGTCACCAGCGCCGCCTCTCCCCGCCCCTTCGGCCTCTCTTCCTCCTCCTCCTCCTCCTCCTCCTCCTCCTCGCCCGGCTGTAAATCCGCCTTCCCAGGCACAGAGCCGGAGCGTGGGGCTCGGCGGTGGAGAGCAGGCCGCTGGCCGGCTTGGAAAAGAGGGGGAAAAAAAGGGAAAAAGGAGGAAAAAAGAAGGGAAAAGGAAGGAAAAAGTAAGGGAAAAGTAGGAAAAAAGGAGTAATAAGGAGTAAAGAGGAGGAATAAACAGGAAAAAGGAAGAAAGAGGGAGGAATAAAGAAGAAAAAAGGAAAAAGGAGGAAAAAAGGAAGGAAAATGGAGGAATAAAGAAGGAAAAGAGGAAAAAGGTGAAAAGAGGAGAGAAAGGAGGAAAAGAAGAGAAAAGGAGGAAAAAGAAGAAAAAAGAAGGGGAAAGGAGGAAAAAGAAGAAAAAAGAAGGGAAAAGGAGGAAAATAGGACTAAAAGGAGAAAAAAGGAGTAAAGAGGAATAAACAGGAAGAAGGAAAAGGGGGAAATAAGGAAAAACAAGGAAAGGGAGGAAAAAACAAGGAAAAGGAGGAAAAAACAAGGAAAAGGAGGAAAAAACAAGGAAAAGGAGGAAAAAAGGGAAAGGAGGAAACAAGGAAAAAGAAGAAAAGTGAAAAAAAGGAGAAAAGAAGGAAAAAGGAGGAAAAAAAGGAGAAAAGAAGGAAAAAGGAGGAAAAACAAGGAAAACGAAGGGGAAAAGGAGGAACAGGAGGGCGCGGGAGCCACGGCCGCGAACCGGCTGCGAAGTAAGAGCGGGGCGGGGGCGGCACCGGCGACGTTCGGGGGGACCGGGGCGAGGGGGGTCCTGGGGGGGGCTCAGCCTGTCCCCGGTCGGTGCCGAGTGGGGAAACTGAGGCAGGGCAGCGCCCGGAGCCCCGCCGCGCCCACCGCCGCCGGCCGGGGCCGTCCCGCCGCCCGCAGCCGGTTTTTCCGGCTCCCGGAACGCACCGACCGGCGGCGGGGGCGGCTCAGCGCCGGGCACCGGGCTGGGGAGGCGGCACCGGGCACCGGGAGGCAGCGCCAGCCCTTCCGCAGCCGCCCCGCCAGCCCCTGGGTATCCCTCCTTTTACAGGAATATTTAATTTAATTTTTTTTATTTTAGAAGAATATTTATTTAGTTCTTAAGATTATTTTTATCTAATTCCCCACCTGTCTAGCAAGAATACTCATTATTTAATTATTAAATAAATTATTTAGTTAATAATGCCACTTATTTACCTGTCTGCCGAGAGGATTTCTTCATTTATTTCCACACTGTTGATTTGTTTCCAAGGAATAATTATTTCTTTCCTTACTCCGGGTTTACCTCGTAAGAGGATTTATTCCCTGCTGACTTACCTGCCCGTCAAGGATGTTTGTGTCTTTATTTCATAACGCTGCTTGTTCACTCGAGAATATTTATTCACTTATTTATTTCCCTGTTTCTCCATGACCCACTTATTTATTAACAAATAATAATAAATAAATAGAGGGTCACCATTGGGCACTGGCCTCCTCTTCTTGCCCCCAAGACCCCCTGCTCCGCCCCTAAAAGCAATGGGGACAGCCTGGGGGGCACTGAGCCCTTGATTTGCCCCTGGGCTTGTGCCAGCTCCCCAAAAATCCCTTTTTCCCCCAATTTCCACCCTGCCGGGCATTTCCATTGCTGGTTATCGTCGTTGTCCCTCTCTGAGCAGACCCGGCTGCCTTGGGGATACGGGGGGCTGCGGGAGGGTCCGGGCCCGGTAACGGCCAGGGGGGCACTGGGGAGGGCCGGGGCAGAAAACCCAGTCAAAGCCAAATTTGCCATATCTGTGGAATATTTCAAAGCCAAATTTGCTAAATCTCTCCGCAGGAGGATCTTCGCCGGGCTGAGTCTGCAGGAAGACCCCAGTGGAAGTGCCGGAATCCGCTTCTGCTCCGTCGAACCCCCCAGTTCCTCCCAGGTTGGTCGGGGTTTTCCCTTCTTGCCGTGGAGACGGGACGTAGGTCAAATCCGCGCCCAGCCACGGCGTTGGATTTTCGAGCGGCGGCGCAAGCGGCCAGCGGTTTATTTTTCGTTATTTAACTGGGCGTGAAGGGGTGGGGGAGAAAAAAATCCCATTTAACGAGCCATGTCTGGTGAATGCGTCGGGCTAATTACGTGTTTTTTCTCCAAACACCCAAGTTTGGGCTTCTAAGAGAGCGTTTGGGATGCGGCTGTTCCTGGACGGATCCGGAGCGTTCCCAGGGGCCTGATCCAGAGCTGCTCGAGGCGGGACGCCACGGTGAGGGTCCTACTGCCACCTGCTCCGATGGAGCAGCTGCCTGAGCGGGAAGGGACGATCCCGGCCCCTTCCAGCAACGAAGAGACCCGGCGGCTCCCAGAGGAGGCTGTCAGTGGGGAAGAGATGCCGGCTGGCAGCCGGGAGAGCCCGGCACCGGACGGGCAAGCCGCCGTGCCGTACGGCGGGGAGGAGACCGTGCCTTCCAGCCCTGGCATGGGGCAGCCGGGCTGTGCCCCACATCTCCCTTCCGATGAGCATCCGCTGGAAGATGCTGGGGAGAAGCAGCCTGCGGAGGGTGGGGGGTCCCTGCCGGGTGCCCCCGTGCCCAGCCTGGCTGCTGAGGCGGTGGGGTCACCGGCTGAGCCCCCCCGAAGCCGAACGCCCAACCGGGAAGCGGAGGCGGATTTTTATTGCGTGAAGTGGATCACCTGGAAAGGCGAACGGACGCCCGTCGTCACGCAGAGCGAGAACGGGCCCTGCCCGCTCCTGGCCATCATGAACATCCTCCTCTTGCAGTGGAAGGCAAGCGGGGCGCAGGGGGGGCTGGGGGGCTGGCAAGGGGGCAATGGGCTCAGCCCCCCCGGATGGTGAGGGGAAGGGGCCGGGGCCGGCCCCCAGCCTCTCGGTGCTTCCAGGTGAAGCTGCCGCCGCAGAAGGAGGTGATCACGGCTGAGGAGCTGATGGCACATTTGGGTGAGCCCCTTGCCCCTGCCGTGCTGCCAGGCACGGCGGCGTGCTGTGGGTAGCCGGGCACGTGGCCGGCGGCTGACGGCACTGCCTTGCAGGGGATTGCATCTTGTCCACCCAGCCCCGGGAGCCGTCGGAGGGGCTGCAGCTCAACTTCCAGCAGGTGAGGAGCGAGGCCGTGTCTCACCCAGCCCCAAAAATTGATCCTTGCCCTGTCTCGGGGAGCGCTGGTGGCCTCGGGCTGCAAGACCTGGGGTGCCAATGCTCTTCCTGAGCAAGACCCCCATGTTCCTCCCCCCCAGAACATCAACGACACCATGATGGTCCTCCCCAAGCTCTCGACGGGGCTGGATGTCAACGTGCGGTTCACGGGTGTCTCGGACTTCGAGTACACGCCCGAGTGCATCGTCTTCGACCTCCTCAACGTCCCGCTCTACCACGGCTGGCTGGTGGACCCCCAGGTGAGCTGGCCCCACAGCTCTCCTGCCACCTGGCTGGTGGCTTGTGTGGGTGCAGGGACACACAGGAACGATCTGAGGGTGGTGAGGCACTGGCACAGGTTGCCCAGAGAAGCTGTGGCTGCCCCATCCCTGGAAGTGCTCAAGGCCAGGCTGGATGGGACTTTGGGCAACCTGGTGTAGGGGAGGGTGTGCCCATGGCAGGGGGGTTGGACTAGAAGATCTTTGAAGGTCCCTTCCAACCCAAACCATTCCATGATGGCGCCTTCCCCACGGTGGAAACCACCAGCTCAGCTTCTTGGTCGTCCCCATGACAGAGCGGTGGTGCAGCTGGTTGGGGAAGGTTCAAACTGAGCCATCCCCCCCCTGCCCTGGGCTGCTGCGGGTGGGAGGGCAGGTCCCCGCAGCCCCGGTGCTCACCCACCCCCCTGGCCCTTCCCCTCCCACAGAGCCCGGAGGTGGTCCAGGCGGTGGGCAAGCTCAGCTACAACCAGCTGGTGGAGAAGATCATCACCTGCAAACAGGCCAGCGACTCCAGCCTGGTGAGCGAAGGTAATGGCCCCCACCGCACAGCTGCCCGCTCCCCAGGGCACCCCCGGGCACCGCTCCCACCCTGCTCTCGCCCCAGGGCTGGTGGCGGAGCAGTTCCTGGAGTCCACAGCCTCCCAGTTGACCTACCACGGGCTGTGTGAGCTGACGGCCGCCGTCAGGGAGGGCGAGCTCAGCGTCTTCTTCCGCAACAACCACTTCAGCACCATGATAAAGCACAAGGTGCGGTGCCAGCCCCCGCCCCGGCTCCCTTGGAGCCGGCGGACCCCCCCTCAGCACTGCCCGGGGCCGACTGTCCCCTCTTCCCCCTCCTCAGGGCCACCTCTACCTGCTGGTGACGGACCAGGGCTTCCTGCAGGAGGAGGGGGTGGTCTGGGAGAGCCTCCACAACGTGGACGGAGACAGCTGCTTCTGCGACACCGATTTTCACCTCAGCCACGCGCCGGGCAAGGAGGGGGCCACCGCGGCCCCCCCGGACCACCGGCTCCAGCAGAGACAAGTGGACCAGGTGGGGGACGCCTGCGTGCCGTCCTGGTTCTGGGGGGTGCCGCAGGGTGTGGGTCTGCCGTGCTGAGCCCCCCTCCTCTCCTTGTGACCCCCCCAGGATTACATGATCGCGCTGTCCCTGCAGCAGCAGCAGGGTCAGGACCCCTCTGCACTCAGCGACCTGGAGCTCGCTCGCCAGCTGCAGCAGGAGGAGTATCAGCATCATCATCATCATCTTCAGCAGCAGCAGCAGGTCCCCTGCGCAGGTAACCGGGTGCACCCTGCTGGGACTGCAGCCCCAGGGTGTGGGTGCTTCTCACCCCCTCACCACCCTGCCCGGCCCCACCAGCTGGTCCTGGGGGGCGGTGGGTGACCCCCTGGGATGAAGGGGGGTCTCTGCGGGTCCTCAGCCCCCTCGTCGCACCCGCAGGGCCGCGCGCAGCCGGGCAGCCGGGCCGGAGAACGGAGGCAGCGGCAGAAGCCGGACTTGGACTGCACCCTCCTATAGCACCCCGTGCCTGGTCCCTGCGGGGGGCACCCGTGGGGGCCCTGCCCCACTCCCACCGTGGCCCCCCTGAGCTCCTGGCCGCGCTAGGGCGTGGGGTGGGGTCCCTGCAGCCGGAGCCCCCGACTCCTCACTGCCGTCTGTTCTCCGGGGAGACCCCGTGGGGGTCCCTGGGGCCAGGAGTGGGGGGACACACGAGGGGGTGTCCTTCCCCACCCACGGCCGGGACCACCCACATCTTTCCAGTGGCCTTAACACGGGGGGATCCCACCCCTCGGTCCCTGCTCCTGGACATGGGGGGACACATGTCTGGGGGGGGGATACGGCACCCCCGTGTCCGAAACGCGGCCTTAGCCCTCGGCAAATAAAGGACTTGTCCCTGTGCACGTGGGTCCGGCCCCTTGACACCCGTGGGGGTCTCTGCTCCCCACGGGGTGTGCGGGTTTGGGGGGGTCTGGGGGGATTTGGGGTGATGGGACCCTCTGCACCCCACGGGATGTGGGTTTGGGGGGGGGGGGTGGGGTGACGAGATCCCCCGCACCCACGGGCACGCGGGTTCGGGCCCTCCCGTGGGTGCAGCGGCGGGGCGCGGCCGGCAGGGGGGGTCCCCGCACCGGGACCGGCGCCAGCCCGGGGAGGGGGGGGGGGGGGCGCTGGGGCGAGGGAGATGTATGGGGGGGTGTATAGAATGCATAGGGGTGTCTATAGGGGACGGGAGGGGGGTACCGGGGGTGGGGGGGGGGAGGAGAGGGGATGTCTCGGGGGGGCGGATGGGGTATATAGGGATGAGCAGGGCGTCTGGGGGGGGGGGAGGGGGGCGTATAGAGGGCACAGAGGGTGCCCATAGGGTGTCTATACGGGGTGCACGGGGGGGGGCACAGGGCGCGCACGTGGCTGGGTGTCGGTCGCCGATAGCGGTGAGCGCCGGGCGCGCCCCGGGCTGTCCGCCCCCGCCGATCCGCCTCCCGGCGATGGATTGCTCACGCCTGGCGGCCCCGCCCCGCCCCTCGGCGCGCTCCGCTCCCCCCGGGGCCCTCGGCGTTGGCGGTGACGTCACTCCCGCCGCTGCCTGGCGCGGGGCGCGCGCGGGCGGGGGGGGGGCGAGCGGCAGCGCGAGGCGGCGGCGGACGGCGCGTGAGTGCGGCGGGGGGGGGGGGGGTCGGGGCCTCCGGGCTCCGCCGGGCGCGGCCGCGCTCCGGAGGGTCGGGCCGGGCCAGGGCGGTGGCTCGGCCCGCGGGGGGGGGCGCGGGCCCGTTCTCGGTTCCTGGTTCCCGGTTCCCCCCCCCGCCAGTCCCCCGGGGCTGCCCGCCGCGGTGGGCCCGGGCCCGGTGGGGGCGGGCGGGGCGGGAGGGGGCGGGGGGCACCCTCGGTGTTTCCGGGCCGCCGCCCGCGGGCGGCCCCGTGCCTCGACCCCCCCCCCCCCCCCCCCAAGGGCCCGACAGGGTTCCCCGGCTCGTCCGGCCGCGCGGGGGGGGCCGGGGCCCCGGGGCCGGAGGGAGACGGTGCCCCCCCGGCCCGCTGCGAGGCCCGGGGCCCGGCCGGTGTCCCCGGCGGGACCGGGGTGCGGCCCGTCCCTCCGACGGTGACCCGGTGCCCCCCAGCCGGGGTGGGGAGGAGCCCCCGGTGCCGGGTCCCCGACGGGGTTCGGTGCTCCCAGCCCCGGTTCTTCCCCGGGGCCCGGACCCGTCACGGCCTTCACGCTTTCCAGCGGGATCGCTCCGCAATTCCCCCCGGGGGGGCCCGGCGGACGGTACCGGTCCCCCCCCCCCCCCGGCTCGGCGGGGCCGGTTCCGGCTCCTCTCCGTCCCCGCGGCACCAGCCGGGCCCCGCTGCCCCCGTTTCCCCGGGGCGGGGGAAGATGCCGCCGGCCCCGACCGGGGCCTTACCCCGCGCCGCCCGTTACCCGCCCGCGGCCCCGTCCCGTCCCGGTTACCGGGAACCGGCGCGCGCTCCCGCCCGCGCTTGCGAAACCGACCGCGGCGGTTCCTCTTCCCCCGGCCCGGAGCGAAGCCGCTTCGTCCCGCGCCCGAATCCCGGCTCCGTGCCCGGGATTTGCCTCCCGGGGAGCGGCGGGACCCCCCGCCCGGCCCCGCGGAGCCCGGGGGGGGTCACCGGCTCGTGCCCGGTGCCGGGATGTGCCGGTGCCCCCGTGGCGGGGGCGGCGCTGGGTGGGTGGGCTGCGGTGCCCGCCCGCCGCGGTGCCCGTCGAAGGCACAAAGGTGCCCATTGTGCCGCCAGCAAATCCCTAATCCCGCGCTGCCAGCCGCCCGGGTCCGGCCGCGCGGCCAAGGGGCGGCGGTGGGCTCCGTGCCTCAGTTTCCCCGCCGCGGCGGTGGGCCACGTGCCCGGATCGATCCTGGGGTATGGACGCAGCACTTGGGAGAGAAACCATGTTGGAGGGTTTCCCTCCTCTTCCTCCCGCCACGATCCCGAGGTTGTGCCCATCCCCGGCCCTGTGCCACGCCGTGTGATGCCACCACGGCGGGGAAATCCTGGAGACCGGGAAGCCGGTTCCTCCCTCCACCGGTGCCAAGGATCGGTCTCACCGGTCGGAAGCGAGAGCCGTTCCCGGTTAATCATCACCCGCTGACCTCTGTGCCGCAGGGAGCAAAGTCCCTCTGCCGGAGCCGACTGCCCGGCCGCGCCGCGTGGCACGACGGGGGTTTCACCGGCCGGGGGCTCCCGGTGGGGCGCGGGGCGCCGGGTCCAGCCGGGACGTGTCGGACGGAGCTGGCGGCACCGGCTGGAGGGAGCCAGCAACCGGCTGCGAGCCGGGGTTGGCGCAGGGCTCCCCTGCTGCCAGGGGGTGCCAGGTGCCCCCCTCACCTCTCCCTCTCTTTTCCTGCCCCCCCAGCATGTTCCAGACCCTGTACAGCTATTTTTGGTGGGAGCGGCTCTGGCTCCCGGCAAACCTCACCTGGGCCGACCTGGAGGACCGGGATGGGCGAGTCTACGCCAAAGCCTCCGACCTCTACATCACCCTCCCCTTGGCCTTCCTCTTCCTCGTCGTGCGGCACCTCTTTGAGACGTGAGTCCCTTCCCGGCGTCGGGGGGACCCTCACCCAGCTGCCCCCGCACCCCAGGGGCTGCGCGCGGGGCTGGGCACGTGCTGCCACCACCCCCCGGACGTGTCGCCCTGACCTCGGGGGGGGCCATGGCACCGCGGGGGTGCTGCCCCCGACCCGGGGCACGTCCGGGGCCACGGACCTGTGCCCGGCGGTGCCGCACAAATCCGGCTTTGTGCATCCTCCGCCGCCCTTTTCGCGGCGCGGGCGGCCGCCGGCCCCGGCGGTTGAGGAGCGATTTGTTGGGCAAACAATGGCGAGCGGGGCTGGGAACAGACGGGGCTTTGTTGGGAGAAGGGGGAGGCACCTCCGCCGCGGTGGGTACGGCTGCCACTCCGTGGGGGAGGGCTGGTCCCCCAACCCTGGGGTGACCAAGAGCCCTGGGGGATTCCCCCGTGGTGAAACCCACCTCGGAGAAGCAACTGGATGGGGAAACTGAGGCACCGAGTGGCTGTGGGTCCTTGAGTGGCGTCGATGGGGCCGTGTCAGCCAGGTGACGCAGAAACGGGGGCGTTTCGTGCCCCCCTGCTCCTTGCCCAGGTACGTGGCCACCCCCCTGGCCGGGCTGCTGAACGTCAAGGAGAAGGTCAGGTTAAAAGCCACCCCCAACGCCGTGCTGGAGAAGTTCTACGCCACCACCACCAAACACCCCAAGCAGGTGAGGGGGGGTCGGGGTCCCCGAAAGGGGCTGGTGGTGGCTGGGGGAGGGTGAGCGGTGGTGCCGGGGCGCCGCGGCGGTGACATCCCTGCCGCCCCCCCAGGCCGACGTGGAGATGCTCTCCAAGAAGAGCGGCTGCACGGTGCGGCAGGTGGAGCGCTGGTTCCGCCGCCGCCGCAACCAGGACCGGCCCAGTCTGCTCAAGAAGTTCAGGGAGGCCAGGTGAGACCCCGCGCCGGCGTCACCGGCGCCCCGCGGGCCGCGTCCCGTCGGCGGTGGGGCTGTGGGGGCACCGGGGAGGGCGGAATACGGGGCTGGGGGTCCATCCTTCTCCCTCCCTCGCGCCGGGGCCCGGCTGAGCACCGTCTGCTTCCTTTTTCCAGTTGGCGATTCACGTTTACCTTCTTGCTTTCATTGCTGGCATGGCTGTCATAGTGGATGTGAGTATCGCCCCCTGCCTGCGCCCCCCTGGCCCCCCCGGCCCCCCACCCCCTCTGACACCTCTCTGTCTCTCTGCCCTCCCCGCATCCCGCAGAAACCCTGGTTCTACGACCTCCGGGAGGTGTGGAAGGGATACCCCATCCAGGTGAGCCCCCGACCCCATCCCATTGCCATCCCACGGCCCGTCCTGCCCCCCCGGAGCAGCTCCGGTGACGAGGGACGGGAACCGGAGCCCCCGGGCATGCGAGAGGGTCTCTCCGGGGCTGCGCCGTGTCTCTGGCACCCGTCTGGGTTCGGGGATGGAGTTGGCACGCCATGGGGTACAGAAGGGCCCCCGGGACACCCGTGGGTCTGGCTGGTGCCCACGGAAGGGGATCGAACCCCCTGGGACACACGGAGGATCCCCCCAGCCCACCTGTCGGCTTTCAGAGCGTGCTGCCCTCCCAGTACTGGTACTACATGATCGAACTCTCCTTCTACTGGTCCCTGCTCTTCAGCATCGCCTCCGACGTCAAGCGCAAGGTGGGCCGTGATGGCGGGGGGCTCTGGGGACGCTGGGGACGTTGCGGTGGGGTTTTTCACCCTCGTGGTGGACATTATGGACCAGCGGGTGGGAGGGTCTGGGGCCACGGAGGGGATCTTGGAGATGGGGGGGGGCGGTGGGGTGCTGGGGGCCACGGCCGGGTGGGTGTAACCCCCGGCTCCCCCTTCCCCGGGCGCAGGACTTTAAAGAGCAAATCATCCACCACGTCGCCACCATCATCCTCATCAGCTTCTCCTGGTTCGCCAACTACGTCCGTGCAGGGACGCTCATCATGGCCCTGCACGACTCGTCGGACTATCTGCTGGAGGTACGTCCCCCCCGCGCGGCCGCGGCCGCGTCCCGCCGCCCCCCCCACACCTCACCCCCCGCCTCCGCCCCCGCAGTCCGCCAAGATGTTTAACTACGCCGGCTGGAGGAACACTTGCAACAACATCTTCATCGTCTTCGCCGCCGTCTTCATCGTCACCCGCCTGGTCATCCTGCCCTTCTGGTGAGCGCCGGTCGCTGGTGAACGAGTGGGGAAACTGAGGCACGGGGTGGGGTGCCAGTCCCTGCCTGCAACAGCTGCTTCTCCCGGCAGGATCATGCACTGCACGGTGGTTTATCCGCTGGATCTGTATCCCGCCTTCTTCGGCTACTACTTCTTCAACTTCATGATGGTGGTGCTGCAGTCGCTGCACATCTTCTGGGCCTACCTCATCATCCGCATGGCCCAGAAGTTCATAACTGGAAAGGCAAGAGGGGGTGTGGGGATGGCTGGGGGCTCCCAGCCCCTCGCCAAGGAGCTGTGTGCGATGCGACTCGGCATGGATGGAGGGCACGAGTCTGCCCCGGGAGCAAGGTGGCGGTGGGGGGTTTGCAGGGGAGACCCCCAAACTGTGAAGCCGGAGTGGACTGGGCTTCCCGAGTCCTGGAGGGTGCTTGGGGAGGTGGTTGTGATGGGGGAAACTGAGGCACGGCGGGAAACAGGGCGCCGCTGACCGAACCCACCCCCCTTTCCCTCTCCCCCCACAGGTGGTGGAGGACGAGAGGAGCGACCGTGAAGAAACGGACAACTCGGGGAGGAGGAGGAGGCGGCAGCGGCGAAGAACGGGCCCCTCTCCAACTGGCCACCCCTCCTCAACAACAACCACCGCAAAACCGACTGAGTGCCCGTGCCCCGTCTCTGCGCCGATGCCACCCTGGCGTAGCGCCCAGGTCCCCGTCCCCTCCATCCTCTCCCCTCCCTGGTCCAGCAGAGCAAACTGGGGCCCAGGAGTGCCCGTCTGGGCCCCCGGCCCGCTCCGGTGCCCGCTCCGGCCAGGGGCCGCGGCTCGGGGTGGCAGCAGTCTGCTGCTTCCCCACCTCCCGCTCCGCGTCGGTGCCCTCTCTGCCTTTCACCTCCTGCCTTAATGCACCGCGGTGCCCCGGGATGGGCAGAGCGAGGGTGGCTCCAGCCGGGATCCCTCCGGGACGGCTCCTCCGCCTCCCCGCAGCCCCTCGGATCGGCTGTGCCGGAGACCTCCAGCCCCTCGCCGGGCTCCAGCCCCGCGTTATTCCCCCTTTTCCCGACCATCCCCTCGCCGGAGGGGAGCGCGTCCCCGACCCGTGGGCGAGGGAGGGTGGTGGAAAAGCCACCGGTGCGGCCGGTGCCCGCGGTGGTTTCGGTGGTTCCGTGGCCGAATGATGAGGGCAGGGCACGGCGGGCACGGGCTCCACGAGCATCTCTCGGAGTTTAATCCCCTCGTTTCTGTCCGTGGGTTTCGCGTCTCTCCGTGGCCTCTCCTGGTCCCTTCTCCAGCTGGCACAGGACAAATTTGCAAGTGATTTTTTTTTTTTTTTCCTTCTTTTTTGTTTGTTTGTTTCTATTTATTTGGAAGACGGACGGAGCCGGGCTTGGCTCTGCCTCCCGCGTCCACCCGGGATGCGGCGAGACCTCCCAGCGCGGAGGGGTGGGGGAAAAGGACCATTAACCAACGTCAGACCAAATGTGTTTGTTGTTTTTGTTTTTTAAAAAAAAAAGAAATAAAAGTTAAATATATTAAAAGTTAAAAAAAACTAATAAACTTCAGTAAAAAAAAAAACCAAAAGGGTGGGCTCGGGCATCTTCTGTGGCTGGCACAGCGGCCCCCGCAGGGGCGACCGCTTTCGTGTAGGCAGTGCTGGGAGGGGGCAAACTGGAGGATTTTGGTGTTTTTACGTTGTTTCCCTGCCCCCCCCCCCCCCCAAAGGCACTTCACGTGTTCAGAACCAGCTGGAGCTGGCCACAGCCACCCGAGCCGCCCCGGCCCCGTGGCCACAAAGCCGCTATTGAGGTGGCCGCCCAGGATGGAACCGGAGCTCGTGGGGCCAAGAAAGGTGTTTTTTGTGCTTTTTTTTTAAAAAAAAAGGTTATTTAGCATGGGGGAGAAGAAGGTGCCCTTGTGTAAGCACAGGGGGGGAAGGGAGTTTAAAGAAAAAGGGAGTTTCACCTGCAGGGCTGGCATGGGGCAGCCCGGGCTGGCACACGGCTGCGCTGCCGCCTGGCTCAGCCCTTGCCCAGCCGCAGGTGCCCACGTCAGGTCTGGGTTGAGCAGGCGGGTTGGGGCCGTCTGGCTGCAACGTCGGAGTATTTGAAGCCAAATTCCGTGTTTGGAGCCTCCGGTTGGATCCCGGGAGGGCGGGAGATGCGCTGGGCATCAACCCCCCGTGCCCGCGCCCGGAAGCTCGAGGGGCTGCTCGTGCACGGATCGAAGAACACACGTTCCGGCTTTTTGACAATGAAAAGATTTTTACAACAGTGATCACAGTTGAAGACAGATGTGGGTTTTGGGTTTGGGGTTTTTTTTGTGTTTTTTTTTTTTCACTTCAATTCACATCGCCGCTATAAACCCACAGTGGTCCGCTCTTCCAGGGCGTCTCTCCTCCATCCCAGCCGCTCCCGCCGGCCGCGGGTGAGAGCAGCAGCTCAGTCACAACCGTGAAGCACTTCCCTGGAGTCGGGGTGAAGTGTTTCCAGCTGGAAAACCAGCAGCCCAGCAGTGGGAGCTGGAGGAGAGCAGGAACAGCCGCTCGCCACCAGCTCAGGCCGTCACGGCTCCGCTCACCGGCCTTTCCCGCGGCACAGAGGGGAGGCACCGTCCCCTGGCAGGGGAGGGCAGCCCCTGGATGGGGCAGAAGGGAAGTTGGCAGCATCAGGCAGCTGGTTTGGGCATCACCCCCCACTGCAGCCACCGCTCACAGTCACGTTCCCGGTCCGTGTCCATCTGCCGCTGTAATTTTCAAGCGAATTTCGCCTTCGTAACGGCCACGATGGAACAGCCGCCTCTGGAGAAGAGCCATCACCCCGGGCAGGGGACAGTCAGCGACCAGCGGGTCGAGAGGGACGCGGCGGGCACCGGGTGGGCTCACAGCAGGCCGCCCGCGGCACTCGATGGCCCCGCAGCAGCACAGCAGCTCTTTGCCTTCCACGCTGCCCCATTCGTAGTTGTAATCCCACGTCAGCTCCGTGCCGGCTCGGATCCTCCTGGGAAAGGGAGCAGAGAGCAGAGGCTGGGAAAAGAGGCCATTCCAAAGAGGGGGAGAAGCTGGACCTCCTGCTGGCAGAGCGCGACACACACGCACGACCTCTCCGGCAGGACGGCGCAGGGGTGAAGCCGCCAGCGCGGCGGCCTGCGGCTCCGCAGCGAGCGAAGGGACAAAGTCCCCGTGAATCCCTCCCGTGGGGCTTCCCAGAGGAGACACCGCGTTCGCGGAGCCCCAGAGGCACGTGGCAGGGATTCACCGCTGCCCAAGCGGTTTGTGACTCAAGCAGCTGGGTGGCTGCTCCGTGCTTGACTCCCCTTTGAAAGACCCAAAACTGATGGGAATCGCACCGGAATCTCCCCTGTAGGAAGCGCGGTCCTCACCCCCGCTCATCTCCGCGCTTCTCCCCTGCTCAGGCTGGTGGGAAACAGCCGTCACCAGGAGCAGGGAACGCGCCGCCCCGGCCACGGAGCCGGCTCCGAGCAAGCCCCTTCCCCGCGGGCGTCGCGACTCACTTGCTGGCGAAGAAGGCGACCCAGGGGAAGCGGAGGTCGTGCGTGTCCACGGAAAACGTTCTGCACGAAGAGGTTGGGGCTGCAGCTGTGCTGTAACGGGAGCGGAGACACACAGTGAGCGAGTTCCTGCGTCGGGAGGGACCGACAGCAAACACCAGCCTTTCCAAACACGCAGCATTCCTGATTTGTCTGCTGCATCCAGCTGGAACGGGACACACTCCCTCCCCTGCCTGCACGGGATGAGTCACAAGACCCGCGCTCGCAAAGGTAACGGTCGCTGGAAGGACTGACTCAAGCCATCCGCTTGCCACGCGTCACGGGGCCGGAGCAGCTGCCCTGTTTCACTCGGGTGGGGTGGATCACCCTCCCAGTCCTGCTCTTTTCCCACTTTTTTTACTGTATTTCTCTAGTCTTGGGGAGGAACAGGCCCGCTGAAAGCACCGGTCACCCCAAAGAGGTCCCTTTC
Organism: Tauraco erythrolophus; assembly: GCF_009769465.1. NCBI lineage: Eukaryota > Metazoa > Chordata > Aves > Musophagiformes > Musophagidae > Tauraco > Tauraco erythrolophus. The sequence continues at coordinate 442,014 of NC_141494.1, forward strand.
CCCTCTCAGCTGCCAAGGGATGTTGCCCCGGGCCCTGGCCAGGGCAGCGACTCACGTTGAGGTAACCGGCCCAGGTTCCCTTCCAGCTTGGCGTCGATGATGTAACAGGACTCCTCTCCGTCGTAGAACTGGCGCGTGGTTCTGTGGACGGCGCGCTCTCGCCCTTGTCGGCCGCTGCCATGTTGGTGGACTTGATGGCGATGCCGTGGGTGGATTTCAGGGCGAAGCCGCGGGTGGATTTCACCGCCACCCTGCCTCTTGACGGGACCTACCACGGGAGAAGAGCAAACCCTGCCACGTTCTCCCTCCGTCGGCCGGGAGAGGAGCCCCCAGCAGTGCTCCCGGCCCCACAAACCCCACAGGGATGCGCTCAGATCTAAATTACCACCCTGGGATGGCTCCGACCCAGCGGAGCCTGGAAACCCGTTACTTTTCTTAGATATCCACAAACCTCTAGACTTGCGGACGGGGTTTTGCAGTTACGTCGCAAACCACACGACGGGAAGCCTCAGACCTCGGCAAGTGGGGACAAAGCTCCCGAGGAGGCTGGAGCAGGATGCTCCACGCTCGCAGCTGCTACGTCCCCATCAGCCCTTCCTGGGGGTTTCTGGCTCAAATTTCTCGCTGCACCTCCGTACTTTCCTCCCCCAGCAGCCTGTCCTCACCTGACCCAGACGAGGGGTTTTTCTTGTCATCCCCCTCCTCCTCCTCGGAGCCCGAGGAGATGGTCTGGATGTCGTCGCTGTCGTTGGCGGTGCCCTGCGCCTGCCCCGCCGCCGCCTGCCCGTTCTCGCCGTCGCTGTCCGTGCTGCTCGACAGGGTCAGCACGTCCTGCGGAAAGGCAGCAACAGCAGCTTGGCTCAGGGGAGAGCGTCGCTCCAGCAGCATCCAGGGCTCCCCTTTCCCCCCAGCAGCACTTTGCTCTTTTAGCAGAGGCCCTCCGTGCTCCAAGAAGCCCTTTTGAAGTGGATCATGCGTGGAGACACCGCGATCGGAGCTGGAGCGGGACAGGAACCCCACCTCATGAGCCGAGGTTTCAAACAGCAGTGGGGTTTCATGAGTCTGCACCGTTTCAAGGGCATGAGTCCGCACCATTAGGTGCTCTGAGGTTTTGCAAGGAAAGGAGAAAATCCCAAAAAACAGAGACCATGCCCTGAGACGGCTTCCTAGACCCAGCTCTGCCGAGGAACGGGCCCCTGGTGCGCTGGGCATGCGAGCCAAGGTGCTACATCCCATTACGACACACGGCCCAACACCACTTGTCCTCTTTTTTTGGGCTTTCAGAACCATGGAAGATCCCCACTGCCTGAAGGAAATCCCAACCATGAGCCACAAGCCCTGCGCTGGTGCTCAACTGGGAACGAGAGCGGCCTAGAAACCACCCAAAGCAAGGTTCGAGGTCGTCATCAAACCAGTTTGGAGTTGAGGCAGAGCCAGGCCCACCCCTTCCAGCCCACGTCCGCAGCCCCAGGGATCCCCGCTTACATCCGTGGTGGGCTGCGGGGCGAGGGAATGCCGCCTGCTCTGCAGCAGGGCCGTCTTGCTCGTCGGCCTCCGGATCCCTTCCAGTTTGGGAGGGCTGGGGTTGTAGCCGTACATCCTTCCCAAGTCGCTCAGCTGGGGGGTGAGGACAGAGCGGGTCACTTTGCGTCTCCAGGGAGCCTGTCCGTGGGCCCAGCGGACACGGAGAGCTGGGAAAGCTGGGAGCTGGCTGGGACTGTCGTCTCCGAGCGTTTAATCTGCCAGTGCACACTGGGGCACAGCCCAAACCTCCCAGCCTCTCCGTTTACTCCGGCAGCAGCAGAGTTAAGGGGCAGCCCTGGAGCTGCAGCAACTCAGAGGCAAATTTGGAAGTAAAAAGCAGGAAAACAACAATTTAAGGAACCTTACCCGGGAATTTTGGTTGAATCTTCAGGTTCCTGCAGAGGGGAGAAGTGCAGAAGATTAAAATCTCTCCTTCTTGGAGCACCCTTCAGCCCTGCTGTGGCAACTCTCCCTGTGAACACCAGCCCGGGTCGGGAGAAGCCGGCTGTCCCCACCGCCCAGCGTGACACCCGCTCCAGGGGCTGCTCCGAAGGGCCACGTTACCACCACAGCCCTCCCACCCTCCGTATCCCACACAGGGAGTCTCTGAGTCCCCTCTCTGGAGCAGGAAGTGGACAGAGACCACCACCACCCACCAGCTCCCAGCCCCGTCTGGACACTCTCCACCCCACCGCCGGTACCCGGGCAGGCGGTTTCCCTCTCTGAGCTGCACCAGCGCGTGGCACCCAGGGCAGGAGGGATGTTCAGCCCATTTCATGCTTGAGCAACTTCTTGGCAGCCTCTTGTGCCACAACTTCCCCCAGGAAGGGGAAAGGCACCACCCTGCCCCACCACGGTGGGCAAAGGCCAAGTACAACAGGGCAAGGGGACACCCAGCAGCACCACGATCCGCCTGGTAGTGCCACGGGGCACATCGCTGTGTCTCTGTTTCCTCATCCATGCCCCCAAGGCAGGAATCTCCCAGCCCAATCCCACAGCACTCCCCTTACGTCTTCTTCGCTGCCTTCGATTCTCCATCCGGGTCGCCCGGGGCAGAAGCAGAGGTTTTCTCTCTCTCACCAGGGAGCTCCGTTTTGCCAGCCTTGGCCTCGCCACTTCGCTATCTTGAAGGAGGAGGTGCTGTCGTTGTCCTGGAAGCCGTCAGACATGCTGTTGGAGCTCAGCCACGAGGCCACTTTGTTCTTCGAGGTCTCCTCGGACACCGGGAGCTTACAGGAGGCAGCCGCCGCCACCTCATCGTGGCTGATCTGCCGGGTGAGCCCCGAGTCCTTGGAGGCCGTCTCCGACAGCCCGTTCTCCTTCTGGCCCCGGGTCTGCCGTCGCGTGGCATAGCTGCGCCACACCGAGCTGGTGCTGAAGTCCTCGTCCTTGCAGAAGTTGTCGTCAGAGCTGTCCTCGTTGGACTCCTCCTGCTCCTCAGTGCCTGTGTTTTCCTCCTCTTCGTCCTTGAGGTCCACCCCGCTGCTGTCAGAAGAGCATTTCGCGTCGCTCTCGTAGCCCTCCTGAAGTTCTCCACGCTCTCAATGTGATCCAGGTTTGCAAAATATTCGTCGCCCATCTCTAACCCCTCTTTGTCAGCAAAGTCATCCGTCAGGATTTTCCCTGGGGGTGGGAAATAGGAAAACTAAGTGTGAGTTTTCCAGGGATGACATTCCTACCTCATCGGTTTCATCATAGAATCACAGGACAGTTTGGGTTGGAAGGGACCTTAAAGATCATCCGGTTCCAACCCCCCTGCCACGGGCAGGGACACCCTCCACCAGAAGGCTCACTGAGGAGCAGACAGGACTGACACCACCTCATTCCGAAGCCGGGCTGGGAACGGACAACATATCACCCTGATACTCTGAGGCAAGGAAAACCTGAAGCACGTGGCTGTCCAAAGCGCCATCCTTCGTTAACTTCCCCAACGGGGAGATCTCCAAACAACTCAAACAGGGTGACCACCTTTCACTTTGGAGGGCTGGAGGTGAGGGTGTAGCACAGAGGCAAAATTGAGGGCGAGAAACCAGTGCCAACTCCGGCAATGCCCGTGGTTAGCTCACTTTCAGAGCTGGCGCAACCGCGCCGCGCAACTTCTGCATTTTATTGGATTGCGCCGACATCCCGGCGACCGGAGCGATGTCAACGGGAAGCAGCTACGTGTGGATTCGCCCTCAGGACGCAGATACAGCGCGGGGGATCCTCTCCGCACGGCGCTGCCACCCACGCTGGTTTCTGCGGCATCTCGGTGCAGAACCCGGCGAGGGAGGGGCACCGATCCGGAAACCGAAAACGCTGCAAGTTCCGTCATCTCAGTTTTTACTTTCCTGTTCCGTTAGCCGGCACGGGAGGAGCTTCACACCCGTTCCGCTGGGTTTTGTGATACACAAAGCCCAGACCTCTGGCCTGACACAACCAGATCTTTCCAAATACTTATTCCCCCACTCCATCACCAAGACAAACACACGGCACCGCTGGGAAGAGCGCTGGCTCGACGAAGGCTTTTCATTCAGCACGAAGAGCCTCCTCCTGCTCGTTCCGGGGCGAGATCCTACCTGCGTAGATGCAGACGAAAGAGCCTTTCGCGATGTCGTCCAGGCAGCGGATGCCCAGCCCTTGTTCCTGGGTCTTGAACACCTGCAGCCGCACCTGGAGCCCGTGCTGGACCAGGCGGTTGGTGCACATGTTGACGTTGCACTTGCACCTCTTGTTACACTCGTAAACTCTGAAAGGAAGGAGAACGGTGCACCTTCCCCGAGAAACCAACACCCCGAGGCGTGGTGGGGCACCAGTAACGCCGCCAAGCGACTTGCACAGCGGCTTAAAGCTCAGCAGAGCAGGGGGAGAGGAGGTGCCAGGTTCTCCGGCAACGCACGGAGATCCCGGACGGCACATGGCAAACAAATGAAGAACAGAGGCAGGTTTTCAGCACTGGGAAAATACTGCCTCTCTGGTGGCATCGGGGGTTCTGGGGCTGGGGTTTGCGAGGGAAGGAGAAGGCACAGCTCTACTCACCCTGTCGGGAGGCACTCCTCCAGCCTTTTGTGCTGGTATCCGGAATTGGGGTTGATCTGCCCACCCGGGGTGCAGCCCGTCGCTTGGACTGTCAGCTGGTGACAGGCACATTTTCGATCTGGAGACACACAAGAAAACCCACCCGTGCCCCAGAGGTTAGTTCCACGTGCCAGTTTTGCAGGAAGGAAAAGAAATCCCATCTTCTGCACGCGTATACGCGAGGGATGGGCACGCAGGGCTTGACCTGGAGCCAAACCTGGCACCACCAGAGCTGCGTGGGCTCAGAGTGCAGAGCAGATCCCCAGGGGGTTGTTACCAGGGCAGGCAGCGCGGCCGGGTGCTGCCCCCCACCCTCCCACCCCAGCCAGCCACACGAGGAGTCACCTACTTGTCTCTGCAGCCATCTTTGCAGTCGCAGCCACGAGGAACTCCCAGCTGGTGTTGATGTAAACCCCTTTGCCGGGGGATGCGCTCTTTGCTGTAGGCCACCTGCGGCGGCGGGGTGTTATCGATCTCGTTGACGCAGGACAGCGGCACGTCCTCCCTGCCCTTGGTAATGTCTGCGATGTAGTAGTATGGTTTGTAGGGCTGGAACTTGCGGTCCACCAGCACGTAGGGGTCCAGGCAGAACATTCCAGGAAAAGGAAGTGCCAGTCTGTCTCGAAATAGGTACCGCTCGATCTCCTGCATGGTTCGCAGGCACAGCCCGCACGGCGTCTTGTAGAGGACGTGGAAGCCCATCTTGCGGTTCACCCGCCGGCGGGCGGTCATCCGTCGGAAGTCGTAGAGCAGCGGGATGAGCAGCGGGTTTTTGCTGCGGTACTGGTCGCTGCGGATGGGGCGGACGCGGGACACGCAGGTGTAGCTGCAGACGTGCGGCAGGTAGAAGAGTTTCTCCAGGGGGGCTCGGTAAGAGGGCTCGTTGGGCACGCGGTCCTCCATCATGCCGTGGACAGAGGGCTGCGCTGTGCCGCTGCCTGCCGGGCCGCTGGGGGAGCCTGGGCAGGAAAGGGATACACTGAGCAAGCGCGGCTTAAGGACGAGCGGGTGCTTCCTCCTCAGACTGCAAAGGGAAATTTTAGGGACTTCGCTCCCATCAAGCAGCTGCTGGTTGCACACTGGGACACCTCGGTGGGCTTTGCTGCTCAGCCCAGTGAGACCCAAGCCCCAGCATCCCTGGCGAGCGAGGCTGGGCAGACCCCGAGGGGAGCGTTACAGCAGCAGAGAACGCAGGAAAAAAACCCCAAATCCAAACTGGGGAAGCAGAAACAAGCATGAGCTGGTTGCGGTCTCAGAATAGAATCAACAGCTTCTGTGCAGCAGATTGATTGGCACAAACCCCACCGCTGGGAAGAGCCACCTGCAGCTTACATAATGGCAGCTGCCCCCCCGACCCAGAGAGCTCGTGGAACAGCAGTTGCTCGGAAAACAGACAGGGGCAGAGCTTTGGCCAGCAGTCCCACCTGCTGCTCAGAACTGATAAGATCTAAGGCAGAAATTCTTCCCTCTGAGGGTGGTGAGGCACTGGGTCAGGTTTGCCCAGAGAAGCTGTGGCTGCCCCATCCCTGGAAGTGTTCCAGGCCAGGTTGGATGGGCTTTGGGCAACCTGGTGTAGTTGGAGGGTGTCCCTGCCCCATGCAGGGGGGTTGGAACTGGGTGATCTCTGAGGGTCCCTTCCAGCCCAACCATTCCAGGATTCTGTGGTTCTATGACAAGAGACCTGGGAGCTCAAATCAACAACAAAATGTAACGAATGATGTCTGGGAGGGGAAACAAGGTGGAAGGAAGACAAGCTGCTCGGGACTGGAGGAGCTGGCAAATGAAGGCGTCGATCCAGGACAAATAAACCCCACCAAACCCCAACACGCCACCCGGGCTGCCACTGAGGACGCCGACACGGCGCGCTTACCGATGCTGCAGGGCCGCGCCGGCCCGGCCCCGCCGCGGGTGTATCGCTCAGGACCGGCGACTGGCGGCGATGACTGCCCATAGCCCACGGAGCTGGGACGGAAGGAAGTGCTTTTCTCTGGCCACTTGGCTTTCTCGACGGGCCAGCTGACCTTCGGAGCATCTGCACGGGGAAGAAGGGAGGCGATTTGCAAGACGCTGCACACGACCGTAGGATTTAGAGAGGGGCTAGAGAAAAACTAACGCTTCCACACGGAAGTACAGACACGGGGCTCCTTCCAAGAGAAACCAAGCAGACTTTTTCCCCAATAAGTGTGAAAACCGGCTCGTTTCTGACTACTTTGCTACCGCCATCCCGCAACGACCCAACGCACGCTGGACCTCGGCTAAATTGAAAACTACTCTGACACACTGCTGTTTGTTTGGCAGGGAGGTGTGGGGTGAGAGGGAGCGTAACGAGGGTGGTCCAAGGCCCTCGTTCCAGCAAGCTGGACAACACCGTGCACGAAGAAAACCCCTGCAAGCAGAGAAACAAAGATGTTACAGAGGCTCAATCAGTGCAAAAATCCCGAGCAGCAAGGGAACGAGCAGCACAGAGGCTCTTTTGTTCGCAGCGAGTAACAAGACTGCACGAGGGAACGTGAGAAGGTCACTGGCGACGGGGCTCCGAGGGGCTCCCCAGCACCTCCGCGGCCCGACGCTCAACATCGGGAGGGTGGGAGGCACCTGGAAGACCCCACCCTCACGTTCCCAGACAACAACCGCGGAGGTTTTCGATCCATTTACACCGATTCAACAGAAAAACACCCCAAACTGGCCACTGGTTTTCTCACAAGTGGAAGAACGCTGTTATGTTATCAGGGCAGACAGAGGAGCTGGGGAGAGCGGGAGGGGGTCAGCGTTTCTGCAAGGTGTTCACACACGTTTCAAAATTCCAGAGCAAGAGAAAAAGCTTCCGGCAACGGGCTTTAAAGAGTCAGAAGCGGCTGACAGCAGCTCCCTGCCACTGTAGAACTTGAAAGCAAGACGAGAGAGGGAAGAGAACCAGGCCTTCCTCAGAGTAAACACACACCAGAGTGAAAAAACCATTCTCCCAGTTTTAATAGTATAAAACCAATGTGTTTTTAACTCGACAGCGTCCCTGGGGGAAAGCGGGGACACGGACACACAGCACGCTGCCTTCAGGCACTGTCAAAAACCAGTGTCTTCCAGCAGTTCACTGTTTAAGGGCAGGGCAGGAAGCGGCTGTAGTGTCTGCTGGATCAGGACTGGAAAACACGATCCTAAAGCCAAAGCTCCGCGGGGCCAGGAACACAAAGTGTTTCTTGGGAGCGCTGCGAGGCGTCGGATGGAACGGGAGAGATGCGGCCGCCGGCGAGGCCGATCGCCGCAGTCCGACTTTACGGTCTTCGCGCGGCGTACACTGCGCGTCTCCTAAGCCCTGGCAGCCTGGGGTCCCTCGGCAATCCCTGGCACAGGTGGGGCCCTGGACGGCGGCACCGGCGCCAGCGTTGTGTTTCTCGTTCCTCCTCAGCGTCGGCCTCTCTTGGTTACGGAAGAGATGGGGCAAGGCTATCGCGGCTTCGATCTCAGGTCTTGGGTGGAACGGCTCAGGAGGAGAATTTCCAAGTCAGCCTCCGCATCCAGGGGCAACGGGGCGTACTGCACTGGTACTTGGAGAGGAACCCCCTCCTGAGACCGGAGGCAGGTGGGCTTTCTTAGACGCTGCTAGAGCTTGAGACCATCTGGTGCATACAGATTCACGTGCTGGACAGGTTCCTCACAGCTGAGACATCTCCTCTCTCCCTTCAGCCGGTGCAGCAAGGCACAGTCACAGCAGAAGACGTGCTGGCAGGGGACCAGGCGTCCGTAAATTCGGATGGGAAATCCACAGTGGTGACAAGAAGGGGCTGGGTCAGCACCTCTCTGCTCTAGAGAGTTATTACAGTCCCGGAGCACGTGCCCAGGTACCCTGGTGTTCTCCGACACGCTCCCTTCATCACGAGGCCGAGTTCCTCCTTCATCCAGGCCTCCTTCGGCACTAGCCCGCGCCTCCGGAAACGTCCCGCTTGGGCTCCGGGTGGCGGGAGGCACGTCTGCGGCTTGGCCGTGGTTAAGCTTTATCAGGTTTGGTCCGTGACCACTGAAACCAACCACTGACGCCGAGTTCTCAGTGCCTCGTAAGTCATTGGGTTCTGGGAGCAGGTCAGTCCGAGTGGAGGGACACAAGGCAGCCGGGGGCCAGTGCCTGGATCGTGACACGAGGGAGCAATTCAGATTTTCAGAAGAGAAGGAGTAAACGTTCTAACTTGGAAATACATGAAGTGCGAAGCTCTAGAACATGGCATCTGGCTTAGGGGGTGGTGGGCCATCAGCTCTCCCGCCCCAATTACTCATCCAGTAGCCTTTATCTCTAGTTTTCCCCAGAAGAACGACTAAAACCAACGTGTGTAACCAGGAAACAAGCCTAGTCATGGAGGAGACCTGCACCTGAGGGTTCCTCTACACGGAAAGAGCCGAGCACCGGAGACGAAGCGCAAAGGAGGCGGTGGTGGAAGCAGAGAACGGGCTCAAGTACTTACTCCGTCTCGGTGGGCTGCGGAGAAACGGGCCGTGCAGCCAGCGAGGCCGCCTGCATCTGCTCCAAAGGTTTGTACTGGGTGCCAGCTCCCGTTAAATCCTGGGTGTACTGTACCACCGGCCCTTTGCTCCTGACAGCACCTACAGGGAAGGGGAAAAAGCAAAGTGTCAACAGGAAAAGTCTCTACCGTCAACCAAAGTTCGTCGTACTGGCCACAAAACATTGGTTTAGCCCTGAAGGCAACCAAAACGGTGGCGTTTGCAACCAACACCGGGTCACTGGCCGAGCTCCGAGTCACCGGCAGTCGCCCCAAACAGATTCTGGCCGCTTCACGCAACTGCGGTCTGGTTTTGCGGCATCTTTATGCCAGGAGGAAAAGCCCACTGTAAATCTGAATCCTCCGGGAGTTCTGCTAAGAAACAACCACCACCAAACCCAACCCAAATCCAAAATCACCCACCCGCCCCCGCCGACCCCAAGGCATTCATTCCCATCCCAGGATCCAAAGGAAAAACGCCACACACCGACGTTGGGACGAGTCCTTGCTTGTCCACTTTGCTTCTTTTCCTGGGTGGAGGCTGTGGAAGTTTTCATGCTGAACATGGGCTCCAGGCGCGTGGAACCCCGGTAAATCCACTCACAGCGTTTGTCATCCTGCAGCAAGGAGAAGACAACACTCACAGCACCTACGGCAAGAGCTTCCCGGAGCACAACGCAGGCCTGGGAGACGGCGGCGTGCTTTCCCAGCGAGCAGAATCCAACGGAAAGGAGGCAAAGCATTGACCTGAAGGCTCTTGGAAGACCGTGCAGGACAAAGGCAGCAATTCAGCATATGCAGGGAAACACCAATATCATACCCAGGGAATACAAACCAAACCTGGAAAGAGGTCCAGTTCTATCCTTAGCCTGACAACTGGCTAACGGGGCGTTGCTGGAGGAACCAGCCTCCCTCAGGAGACATGCCAACCGCTCTGCCCAGAGCCAACCTGCTCTGGGACAGGGAGATCAGACCTGCGGGCGTACATCGTCCCTCCCCAGCCCCGGCGGCGACGCGGTTACCGAGGCGGGGGAGGGGGCCAAGACTCTACGTCTGCTGCCTCTCTGCAAGCTGCAGAATTGGAGCGCGCGGATTATCGCGGCTCTCTGCTCCGTTTCTCTCCTGCTTCTCAAACCAGCACTCGTGTCCTGGGCAGGAGACATGGCTCTGTGTTTACACCACGAAAGGGACCAGGATGGAATACCCACAGGTGATGGATTTCGTTTCTTATTCATCTACCACTTTGAAGTTTCACAGGCAAAATGCTTTAAAAGGCTTCTGAAGCTTTCTTCGTGGCAAATGAGAGTCTCACCTCCGCATGAACTCACAGGAGACACTTCCTACCTAGAGAGCGAAACACCGGCTCGCCCCAGGACCCTGCCTGACCATCAGCGAGGAAACCAGACTTGATCGGCCCAACGGAGCCAGCCCTTCCTCGACACAAATTCCAGCCCAGCTTCCCATTCGACTGGGAGAAGGGAATCGCCCTACCAGGAAAGGATTTTGACCAGACTGCCATCCACTTCTTCCACTCTGGATTTCCACCAGGTCCCTTCCCACTTCCGCCTTTTTGATCAGCTGGCCGTTCTTCAGCAGCACCATGGGACGGTTGGGGTAGGCTGTGATGTACTCCTCAATGAAATCGCGACAGGAGACATCCTCTATGTCTTCCAGGTCTTTCCACTGTTCAGAAGGGACGGATGGAGAAGGGTAGAGGAGGGAAAGAGAACCTTGAATTCTTTTTAAAGAGATCCCAGATGGATTTGACAGAAGAACAATCAAGCAAGCAATCCCGAGTGGCCAGTTTTTGGTGGGGCATCCAGCCACGATAGCGTACCCAGAGCACAAGGAGTCACAGCACCCTCCCTCTGCTGGTAACAAACCACTATTTCCTCCAGCTACAGTGCAAACGTCTACAGGCACAGCACCCAAGGGAACATGAGTCTATTCCCTGACTTTTGAGCCCTGGCTCCTTCATACACCCACAGGCTCTCCATACAGCTTCAGTGTGAGGACACAGGAGGAGCAGAGGATCACTCAACGTGGCCTGCAGATCGGGTACAGCTCCCACTCCTGACGTATGAAGCGTAGCCATCATCAAAGAAGATCAAGAACCTGGAGAACAGCAGCGTTGGAAGTCGGAATTAAAAATGCAGCTGAATAAAACGCAGCTTCGCATCACGTAATGGAAGTGGAGCACCACTCTCGTTCTCCTGCCAGTCCCAAAGGCCCCTCAGATCACACCCGGTGGGTGAGGCCAGAACGAAGTGACCACTTCTGCCAGGAGACCACGAGCTTTGCAGCACTGCACTTCCCTGGGTTCTCTCGGACGGCTCTCCCCCCAAGCCCCAAGCTACTCCTGTGCTCTCAAATCAAAAGGGAGGCTGCCCAAAGCCTTCCCAGCAGCACAGCCCAGCCAGACCCTCTTCCCTGAGCTCCAGATTCCCTCTGTGCCTGGGCCACAGGAGGTAAAGGGAGAGAAAAGACAGTTTAATTGCTCCTACTCTCCTTCAAGAAAACATATCTTTGGAAGTCTCTGGGGCAAAGCAGCAGCAGAGGCTGCACAAGGCAACCCCAACAGCACCACAGGGAGGGAGCTGGGGGACACCTCCGGGGTGCCCTGCAGACAGGAGACAAGCATGGGAGTGTCCCCAGTGCCTGGGGGGGACCAGGAGCTGGAAAAGGGGTACCCCAAGGCTGGATACAGCACCCACTTAGCGCTGCGCGCCTCTAAATACCATCTCGGGGCTACGGAGCCGCGTAAGGGCTGCACGACAGACTGCAAAGGCTGCTCCACACCTGCTGCTCCTCCCCAAAAGTGCTCTGGCAACGCTCCGCCAGCTCGTGTTTCCTAACGCTCCGTTTCGTGCCCCGAGCAGCGCAGGCTTATGTCTGTTTGATAATTTGAATGAATTCCCAGATATAATTTCTGACTCGGGGACATGAGTAAGAGAACGAAACCTCCACCCAGAGCTTTCAGAGATAAGACAACAGAATCAACACACTCAGAGCCACGTCTCCGGAAAAGGCAGAAAAGATTTCAGCTCCCATGATAGCAAGTACACAAATGTACTTTTTTTCCTTTTCTTTTCTCTCTAAAAACCAAAACAAAGAGCGGGGAGGGAGGTACGTGACGGTGGAGGAGAATTCATACCTGTCTTTGTTCTTCACGTTCGGGGTTTCGGCCACAATGCCGGCATACAGCCAGACTTGATTCCCATCTTTGTATTTTGCCACAACCCTGCTGCCAACGTAGTGTTTCTCAGGGGAGGGGTGATAGTCGTAAGCGATGTGATTGCCCGAAAGCAAACTCTTCCCTTTATTATCAAACTTCACTTTGTACTTCTTCCCAGCGCCTGGAAGACGTTTCAGATGAACATTCAGAAGATGTTTCAGCCAGATAAACAAAAGCCAAGTGATTTCCCAGGGCAGGTCCAACGCCACGCAGCATTCTGACCCAGGCTCAGAACTTATCTGAAAGCCTTTCAGAAATTAATTTGTAAGGTAAAACATTGTGTGGAGACGTGTTGCTTTCACAACTCGTTCCAGGTGGCACCAGGTCTTCTGACACAGGAGCCTGATCAACATCACCCACCCAAAGCTCAGGGAGAGCCACCAGCACCGAGACCCAGCAGCAAGCGCGGGACGTACCGACCGTCTGGATTGCAATCAGAGTTCCTTTGTGCCACGTTTTGGTTCTCTTCTTGCCCAGGATCCTCATGCCAACGTTCAGGTCACCGTCATTGCTGAGATCACTCCCCGTCGCTACAGGGCCAGCGGGCTGGACAGTGCTCGGAGCTTCCTGAGGGGCCTGTGCATCTGCCCAAGGAACAACAACCAGAAAAGGGGTTAGAAACTGCCCAAAGATCCATGATTTTATGGCATGCGGTGGGAAGAACATCTGGTGCAGCTGAGGCAGGAGGCATCCTTCAGCCTTCCTCCACCTCAGTCAGCCCAAGTAATCAGGGAGTGAGTTTTACACATCATTAAAAAACTTCCACATTACAGAAACTGCACCACGTTTCTTCCCTTTCAGAAAAGGCTTAAAGAAAAATCGGAGTGTGGAATCGGTATATCCTAATGGAAACAGAACAGTTCTTTTCTTTTTCATGGAGAAACTGGCACCGTTCAGAACAAGGCATAAGCAGCAGGCAGGAGCAGGGCGAGGGCATGCACGGCACCAGCCCACCTGCCAACCCCGGGAAGCTCTGACCTTCCTGTGCGTCCTGGGCACTCGTTTTCTTGTTCACGGCATCCACGAATTTCTGAACATCCTGGGCAGACTTCCTCATGGCAGCCATGGCTTCCCGCAGCTGAAGGGAAGAGAAGGAAAACACGAAGAGCCTTTTCTTTTCTGCACCAAATGCAACGCTGCCTGAAGGGTTCCAGCAAAACCCCACTGCGGGTTTGTCTTTTCCAACTCACCCGAGTCTGATCCTTGTGATTCTGGGACTACTATTGCCTGTGTTGAAAGAGAAAAAAAGTGGTTTAAAACATCTTGGGGAGGAAAAACATCCATCCTAGTGAAGCCACTGAAACAGAGGGAACAGAGAAAGCATCCATTCAAAGCCTTCTCTTTCCCTGTCCCAAAATCCACCCAAGCAAGGCTGCTGCTAAGCCGCCCTTTCGAGATGAACGACACGCTGCACAGGCAGCAACTGACGGGGACAACAGTCGGGAAAATGGAAAAAATCCCAGTTTGGGACTCCAGGATCCAGGGAACGGTTATGAGCCTCAGCAAACCATGCACGCCATGATGCTCCTCACATGAGCTAACGGCATTTCCTCCCTGATCCTCTCCTGCTTCATTCTGCCCAACTTCACAACATCCTTATTCAGATCCCACTCACTCCCGTTCTCCTCCAGGCCGCGCTCGGGTCTCCATCCCTCCCCTCAGTACCCCACGGCGCAACGAGATACTGCACCGTGCTTCCAGCCCGTATCGATACTCAGGACATCGTCGTCATCCTCATCGGGGATCTCGATCACTTCCATGGGCTTGGCAGCCGAGTCCTCGTCCTCGGAACTGCTGCCGCAGTACTGGAGGCCCAGGTCGGAGTACAGATTCTTCAGCAAGATCCTGCATTTATCGAGGTCTCTGGGGAAAAGGAAGGGCAGAGACAGCAGGTGAGACCAGCAGCACGTCCCACCAACGCCGCTGAAGAAACCGGAACCGACCGCTGGGAGCTGCTCATTAAACACAGCCACGACAAGGCGAGGGAACAGAATTCCCAGGAAGGATTAAAGCCACGGGGGAATAACTGCAATTATCCCTCAGTGACCACAGGCAAACGAACCGGACACTGGAATAACAGCGTCAGTCTGCTCCGAAGGGAAATGGGCAGTGCCCAGGACACTGGACCCTGCCACCACCATCTCCCCCACCTCGCCGTGCGGCTGTGATTCCCAGCACGCTCACCTGGAAGCGTCGCCAAAGAGCCAGTCAACGTGACCCATCTCTTCTTCCTTCTGTTTCACACACTTCTCCAGCTCCTCCAGCTGTTGCCTCTTCTGCTTCACGTACTCTGACTTCTCCAGCTCTTCGCGATGATATCCCGGAGCTCCTCCATGGAGATTCCCAGCTCCTCCATCACTTCTTGCTGCAGCTCCTCGATGTCCTGGGACTCCATTTCTGCTGCACCTGCCACCACAGCGAGACGAGAAAAGGCGGGTGAAACCCCACTGCTGCAGCACAGCCTCAAGGCACGGCGCTTGCAGGAGCACAAGCCCGATTTTTGGAAAGCAAGTCCGAAGAAAACGTTATGTTGTGCTCGGAGAACACCACAGGGAGCCAAAAACAACCTAACTGCAAGCACCGTGGAGCCAGAGGCTCCCAGGACAACCAGGGACTCCCGACGCCTCCTCTGCTCTCCGCACAGCCTCTCGGAACCCGCCGGGCGCCGGAGCCTTACGCTTCATCCCCCGGGCGCTCTCTCCTCCGCAAAACCGACGGAGCAGTTCCCAGCACTCTGCCTAGCCTGGGAGGAGAACCATGCAGCTGCCTCTCCAGTCCCATCCCACCAGTGCCCCATCTCCCAATGCCAGAGCTTTCAGGGATCGTTCTAACACCCAGCCTCACGGGCAGCCCCGGCTGCCCAGGCCTGCAGCCCCCTGGTGACAATCCAACCAGTCTCCATCCTTGCCAGGCCTGCCCGGACACCTTCCCCCGCCCCCCCCGCAGCGCTCCCACTCTCACCTCTCCCTCCAGCCCCCCCGGCTGTGTCTGAGCACATCCTCGTCTCCGCTCCCCCTTCTCACCTCCTGCTCCTCCACCAACACCAGCCCTGTGCCCCCCTCCGGCCCCACCACTCCCCCTGCCCACATTTCCCCCCAGCTGCAGGCCCCCCCCCCCCGCCAGCCACAACCCCTCGCCACCCCCAGACCCCTGCCAGCTCCCAGCTGCACCCCCACTCCAGTGACTGCACCCCAGCAGCCCCCATCACACCTCGACCCCAGACCCCATTGCTCCCGCCCCATCCCAGTGCCGCCACAGCCCCCAGCCCCCCTCAGCCCCCCGACTCTCTCTTACACCCCACACTCGCGCCCATTTGAGTCACCATCAATCCCCGGGGCCAACAAAAACACCTGCCCACAGCCCCCCCCCCGGCACCTCCACACGAAGCTCACCCCTCCCGCACGCGGGGCTCCTCACACTCTCTCCTCCCGCCACACCCCCCCCAAGCCCTCCCCCCAACTCTCCCCACCCCACAGCCCCCCCCCCGCACCTCCCACCCGACTTCCCCGGCCCCACAGCGCCCTCATGACCCCCCCGCCGCCACACAGGCCCCAACACCTCCCGCCCCGCGATCCCCGGCCCCTCCCGCGCCCTCACAGCCCCCCAGTCCCCCCCACCGCCCCCTCTGTGCCCCCCCGCGCCCTCACAGCCCCCCAATCCGCCCCATCGCCCCCTCTGTGCCCCCCCGCGCCCTCACAGCGCCACCACCGCCCCCTCTGTGTCCCCTCGTGCCCTCACACCCCCCCCATCGCCCCCTCTGCGCCCCCCGCGCCCTCACAGCCCCCCCCGCCCCCTCTGTAGCCCCCCAAACCCCCCCCGCCCACTCTGTGCCCCCCAATCCCCCCGCTCCCCTCCTCCCCGCCGCCGCCAGCCCCCCAACTCCGTACCCCCCCCGGGCCGCACTCACCGCGGCCCCGAGGCCGCCGCGACCCCGATTGTCGGGGAGAAGGAGGAGAAAGGAGGCGGGGGGCTCCACGGCGGAAGCGGGCCAACGTCACTTCCGGTAACAGCAACCCGAGGAGCCGCTCCTCCCCGCCGGTCAGCGCGGCGCGGCGGCGGCGCGCTACTGCGCATGCGTGAGGGGCGGGGCCTCTCTCGCCAATCTACGGGGGGGGGGGGCTGGCCAATGCGCATGCGCCTGGGAGGCTCTTAAAGGGGCAGCGTCCCGGGAAAGGCGCAGTGCTGCCACCTCAAGGTGAGTGTGGGAAGGGCCGGGGGGGCCCTGAGGGTCAGGGAGACTGAGGGCCGGGCAGGTGCGGGGAGGGTGTGGGGGGCCCTGAGGGTACCGGTGGCTCTGAGGTGATGAGGCCTGGGGGGTGCTGGGGGTCAGTGAGGAGCTTTGGGGTGCTGGGTGGCTTGGGGGAGCTCTGAGGGGGTGCTGGGGGTCAGTGGGGAGCTCTGGGGGGGGCTTGGGGGTGCTGGGAGTCAGTGGGGAGCTCTAGGGGTGCTGGGGGGGCTTGGGGGAGCTCTGAGGGGGGCTTGGGGGTGCTGGGAGTCAGTGGGAAGCTCTAGGGGTGCTGGGAGGGGCTTGGGGATGGTGAGGGAGCTCTGGGGGGCTCGGGGGGTGCTGGGGGTCAGTGGGAAGCTCTAGGGGGACTTGGGGATGCTGGGGTCAATGGGGAGCTCTGAGGGTGCTGGGGGGGCTTGGGGGAGCTCTGAGGGGGGGCTTGGGGGTTCTGGGGGTCAGCGGGGAGCTCTGGGGGTGTCTTGAGGGTGCTGGAGGACAGTGGGGAGTTCTTGGGGTGCTGGGGGGGGCTTGGGGGAGCTCCAAGGGGTGGGCTTGGGGGTGCTGGGGACAGTGGGAAGCTCGGGGGTCCCTGGGGGTGTTGGGGTCCTGGGGCCAGCTCACCCCGGCTCAGTTGATCTGCTCCTCTTCCCAGGTGGGGGTGGGGATGGCGCTGTAGGGGTCCACCAGCAGCTTGCCGCACCGCACCATCATGGCCAGGAGGAAGAGGCACATGAGCACCACGAAGGCCATGGCCAAGCCCTTGTCCACGTCGACGGCCGGCGGCGCTGCGGCGTTCTCCATGCGGGCGGCCCTCAGGTGCGCAGCCCCCCGCGCCCGGCTGCTGGCGGCATCCCTGCGGGGCGGAGGCGGGTGGGATTCGCGGGGGCTGAGCCGGAGAAGTTCTGGGGGGCGTCAAAAACAGCCGAAATGGGGAAATTGTGCCCTTGAGCCCCCTCTGCTCCTCGCCACAGTTGCTGGTCCCAGCCTGGGGGATGCCCAGTGCCTTTCCACCCTTGTCCCAGACGCCCTCACCACGGGGATCTTCATTATCTCACCCCGCCACCCCTTCCCGCTTCCCTTCCCTGCCCGGCCCCCTCATTTCCCTGGAAAAAGCAGGTTAAAAATCCCTATAAAGTTGGGTTTTTTCCGCAGGACCCCACGCTCCCCACTGCGTTGGGCGCACCGGGGCTCAGCTGACTCCCCGCAAAATGGATGCTGGCTGGGGCCAGAGCCGGGCCGGGAGGAAAAACCGCCGGGGAGCGAACCGGGGCGGAAAAGGAGGATGTTCTCGTGGCGTTTGTGGCAGCGGGCAGATAAGGAGGTTTGTGCCGGGCTGGAGAAGAGGTGGGGGCTGGAGTGGCGCCGGGAGAGCCGCGTGGCCGGGCTGTGCGTGTTTAGGCGTCACCTATAGATTTATATTTATATTTTTATGGTTTATAACGTTTGTGAAGCTGGCGCATGCCCCGGGGCCGGGTGAGCACAGCCCGAACTGCTCCAGGACGGCGGATAAACCATCGGGACGGGAGTCCTGCAGCGCCGGGAGATGGTGGGAACCCCCTGGGTCCTCAGCCCCGGCCCGTCTGCATCGACTGGGGCAGCTCCTTCCTCCCTGCTGACAGACGGACGGACACAGTGCCCCTCTCCCTGCCCCGCTGTCCCCGGCTGTGGGTGCCCGCCTGGCACCAGAGCTTCATGAATAACGCAGGAACGTGGCGGCGTCGCCTTTAGATGCTCCCAGTAACCAGGAGCAACAATCCGGGGGATTAAATTCTCACCCGCTACTTCCAGTACCCCATGCTGGTGGATGAGGGCGCCGGGGTCCCTTTGTGGGGCTGGCAGGGGGTGAACTGGGAGAACTGGGAGCATGAAGGAGGATTTATCCCCAAAATGCAGTGGGAGCCGGGTCCTCTCCGTGATGATTTAGAGCTGGACCTTGGCTAGTCCTGCTCCCTCGGGATTCACCATTCCCCCCACTGAAATCCCACCAAAATCCCCACCACTCCCTCGGGATTCACCATTCCCCCCCACCAAAATCCCCACCGCTCCCCGGGATTCACCATTCCCCCCACGAAATCCCACCAAAATCCTGCTGCTCCCTTGGGATTCACCGTTCCCCCTGCTGAGAGGAAAAAGGATCACTTTGGGAAAGCTTTACTGGTGCCCTCCCAGTCCCAACCCGAACTCCAGTCCCAATCTCAATCCCAGTCCCAATCTCAACTCCATTCCCAACCCAAACTCCAGTCCCAATTCCAGTCCCAATCCTAACTCCAGTCCCAATCCAACCCTAACTCCAATCCCAGCAGGGTTCCTGCCCTCCGACAAAAAAAAAGCCCAAACCCGCACACCGACACGTGACGTCACCGACCCGACCTTGCGCGCGCCCCCTCCCCGCACCCCCCGCCCCGCCGTAGCCACGCCCCCTCCGCAGACCCGCCCCCTCCGCCGTCAGGGCGGGTGCACGGCGGCGCTCACCCTACCCTGCTGGCTCTACCGCCCCGCGCCCTCCGGCTGGACCAATAGGAGCGCCGTTCCCGGCCCTGACCCCGCCCATCGCGGCGGGCAGGTTAGGCTGCGCGCAGCGCGGAGGGTTTTTCCTGTGCCGCCATCTTGGCCGCGGCGGTGAGGAGGGAGGCGGGGGGCGGCCGCCAGCCCGCGCCGCCATGGCAGCCACTGCCGCCACCGCGGGTGAGCCGGGCCGGCCGGGCGGGGGGCGCGCCCGGCCTGCGGGAGTCACGGAGGGGCCGAGGGGGTGCTGGGTGGTTGGGCCGGAGGTCGCGCTGGGGCGTCCCGGGGCCTGAGGGGCGCTGGGCCGGGCAGGGGGACTCTGAGGGCCGCGGAGAGCGGCAGCGCTCGGCGGAGGGAGGCCGGGTCGCGGCACCGGGCCGGTGGTGCCGTTAGTAGGGCTGGGCCCGGCCGAAGGGCTCGCGGAGGAGGCCCGGGCCGGGCCGAAGGGGGTTTGGGGCGGGTGGAATGTGGCACCCGCGGCTGGAGGAGCTGCGTGAACGGGGCTGGAGGCTCGGTCGGGGCTTTCGGGTGTTTCCTGGAGGTTGGAGGGGTTGGGGCTGAGCTGGGAGGGCTGCAGGCTGGGTCAGGGGGGGCTGTGGGTGCTGGGAGGGTGGGATGGGGCGGGGGGCACCCGTGAGAAGAAGTGAGGCAGTCAGTGTGGGGAGGGGTGCTGAGGGACACAGCCTGGGGGGCTCGGGGGTGTGGGACTGGGTCGGGGACCACTGTGACAAGAAGTGAGGGAGTCAGTGTGGGGAGGTGGTGCTGAGGGACCCGGCCGGGGGGGCTCGGGGGGGGCGGCTGAGCCCCCGGGGTGGCAGGAGCTTCTACAGGAGGCCCTTGGTTGAGGGACAGGCTGTTTTGGGAAGCAGGTAAGGAGCTGGAGAAGGAACGGTGTGAGAGCTGGTTACGCTGAGCAGGAGGACGGCTGTGCTCGTCTCTGCTCCCTGAGCTCCAGCGCCTGGCGTGGGCACGGGCACGCACCCGCACTGGTGTGCCTGGTGCTGGGTCTGCTTTCCATCAGCGCCCTCCCGGTGGGACTCGCTTGTTGGGTTGGCTTTAGCCCCCTTTTGGCTGTGTGTTTCCTTGAGCTTTCCTTAATTAGTGACAGGCAAAACCGGTGCACTCTTTTGAAAAGGATTTTTACCAGTCTCCTCTCCGCCGCTTTTTTTAGACCGCTGAGCTGAACAGCTGTGCATAGCAAGGGAGTGAGTGCCTGTCAGCAGAAATCAGGATGTTCTGTCGACTTTTGCTCCCTCAGGTTGATAATGCAGCAGTGACCCCCTGTTTGGAGGAAGCTGGAAGTTGGTGATACCTGATGCTCGCCAAATAAAACCGAATCTATCAGGCTTGATCACATTTCTGGCTAAATTGCTCTGAAATTAGTATGTATCTGGGATATCCAGTGTCTGTAAAGTTGTAATGGATTTGCAGCGCGGTGACTGAGATCAGAATTTGAGCTGCTGTGTCTTTTGGGTTGTTTTTTTTTCGTTTTGGCTTGTTGGTTTCTGACTGCTCTGGCTTGTGGCTTGAGGCTGGCGAGGTCTCGGGTCGTGTGACATACTCAGGTTATCGGGACTGTTCAATGTAGCTCCTGAAGGATGATTTTTTTTTTTAATTCTAAGGATATAGGAAGCTTTTGTGGCTTTAAATATTGAGAAAACACGTTGGGGTCATTTGTCTGCGGTGATTCTGAGGCAAGGGTGCAGAACTGGCATCTGGAAATACGCGGTTGTGGTTTCACAGAACGATCTGAAATTCTTCAGCCATCAGAAGCTGGAGATGGCAAGATTAGAAAATGGCAAAATATCCCTGGTTCAGGTTTGGCAAAAACGTATCTGAAAAGGGAAACTGTCGAAAATTGTGATCCCATCCTGCGGCAAAACACACTTTTGGCTCGTAGCAATATCCCGTGGAACAGTGGGATGATTCCAAGTAGTAAATCTTAGTTGTGTGTATTGGTGGTGCTGTGGGCTCCATTGGGGAAGTTTGCTTCTCCTGCCAGCAGAGTGCTCGGGGAGGGACAAAGGATGCGTAGCTGAACGTAAAGCCAAAACAAAAAAAAGCTGTTGCTTGGAGTAAGAATGGAAAACGCGTGTGCTGAGCCAGCTCTGTAGGAACCTGGTGAAGGAAGAGGGGAAGATACTCGTGGCTTTAAACTCCGAGTGTACTGCAGCGTGTTTGTCCGAGGGGTCTTTGGAGCTGCGTGGTGTTTTGCAGAACAGGAAAGTTCCAAACAAATTCCCAAGGAAAAGAGGCAGAACTCCAACATCTGTGTTTAATATGTGTAACTGTGGGCAGGCTGGCCAGTGTTAGCTCGTCCCTTTCAAAACGGGGGGGGGAAATACTCAGAGTTTGTGTAAGTGTTACACACATAGAGATTGTTAGTAAAATAAATCACTTGTGAGAGTTTTCTTTGGAAGCAGATCGGAAGCCCATGAGAGAGGCGGAGAAAGCCCTTCTCCCTTCTCGGATAAGCTTCCTGGAAAATAAATCTGCAAAACCTTTCTGCTTCCTCGTCTTTCTGAGGGCGAGATGAGCCACTGCAGCGTTCACTGGTCTGATTCACAGAAAAAAGGCTCAAATTGTGCAGAGTGCTGGACTGGAAGCTCTCAGTTGTGCCCATTTTGGCAAGTTTTACGTTCTTAGAATCTCTAGGTTAGGAGTGAAAAGCGAACAGTGTCTGCTAACCCCGAGGAAATGGGAGGAGGGATTAAAAAAAAGAACAGTGGCTTGCCTCACTTGCATCACTTTACAGCTTTAATATTAATTTGGATTATGGGGACACTTTTAGTGCTGGCCGGATGAATAGATGATTGATGAGCTCCCCTTCCAACATTGACTTTTCTGAATGTGTGATTTCAAACGCTTGGAAGTGGAGGATGCGTTCTTCTCCCTGTTTCTGTAGTTAATTTCTGTAATGCTTCTTGGAGAAGGTTCCAAGGGGATGAAGCGCTGAGCTGGCATTGCATGGGCAGCTCAAACAACCTCAAAAAGCCCCACCTGCTTCAAAAATAAATCTCTTTATGAAACGGAGACGCTTTGCCACGTGCGCTGCTCAGAGCGCAGCCTCGTAGTTGGGAGTGAAACACAAATATTTGTTGGAGCAGGTGGGTGGTTTGTCTGTGCCGCTGCCATCGGCTCACAAACCTGCTCTGAACTTCCCTGGCTGTTGGGAGCTCATAATGGTCAAGTTTAAACTGAATCTGGCTGTGCTGGAACGTGCTGACCGATGCTGAGCCCGGTGGAGAGCTGCATGCCGAGGCTCTGCGGCAAGAGCCACCGGTTTTGCCGCGCTGTGCCCGGCTCCCGGGTGCAACAAAAACACGTTCCGGGGCTCCAGTGGGCTTGGCTTTGTAAATCCCAGTTCTGAATGTTTGCTGTGAGTTTATTTCTGAAGCTTTTCCACTGTTGCCGTGCCAGTGGTTGCGACAGAGCCCTTCCCAGGAGAGCTGGGCTGGATGCCTGGCTCTCGAGACGGCGTTCCCGTAGCGATCTTCCAGCCTGTTCTCTGCGGGGTCGGACTGTTGCTCGCGGATTTCTGTTCGGTTACAAAGGAGGATCCGTAATTTCTCTGCGCTGCCTCTGCTCATCTCGTCTGGCCTTAATTAGACACAGCACATGCGAAGGCGAGCGGGAGTGATTCTGGAAAGGGCTGGAACAGACCGAACGCGGGTGTTGCTTGTCGCGGCAGCGGCTCTGCGAAACCCACTCTGCCTCTGACAAAGATCCACTGGGACTTCTGGTGGCCCATCTGATTTGTGAAGAAACCACTTCCAAACCAAAAATGATCGTTCATATCCTGTTGCTCTGAACGTGGGCTGTTTCAGAGGAGTGACTTCCTTGTTCTTTGGTTGTTTCGGAGCCGTTGAAAACTTGTTCTCACCGCGGTGGATATCAGTATGTCGAGTCGGAGCTGAGCATCCCGGTAGCTGGGAACTGCTGCCCACTGCCTTGGACTCAGCAGCTTTCCTGGTGCTGTGGTGTAAGTGGTGAAACTGGTGTTTCATGGGTTGTAACGTGCCAGGCTTCCATGGAGTCGCTTGGCGCCGTCGGCTGGATCTTTGCCTCCGACTGCTTACGCCATTCCGCGCCTTTCTTGCTTGAGCTGGTGGCTTCGCGTATGGCTGCGGAGGGATTCTGCTCTTCCCACCACGGGCATCAGGGCCAATTGGGTCTGCCATGAGTGCGTGTGTGCCGAGACACCCTCACCACCACCCAGCTGCGGTGGGCGAAGCTCTCGGAGCGTGCATGGGGAGGGTGGCTTCCATCAGTTCCATGTTGACCTCTGGATAAAACTGCTGTGTGGCTTGTGCGTGGGGCAGGGAAAAATGGGGGGTTGGAAAGGAAGCTTTACGGTGAGCACCTGAGGAATTGGGAAGGGTAGACAAGCTAGACCCCTTCCTGCCCCATCCGCCTGCCTCCTGCCTCCCTGGTTTGGGGTGAGGAGGGGTGGAAAGGCCAGTAAGTCATGTGAAAGAGTACGTAACCCTTTTGGTGCTCTCCCTCAGCATACCGGGCAAAATATTGCCAAATTTACCAGATCTCAAGATAACCTCGTGTTCTTCCTCTCGTGAAAGGGCACGTTGTACCACGTGAGGCACGTGTCTCCAAGCGGGACGCTCGAAGCACGAGGTGAAACGGCTTCACGGCGAGATGCCAGACCAGCAGCGGGCTCTGCAGAAACAGCAGAGGCTCAGATGAGCCCTCGGAAAACAAACAAAGACTCCCTCCCCACCCCCCAGCCCCATTTAAAAGTCGATTTGCAGAGGAACAGCACGGTGTCACTTCCTTCCCCTACCTGAAAGCAGAAATTCCTCTCTCCTTAATAAAGCGATCGTCTGCCACGCTCCAGAAACTTGACTGTTCAGCCTGGAGAGGAGAAGGCTCCGGAGTGATCTTCCAGTGCCTTCCAGTACTTAAAGGGGCCTACAGGAAAGCTGGAGAGGGGTTTTTTACAAGGGCGTATAGTGTTAGGACAAGGGGCAATGGATTTAAACTGGAAGAGGGGAGATTTTGATGGGATATAATGAAGAAATTCTTCCCTCTGAGGGCAGTGAGGCACTGGCACAGGTTGCCCAGAGAAGCTGTGGCTGCCCCATCCCTGGAAGTGTTCCAGGCCAGGTTGGATGGGGCTTTGAGCAACCTGGTGTAGTGGAGGGTGTCCCTGCCCATGGCAGGGGGTTGGAACTGGATGATCTTTGAGGTCCCCTTCCAACCCAACCCATTCCAGGATTCCGTGATGTCTGTTTAGACCGTGGTGTTTAAATACGTGTTGAAAAGCCGCAGGCTCCCTCGGAAAGGGAAGAAACCTTCTGGCCTGGTCTCCTTGCGCTCCAGGCTGTGTGCCACTGAGCAGGGACCTCTGATACCAGCCCTTTCTGCACCCTGGGACTGCGCTTAGAAACAGAGGGGACGGCGCAGAGGTGTCCAAGAGACCCGAAATCGGGCCAAGAGGAGATGGGAAAGGTCTGTGCTCCCAGCACGGAGGATGAAGGGTGAGGAAGGCCAACCTCTGTTTATTTAAGTGCATCACATCAGCTGCCTGGGCTCTGGCACAGAGGGACCGATGCCCTGGCAGAGACCTTGTTCACATACACGCACCTCAAGTAGTTTTGTTTTTTAAAAACCTGGTTCTTTGTTCTCCAGTTATTTTTTGTTTGGAAACTTCACAGGAATCCTCGTGTTTCGCTGCTGTAGTTAGTGCTGAAAATGGGTGTCCTGCTCACGCTGCTGTTTGGAATGTCGAGCCAAGCATTGAGCTGGATCCTTATTCCATGTTTTAGTCACCCTTGGGAAATGCTGTGGACTGGCAAGGGAGAAACTTCAGCAATGCCAGCTGCTTGGAGGAAAACAAAGCAGTAAGAGAGGCTGGTAATAGAATTTGTTGTTGTTGCAAGAAATACCCGACGTTGATCTATGATGTTGGAAATAAGGTTTTTTTTCTTTTCCTGATGTTGGGAATACAAAATGTTGTGGTTTTGTTTGAGGTGAGAAGTGAAAAAGGGAGCTTGCTGCAGTGTGGCTCTCCTTTACGTACCGAGCAACATCCTGGTGGTCTCGGCTGAGCCAAGATTTGGCAGCCGCGCAGCTTACGGCCCCGGTGTGTTGCCGTTTTTGTTGAACCTGACTTCAGTTCTTTGCTTTGTCCCACCAATTCTGGCAGCGTTTCGCGGAGTGAGCAGCTCTCGGTGTCGGTGTACTGCTCTGCTGCGGTTTGGGAACCCGGCAAGAGACTTTTTTGTGTGTGTTGGGTGGTTTTTTTCGGTCCCCTGCACGTAGATAAAGCAGAAGTGGTTTTTCTGCCTTCAAAGGGCTCCGAGTTTGCAAAGATTGCAGTGGAGATTCTCTGGCTGTTTTGGTGGCAGTTGGTTAGCAGCAGACATAACCCACAAACATTAAAATTAGTACCGAGCTGGCTTATTTCAGAAAAGTGAAAAAAATGCCTTAGAACTCGTTCAAAACCCCTGCTTTCTGGTGCAGATTGGACCATGCTGACGTAGAAGAACGCGGAACGCAGCTCTCATGGCAATGTTACGAGATGATTTCAGCTCCAGCCATGCTGAGCAAACTTTGGACAACCCCAGAGCCTGCGAGGTGCGCTCCTGAACGGCTGGGTGTGGGAAGAGCCCTGCTTGGGGATGGGAGGAGTAAAGCTCAGTGTCTGCTGTCAAACACCACGTTTAATCGCAGCGTCTCGGCTTGCAGGGAACGAGAAATCCCTGCTGGTGTTGGTGAGAGCTGGGAGCTGCTGGTGACATGTGCGGGGAGGAGCGGGAGGCGCCTGCACTGCCCGAGCGTGGGTTCGGAGCCCACATGCCGTGCAGCCAGGGAAGTGGTTTGGGTGTGTGGGGAGCCGAGGCTCCTCGCTCCCACTGGGACAAACCAAACCCATAACGTGTCACGGACTGGGACCTGCCATCGGCTTGTGAGGGCAGCGCCTTCGCGTTCTGCACTGAAACGCTTCGTCCCTTCCCGTGCGCCAAAAAGGGGTGGTTTTGGTAGTTTTCGCCTCTCAAAGGTGACTTTATATTTTCTGAAGCGTCGTATCTACGCGGAACCTCTCTTGGGTCAGCGCTGCCATGGTGGGTGGCGTGATCTCCGAAGGCTCACCCATCCCACGCTTCCCGAGAGCCTGTTTCATCCTTAAAAAGCGCCGGCTAGGTTTCCTGCTGCTCATGCACCTTTTCTGCATGTAACCCTCAAGGTTTTTTAGCTCCAAGCAGGACTGCCGTCGCGCTCAGCAAAGGCAGCGGTGTTTTGGGGAAGAAGCGATGCTGTTTCGCTCCGGGTGTGTGTCCGGTTGTGGAGGAGCATAGGCAGAGAGTGGTCATCACGCCTGTGGTGCCACAGGTCGGTACTTGCCGAGGAGCAGGAAAGCTCGTGGGTTTGCAAGGTGCCTTACAAGCGTCTTGGATAATTCTTTGTCACTTGGATTGGGAAGTAATCCTCTGTGAGAGGCGGCGTTAATGGGGAGGGACTTTTTATGAGTGATAGGACAAGGGGCAATGGATTTAAACTGGAAGAGGGGAGATTTCGATGGGATCTAAGGAAGAAATTCTTCCCTCTGAGGGTGGGGAGGCACTGGCACAGGTTGCCCAGAGAAGCTGTGGCTGCCCCATCCATGGAGGTGTTCAAGGCCAGGTTGGATGGGGCTGTGGGCAACCTGGTGTAGTGGAGGGTGTCCCTGCCCATGGCAGGGGGGTTGGAACTGGGTGTTATTGAGGTCCCTTCCAACCTAAACCATTCCACGAGTCTGAAACTCGCAGCTCTCCCTTCCCCTTCTGCGCACTTGCGCAGGCCGGCATAGGAGAAGGGGTTCAGCCCCTACCCACCATCGCACCAGGCTCCTCCTCTGCCTAAAAAGGAGCCCACATCTTTTCATGTGGCGATCCGCGCGCTCGCGCTTACGAAAACAGCATGTGCTCAAGGCTTGGAACGCACCCCTAGCGCCCGCTCTGGAGAGGGATCGGGATGAAAGGGTTGGAAACACATTGCACAAAGTCCGTCCGATGCCGAAATGCAGTCACTTTTAATGGGAGCTGTGTGCGGAGAACGCTCCGCCCTCTGAACTAGAGGGGGTTTTGACATCAGACTGGTTTATTTTTTCTCTTTTCTGCTCTCCTGTTTAGAAATGGCATCAGACGTTTCCTCGCTGGGTGCCACCGTCGGCTCCGGGAACCCTGGCCCGGCTGCCCAGGCGGGAGGAGCCATCGTTCAGAGGGCCACCAAGAGGCGTCCGGGGTGAGTGTATGTGCTCTGTGCGCCTGTGGCTTTTTGTTTTTTGGGGAGGAGGTGGGTGTGAGAAGGGTGTTTTTGAGGAAGAATTGTTCTCCTGAAAGAGTGGTCAGTCTTGCGATGAGGAAATTTGTCTACTTCTAAGCAAAGAGGAGTTTCCTGGCTCCTTCAGGTCCTTTTGCTTTGCAATGGCATGTGCCAGTCCTGCCCGTTGCAGCCACGTTCCATGTTACATGTCAAAAGAGGGGATTAAAAAGTTGAGTTGCACCTCGCAGGAGCAGAGGGTTGCTCGCCCAGGACTGGGAGTGGAACAGGAGTCTCTGAAGCAGCGAGACAAGCCCGTTGCTGCAAGAGAGGTAGAGGAACAGGGAACGTGAATGCTGGGACTGTGCCTTCTGGGAGCGGGGAGGGGGAAGCCACAGTGTGCTCGTGGTGGGCTTTGTGTTTGCTAAAAATGCCTTTGCAAGTTTAAAGTGTGTTGAGCTGACTTCTCTTAGGATCCCTGGGACAAGAAATTTCCTCTTAATTTTCGAGCTAACTAAAACCTCTCCCTGCCCCAGTCACCCAAACTCCTGTTTACTGGTGCTCCCACTCCCCTGCAGCTCCTCCCACCTGTCTGTGACTCGTTCCTCGACTTCATTTACAAACACGGACGCTGCTGTGCTGCATCTACACGCCAGCTTCCATCCTGAGCGGCGCTGTGGTGAAAAGCCTCTCCTCCATCCTCCCACACACCCGCCTTAGAAATGGGTTTTTGGCCCTGTTAGAGCAAACACGGTGACGTTGTCCGTCGTTCAACGGCAGGCGCTGACCACGCAGGTCACCAGGCTGAACTTCAACTCTTGAAGTATTTTGCCCTCCTCTTTGTTTTAAAACCCAACTGATCCAAGTGATTTGGGAGCGCTGCGTCTGTAGTCTGATCGGCCCCTCGAGCAGTGAGGGGCAGTCGTGGCAGCCTGTTGGATCGCTGCTCCGAGCTCCAGAGCTTTGGGAACAGGAGTGGTGATGTGGTGGATGCTCCAGGGGGGTTTTCTCTCTTCTGAACTGTTCCCTCGCTGATGGACCTGTAAAGGAAGCCCCTGCTAAACTCTGTGGGTTGTTTCACGTTGGCCCTGGGATCGCTTCAGTCTTCCTTTCAAGAATCATTTCCGTCCCCTTAGGGACAGATGGAAAAGCAACTCGTAAAGGAGAAACCATTTGGGTAATGATTATCTTCTTGCTCCTGTTTTTCAGGCTGGATTTTGATGATGATGGAGAAGGGAACAGCAAATTCCTCAGGTGAGGAAGAGCATCACACCCCGAAGTTTCCGTTGGGTGGTTTGGGTGTGGCTGTGTGTTCCCCCAGAGCAGGAACGTGCTGCTCCTGTGGCTTTTCCTCTCCAGCAGCACAGAGGGGAGCAGGGGGAGTCTAAAGGAGACAGCGCTCCGCTTCCTCGAGCTCTTCCCTCTCTCCCAGTCAGCAGTGCGCCTCCATCTCTGCAGCTGGTGCCAAAGCAGAGCTGCTGTGCGCGTGGGGTCTGTGAGCCCAGAGGAGGGGCTGTGGCTGGGAGGGGTTCCCGTTTCTCCTTTGGGTGAGGTCTCCATCTCAGGTCTCCCTGGTGGGCCCCGTAGCGAGATGAGGTCAGCTGAAGAAGAGCCGTGTGAGCCCTGGGTTGAAAATGGTGTTGCAGAACCTCCGTGATGATGTCGCTGCGTTCGATACCAGCGTCTCAAAGGTTAAATAGTTTCCATGAGTGCTTCCAGCAATCCGCCGGTTGTTCCAGAGCAGCGCTCTAGGAGCACTGCTGCTGGCCAAGGCCCTCTTGATGTGGAGAAGTCTTCTGCCAAACAGCTTATCGGCACAACGGCGAGATGCTGAGCTTTTGTTAGTGCCTCAGACATGTCTGTTGTGAAGACGCTTCAACTTACTCCACAGGAGGAGTTGGCAGGACTGCAAGTATCTCCTCTTGTGATCCATATGGAACACAGAAGAGTTGGAAGATCTCATGTCATTGATTTGTAGCCTCACTACATGGTTTGGGGTTGGACAACTCTAGTGATGCTGGAAGTCCATGTGTTAATCTTTTGAAGATGACTGTGGAATGACTTTGAGATGAAAATGGTCCTGGTGAACGTAGGATTTACCTACGGAGATCCTTTGGATGAGGGTCTTGATTTGGGCTAACGGTGGCTTCCGAGTGCAGTCGAACCTATTTCTTTGCGTGTGGTTGTACCTCAATCACTGAGAGTGATGCCACTGTCCTCGATTCGAGTGTGACGTGGAAACATCCTCCATAAAAATAATGAAACTGTAGGCTTTTAACTAGATAAATGCGGGATATGGTTCTGGATTGCCCGAGGGCAGCAGGTCGGCTCTCTAACACCAGGCCTATTTTGCATTTATTAAACATTGTTCTTCTCTCAGTGGCTTTGGGAAAGAAATAAAGTGTAAACACTTCAAGAACTCTTCTTCCTCTCCCCCTTCTCCTAGATGTGACGATGACCCGATGCCAAACGATAAAGAGAGGTTTGCCAGGTAAGCGTCCGCTGTGATGCAGGTTTGAAGCTCTTGGTGCCAAACCACCTTCATGTAAGAGAGACCCTGCAGCACCCTCCTAACGAGCGCTTAGATTGTCTCTCTTGGAAGGAGGGTGCACCAAAGGATGCAGACATTTGCCTTGATGTTTTTTGGACCAGTTTGTTATGAGTGTGATGAAATTACGTTCCTCTTTCTCAGCATTTCTTTCAGCTGTTGCCTTGAGCTCTCCTTCCTTTCTCCTGCTCAAGAAGCTTGCAGAGATAGAAGTTTCGTGCTTAGTCTTGCTTGAGCAGGGTTTCCTGCCAAATGTTGTGGTTTGTGTGTTTTGGGGGGGAGCTGGGCGGAAGCTTCCTCTCTAAATGGGGGATCTCCTGGAGATCAGAGGGTACAGTGACATCACAGGTGATATTTTGACTCTGTTTTGCTGCTTGGTGTCTGAAGGTAGCTCTGTACCATCTAGCACTGAGACTGACCTCACAGTGTTTTCTCAGCTTTCTGAAGCCCGTGGAACTCCATTCACATGTTTCATGGGTTTATTTTGTGTTGACATGTGATGCTTTTGCCAAAGTGAGGTTCTTTTGTTCATGTTGCAAGTGATGTGATTCCAGGGTGTCCCCTCAGCCTGAAGGCATGGCATCCCGTGTCTTGCGGAGAGATAAAATGATCAAAAACGGGTTAATGACCCAGACACTGTGCTTAGTGCTTGTCCTAAGGAGGGGTCCGATTTCATAAATTCCTGAAATTGGAGTTAAAATTCAAGTGATTGAGGGCACCCAGCACGTTGTGTCAAAGAGCCTGAGGGTCAGCAGGGCAGATACCATTGCAGGGTGAGCCAGGGGTGATGTTGGGTGCAGGGGCCTTTCCCTGCGGTTTCGCTGGGGTCATGCACTGAAACTGGTGGTCTGGAAACGTTCCAGGCGGAGGTATAAACCTGGGTCAGGCTCTCCATGCAGAGGGGCAAAAAACTTGCAGGTCACAGTCATGCTGTTCTCTGCCAGAGGGCTCGTGGGAACATCTGAGCTGGGGTTCTCCAGCTTTTTGAGAGGTTTGACTTGTTCTGAAGTCAAGCAGATTAGAAATGTGTTGGCCAGCCCACGCCGAATGACTTTGTTCCCCAGTGCAAGTCATGAGCTGTGGGGACTTAAGGTGTACAGACCATAATAACGCGCTGAGATAGTGCAAAATACCAAAAAAGCACGTGGTAGGTGAGGAAGGAATAAACAAAACAACGGAACGTCGCTTGTGGACTGTGAAAGTGTCTGTGGTGGAGCCTCAGCAGCACCCGTGCGCGTCGAGCAGAGACGGTCGCCGGCGAGGACGGCGGCGCGTGGTGGCGCGGTGATGGGTGCTGACGCCCCGAGTGCGGCGGTAGGAGAAGCGAGGGGCAGTGCCCGCCCCCGTGCCCCCTGGCCTGCGCGTAGCGCTCGGGTCTGTTTTCTGGGACTGCTGGTATCGTGCTCCTCGCAGCTCTGGTTTTCCAGCACGTTCTTCCCTTGGACACCGCCAGGCAAAGCAGAGCACGGAAGTGAACAGGACTGTTTAATTTTTCTCGTCCTGTACTGAAACCTGTTGGAAGTGGAAGGGTGGCACAGCTGGCTGGTGCTAAAAACCCCTCCTGTATCCCTAAATCCGCAGTTACATTCTCGGTGCTCAGCCTCTGAGAGATTGTGGGACCTTCTCCTTTCCTGGCAGTAGCTTTTGGGGGATTATTTGTTTTCCAACGCAGCCAAACCTCGAGGAGGAAAAAACCATCAGCCTCTGTAAAACACGGGTTTACAGCAGATTCCTCTTCCCTGGGCACCGAAAGCATGAGCAGGTTGGCGGGGGTGTCCGTGTGCCCCTTCGTAGAGGACGTACGTAACGTCTCCGTGCCATCTGTCACGGACTGTGTTGTCCTCAACGGTGTTTATGCAGCAGCGTCACGAAAACGTGTGTTTTTAGCTGTGAGTCTTACCCTGTTTGTGGATTTTGGGGTTTTTTAACCTGCTTTTCTGATTTGTTAATACTATCAAAGAGACTATTCATTTATATTTTTTTTTCTTTAAAGAAAGAGATATTTAATGTGGCTGGGACTGTAATTCCCAGTTCTGCCATTAACCTTCCAACCTTGTGCAGAATAATCTGCGCCTCGGTGTCGTATGTGCCCATTTTAGTCTTGGTGAGCATCTTGAAACTTCAAACCAACGTAGGCAGGCGCCCGTTTGATGTGGGATGTTGCAAACTAATGACTGCTTTGTTTTGTGGAATTGCTCCTCTGCAAAAGAGACGTGTCTGTAGGCTGGATTTCCTCGTACATCTTCCCATTTTTCATTTCTTTAAACTTTTTCCATTTTAGCTTAGATCGCTGATTTTATTTTTAGGTCTGATGATGAACAGAGTTCAGCGGATAAGGAGAGACTTGCCAGGTAGGAGAACGGAGATTTCAAGCATGGACAAGCAGAGTATTCCCTTTCCTTCATGTTTCTCCAGGCATCCCTTCTCTTTTCCCCCCCCCTCCTTCCCTCATCTGCTGCAGTAGAGGACTTGAAACCCAACAGATTTCTGGAAATCGCGGTGCAGTCGGAATTAGGAGGGGAAGGACACGTAGCCCCCTTGTGAGCATGTCTTTGGGAATACACGGAGGGGTTTGTTTGCCCAGGGTCGCAGGGCAGAGCGTGTTTTCTACCCCTTTAAAGCTGCCAGGAAGGATGGTGCCCTGCACATTACTGCAGTTTAGGCTTACTGAAAACAGGATTTATATTTTTTTTTTCCCCTAAAGTTCCTCTTTGCAATTATTGAGGGACTGGGGCTGAAGTCACCGAAGCAGGCATCTCGAGCGCTGCGCCTTAACGCAGACGCGTACCCCGAGAGCGTGTGCGCGTGGCTGCAGCTGGTCGAGGTGGTGTGTTGTCAGGACTGCACTTCTCCAGCAGAAAAACACCAACTCCAAATGCACCCTTTCCTGTTCTCAGCTGCAGAAATAAAAACTGCATCCATCACCATCAAGGGTCCTCTTGCTCGCCACCCACAGCTCGTCGCTGCTGCAGAGCTGAGGGTTGGTCGTTGGTGAAGAGGGGCTTGTTTTGTGGCTTGGCATCTTCACGCTCACCCCGTAACTCCCTGGGACCGTTCCACCCTCGGCTGCTTCTTAAGCAACGCACAGGACTGAAAAACTGTCTTGGGTGCTGAGAATGCCACAGTTCTGCTCAGTTTATTGCCTGCTGGCTGGTTTTTAAAACCAAAACTAAGCTCCAAACACTGTCTGCAGTGTTGGCATAGCTTAAATATTTGAGGAGATAAGGAGCCCGTGGAGGTGGGGCTGGCAGTGCTGCTCGGGGATGTCTCCTCAGGGAAGCAGCGACCCTTTCCTCTGTCCCAGTCGTGGCTGCTGTGCGAGAGCCTGTAGTAAGGAATATTTGGCAGCGGGGCAAGTAAAATGTCTGGTGGTTTCCCAGTAGCTTTTGTGGTGAAGGCAGCTTCGTTTTCACACGTGAGCGTGTGAGTTTGGAGAAACCGAATGAAAGGTGAGTGTGATCACCGAAGCACTTCTTTTTCTGAGTATCAGTTTCTTGCACCGAGGAGGAAGGTCATGGAATGGTTGCACACACCTGGTAGTGATAAATGCTCTGGTTTTTTTTGTATTTATCCTCTTTAGTTCACTTGCCTGTCTGTGTTCCTTCCAACACTTTCAGCTCATTCTGTTTCCCACCATGTGCTTCCTTGCATCTGTTCCATCCTTCTGAATAGGAAACCTGGCTTTTAAGTTCTGCTTTGAAACCCCCACCTTAGCAACCCAGTTAAACTACAAACCCTGGAGAAAAAGAACCAAGTCTGAACAGGTTATGTTCTCATCTCCGGAGGTGGATGGGGACCGTGCCCTGTGAGCACACTTGCAAAAGGTGTGTGAGGAACGTCTTTCAGGACTGAGAGTGGGTTTGTCGTGGTGCCTTTTTAGAGGTCTGCACGTGCCACCCAGCTGTGGGTGGGTCTGCCCACGTTGGCCATGATCTGAACAGAAATCAGGTGTATATCTGCTCGAAAGCTTTCCCTGCTGCCGCGGTGTTGTAGAAAGGCTCCTGATGTAACTGAGAAGGACCTTCCTAAGAGCACCGCGAGGTGAGACTCGTCCGTTGTAATTTAGGTGCCCAAGTCTTAGCTGCAGCCCTGACCTCCTGGTGTGGTTGTGGGAGACAGTGGGTGTCTGAGAGGTGATGGTGGAGGGGATTCGATTCATCCTCGGGCAAACTGGGGGGGATGAGTCGTCTTTGCCTGCACCAGTGCTGTTGAAAAGCAATTTTTGTCAGTAAAGCGAGGTGAACCCCACTTGGAGAGCAGAGGCCGTGGTAAAGGAAGAAATCCCTTGGCTGGCAGTGATGTGGGATTGATGGGGAAGCTTCCTTCTCTGCGAAAATAGCTTAGCCCGGCTCGGCGCCTTCCGCAGACGCCAGGGAAGCGATGGGATTTCCAGCGAGGCTCTTGTCCGCAGCAAAGAAGGTCCAGCCGTAGGCTCTCCTCCCCGCACTCGTCCCTCGTCCCCCCGTGCACGCCCAGCATGCCAGGCGCTTGCAGTCCTTCTAACTCCCGACGACCCCGGCGCATCTCTGCGTTTCGCGCTCTGGCCTTGCCGTGGGGAAACAAAACGGCCGAGGCTTCTGGCCCGTCGGTAACTTCGTCTCCCTCCTCTCCTCCCTGGCCCTTTTGCAGGGAGAATCACAGCGAGATTGAACGTAGGCGAAGGAACAAGATGACTGCCTACATCACAGAGCTGTCAGATATGGTGCCCACCTGCAGTGCCCTGGCCCGCAAACCAGACAAGCTCACCATCTTGCGCATGGCTGTCTCGCACATGAAGTCCCTGCGTGGCACAGGCAATACCTCCACTGACGGCACCTACAAACCCTCCTTTCTCACTGACCAGGTCTTGGCTTGACGCTGCTTTCTGGGGGAATACTGCCATCAGAAGGGGGAATGAAATCGTGGGCGGGGGGCAGGCAGGCACCCAGGATGGGTTTAGAGGGCTTCACCCGCTCGGCCGCGGAGTTAAGAGCGTGTCCGTCTGTCTCTGAATGCAGGAGCTCAAACACCTGATCCTAGAGGCAGCCGACGGCTTTCTGTTCATCGTGTCCTGTGAGACGGGGAGGGTGGTCTATGTCTCCGATTCGGTGACTCCTGTCCTGAACCAGCCCCAGTCGGAGTGGTTTGGCAGCACCCTGTATGACCAGGTGCACCCGGACGACGTGGGCAAGCTGAGGGAGCAGCTCTCCACATCGGAGAACGCGCTGACAGGTAGAGCAGCCTGGGAAGGGATTGGCAGGGGCGGGCG
The DNA here is from genome assembly GCF_009769465.1 of Tauraco erythrolophus. NCBI lineage: Eukaryota > Metazoa > Chordata > Aves > Musophagiformes > Musophagidae > Tauraco > Tauraco erythrolophus. Next base: position 477,105 of record NC_141494.1, read on the forward strand.
GTGTGAAAGCCTGCGGAGGACTTGGATTAAAACCTTCCCTTTGTAGAAGGAACCAAACCCTGGTGCCTTTCTAACAAGGATCCTGCAGCCCCCCCTGAGAATGCATCTAAAGGTACCATTGGTGACACTCGTGTCCTGCTAGTTCCCTGGTGCCTGCGGTGGTGCTGCAACGCGAGTCCTCTCACCATCATCTTCTTTCTTCTGTCTTTAGGTCGCATCCTGGATTTGAAGACGGGGACCGTCAAGAAGGAAGGCCAGCAGTCCATGCGGATGTGCATGGGCTCACGACGATCCTTCATCTGCCGAATGAGGTAATGGGGAGGGTCCTCAGGGAAATCTCGTTTGAGCCTGAAGCTGGACTCGCTCCCTGGCCCCTTCGTGCTTTTGTTCCAGCTCGTTTTGCTCCTTCTGATGTAGACAAGATATAGAATCATAGAATCATAGAATGGTTAGGGCTGGAAGGGACCATATAACATGGCTCAGCCTTCCACGCAGGGCTAAGAGTCGAGATCTTGAGATTTTTCTTTGCCCTGTGCTAAGATAGCTCTCGAGACTGTTGTTCTATGAGGTCCAGTTTCAAGTAACAATTCGTTTTGACCCCATCTCTCACCTCTCTTGAAGTCCGTAGAAGGGCTTTTCCCTCGTGTGATGGAAGTTCATCCCTGTTTATAGAGTGCTTCCTCTTATTCAAGATTGTCAAGTTGTTTTGCTGTTGTCCAAGGAAGATAAAAGCCTTTCCCCTCGCGTGTCTAATTCTGGTGCAGGTGTGGCAACAGCTCGGTGGATCCAGTCTCCGTAAATCGGCTCAGCTTCATGAGGAACCGCTGCAGGTAAATCACACCGCAGCTACGGGCGAGCACGCTGCATTGCTGGGGCAGGAGGAGCTGCAGCTCTGGTCAGAGTGGTGGGGACACTGTGGTGAGTGTCTGCAGGGTGGGTAGTACAGCTCACAGGAGAGTTTGGATAGAGCTGCGGGTAGAGGAGCGAAAATATCACAATGTTGAGGGAGATAATCCTGGGGAAAACTAATCTTTCTTTATTCCAAGATTGGATTTGAAGTCCTGTTAAAACCACATGTTCTTCACGCTGTTGTTGTTGGGCTCTGACGTGTATTGTCCCTTTTTAATTTGAAATCAAGATAGATTCCAACCTATTGTCTTCTTGGACCTCTTGCATTTATTTACAATCTTCTTTTTTCACCCTGAAGATGTTCTGTGGAAGCTTTTTTAGAAACACAAGTAGAAGCCTTGCCTGCCCTTGTCCCAGGTCAATATCTAGCACAATGAGACTGTTTCTCTCCCAAGGAACGGCTTAGGTGCGGCGAAAGACGGCGAACCTCACTACGTCGTGGTGCACTGCACGGGTTACATAAAAGCCTGGCCCCCCGCAGGTAACGGCGCGGCCGGAGTCGTCAGTCGTGGCTGGTTTTAAGAGCGTGTGGTGGGAAGTTGTCCGTCCTGTGGGCTGAACGTGCCAGCAAATGCTTTCCAAAAGTATCCGTTGCATTTTCTTGGTTTGAGATTGAGCTAATTTTTGCGGATGCTGGATCAGAGATCTGCGTCTCTGGGCAGTAGAGGATGAAAATAATATTGCACCGTCTGATAACGGTAGCTTGTGCTGAAAGTTAGAGATCTGTAACGCTTCTGGCAAAAAAAGGGAGGGGGAGGCAACTGAATTTACCAAATTCCTTCCTGGGAAAGGATGTAGAACTATGAAACAGGGTGGAGAGGTGTACTGAGTTGGAACTGTGTGTCGTCTTCCTCTGACATTAGCGGTGTGTTAACCTTGCTGGGATTTTTTGGCACTCCTCTCAGGTGTTTCACTGCCTGACGATGACCCGGACGCTGGCCAGGGCAGCAAGTTTTGCCTGGTGGCTATTGGCAGGCTCCAGGTGGGTGGCATCTTTCCATGGCTCAACATTGCCTTGTCCTGAAAGTCCACAGAACTTCTGTGCGATGGCCACGGATCCGACTGCAGGGCTGGCCGGTCAGGAGACAGCAGCTCCCGCGAGATCCGGTAACGCCGTACCTGTCGTACCTTGCAGGTCACTAGCTCACCCAACTGCACAGACATGAACAACGTTTGTCAGCCGACGGAGTTCATCTCCCGACACAACACCGAAGGCATTTTCACTTTCATAGATCACCGCTGTGTGGCCACGGTTGGCTACCAGCCACAGGTGAGAAACCGGTAGGAGCGTGCTGAGAAGGAACTGCTGTTGGAGCTCGCTTTTCCTGCCTCCCTCTCCTGTACATCATGGCTCTGCTCGTCTGGCAGATCTGACAAAACGATGCCCAGGGCCTACAGCAGACGTGTTTCTTCTCCACCCATTGCTTTGTCATGTGCTTTAATCGGTGCTTTGATCACTGGAAGGGTGGGTGGCTCTGGGTTGTGTCTGATGCCGATTGAGATGGTGTTTGCCTCCCTCTGAGGTAGAGATCAAACGTTAGTCGGCCGCCGTTGTGCTGCTCTTCAGAACGCAGCGCGCCGGTTCCCATACGTGGTGTGTGTTACTGGGAGGGGGGAGCAGTAACTACCTGTCCAAAGTGGAACTAATGGGGCAGACCTGAAAGAGGGGGGCTGCCTGCTGGATGAGCTGACTCGGTCTCCCTCATGATTCCTTTAAAATTAGGAACTTCTGGGGAAAGACATTGTGGATTTCTGCCACCCAGAAGACCAGCAGCTTTTGCGGGACAGCTTTCAGCAGGTAAAACACTTCAGCTGCGGCTCTGCGTGCGGTGCGGTGTTCAGATTGGAATCTGTCTTGGTGCTTGCAAAGCCATGAAGCTATTGGAAAACCAAGAGGAAAAGAAGCCTTAGCCATTTCTCCTTTGCCCAATGGCAAGCAGTTACAGACGTAGTCACGTAACTGTCAATGTGCAGAACAAAACAGAAGCATCTGATGTTCTAACTCTTGAATTCATCCTCTGGCTGCTAGCCCAGTCTGCTTTTAGGGCCAGAGACGTGGCTACAAAGTGCCTACGTGAATGCCATGCTTCTGTGGATGCCATGCTTCTGTGGCTGAAACACTGGTTCATCCCTAGGGCCCAGCCCAGTGCTGCAGAACCCGAAATGGATGTGGTTTGCTTGCCCTGTTGTCGTTACTCTTATTTCTGAGGGCGTTGGACTTGTGGCAGGGCAGGTAAGACTGCCCCTGTGCTTTCATGACTCCAAAAAGTAGCTGCTCATATCCATTTGTCCAAATAGTTGGAATCAGAAGCGACAGCATGTGCTTCATTTACTGGAGGCTTTTCCATACATCTCACCAGTGCAAAGAGATAAGAGAAGTGAAAGCCAAAAAGGGGATGTTCGATTCCCCTCCCATGTCATTCAGGAATCCAGGTGGCGTAAGGGTGTAGCAGCGGTGCCATTTAGTTGGGGAAAAGCGGGATGTGGTCTCGGAGGCTTTGAGGCAAAGGGCCATCACGAGGTGGTAGCGGGGGGTGGCTTGTGCTCAGAAGCAAGTTGCTCTTCAACACCTTCTTTTATCAGGTTCTACTGATGGCATTACGTTTTTTTAGGTGGTGAAGTTAAAAGGCCAGGTTCTGTCAGTCATGTTCCGATTCCGATCCAAAAACCGGGAATGGCTCTGGATGAGAACCAGCTCCTTTACCTTCCAGAACCCCTACTCGGATGAAATTGAGTACATCATCTGTACCAACACCAACGTCAAGTATGTACATGGAAATGACTTGCCAAGCACCAGTGATAGCACACGAACCTGGTGGGATCCTGTCCCAGAATAACCGGCAGCACGGAACTGCGGGACCTTCGGCCTCTCCCCCTCTCTAAGCTTCCCACCAGTTTGCACAGGCCCTGGAGAAGCCGCCGAGTCCCACCAGCACACTTTCCCTGGGCCGTGGCAGGCACTGGAGGACTGTAAAGTGCAAGGAATGTAATTCCTTTGGCTGTCTGGGTTGTATGGCTTAGCAAGCTGCCAAAGCTCAGCTCCACAGTGCCTTTTGTAACTGGTTACTGGAGCAATTTCCCAGTAACATTAGGGAAGTCTGCCTCTGAACATAGCTCCTGGACTCCAGTGCCAGCCTGGGGCGGGCAGCTGCTCCGCAGAGCGGCTCTTCACGGGAGCAGGACTGTCTGCAGCTCCGGGTAGAAAGTAAACACTGATTTTTCTCCGCTGCAGCAGTTCCATCCCTGGATTCAGGAGCGAGCCCCAGTGGCTGCTCCCGTTGCTGCTCTCTTTTCCCTCTCGTGACTGTTCTGGTGGGCTTCTGCCTCTCCCTCGGGAGCGATCAGAGCTGCTCTCTTCCCAAGAGTGGGCTCCAGGCCCCTTACGGAAAAGCAGCAACCAAAATACGGGTCCTTTTTTTTTTTTTTCTTCTTCTTTCTGTGATTTCTAACTGCAGGCTTGGTGGGTGCAGCAGAAGGAGTCGTGCCAGCCAGGCAAACAGAAGGCTAGCTCGTTTGTGGGCAGGGGAAAAGGCAGGATTTTAATTTTTTTTTAACAAAGCAAGGTCCTAGAGAGCAGGTAGCTTCTTCCCTTCCTGTGGCTGGCAAGCTGATGCTTTCTGATGAGGAAGCAGCAAGAGTTGAGCAGTGACAAATGCCCCTGGCTTCACAGAGCCGTGGTGCCCGTGCAGGGCTCAAACCTGATGCGGATCCAATGCAGACCTTAATTCCTGTCCCGGGGCTAGAGATATCTCTTTGAACTCATTCATTCCACACGCATCCATTCTCACATCCATGCTACACCTTCTGCAAGCTCTGGGAATTCAGCCCAGGGCAGCAGCAACCCGTGTCTGTGTTCGAGGTGCGTTTTATCTACCTGCATCTGTGCCAGGTTATTCGTCTTCGAGATCGGTTGCTGCTGAAGCAGGAGCTTGCGAAAGAGCTGTCGAGAAAACGCTGGATTTTTGTTCCTTTCTTGTGGGAGTTAAACATTCACTGACTCCTGGCAGTTAACAGAAGAGCGTAACGAACTCCACCGACGTCTTGGGCTTAAAACCCCAAACTGCTGGTGGTCTCTGCAGGCTCTCGCCCCGGAGTGCCTGGCACAGAGCTGAGTGGAAAACCCTGGGGGTTTTTTGGTTCCTAAAACCTTTGCTTGTGCTTGAAGGATGATGCAGGCCTGGCCGTGCTCCTGGTGTGGGTTATTAATTGCTCCCCTGCTCAGTGACTGAGCCGGGGGGTGCAGAGCCCTTCGGCTCGCCGCCGTTAGCGTGGCACCCCCCTTCCGAGACCACGGAAAGCGAGTGGAAGGACCCTTCACTCGAACAGCTTTTGCAAAAGCAAAGCTTCCAGCCTTGCCAGGCACACCCTCCTACACGCAGTACCCAGCTGTTTGCTTCCGCTTGGTATTTTTAAAATATTTTTTCTTTTTTTTTTTTTCTTTTTCTTTTTCTTTTTTTTTTTTTTGCTTTAAAGGAACTCGAGCCAGGAGTCTCGGCCTGCCCTGTCAGACTCAATGCAGAGGCCCCAGCTGGGCCAGAGTGCCAGCCTTCCCCTGGAGATGGGCACGGCACAGCTGCCCACAAGGTCAGGAGGTGCTCAGCTCCCTTTACCGTGCCTCTCGCTGGTTCTGCCCTCCTCTCGGATAGCCTTCCTTCCCAGACCTTCCTCTCCGCAGCAGTGAACTCCTCTGGGCTATTGAATCCCTGGTGTAACCACAGAGTATCTGTTCCCTTGGCAATCCCTTTTAGCAGCCGGTGTTCTCCTGTTACAGACCCTTTTTATTTTAGGCAGCAGCAGCCGCCGCAGCAGACAGAGCTGGAAGTGGTCCCAGGAAGAGAGAGCCTGTCCGGTTACGACCACTCGCAGGTAAATGGACAAGGTTTCGGTTACTCCTGGCGTTTGTCGTCCTGCGGTATTTAACTCGCCTTTTGCTGGGGCTCGAGGCTGCCGAGAGTTTGGAGAGGAAGGTGTTTCTGGCTTGGGGTTTGCTGGATCTGCTGGCTTGGTTCTGCTCTGCCCCTGTGGCATCCTCCCCGCTGCGCCCTGAACGGCCGCGCTGTCCTGGTTGAAATACGCAGGAGTCCGGAGAGCAGCCGGGCTCCTGCGTGCCAGGTCTTTGCCCTCAGCTGTTCTCCGTGCTGGCAGCGAGACCCCTCACTTCTGTGCTGGAGGTGCCAGCAGCTCGTGTTTCTGCCTGCTCCCAGGTTCCCGTGCAGCCTGTGAGCGCGGCCGGCCCGGAGCACAGCAAGCCCTTGGAGAAGGCGGAGAGCCTTTTCAATCAGGAGCGGGACCCGAGGTTCAGCGAGATCTTCAGCAGCATCAGTACAGGTGAGGAGGGCCGGGCTGTGAGACGTTCCCCGGGGGCACAGCGCGTCTTCATCCGACGGCAGCGCCGATCCGAGCGCTGGCCGCCCTTTCCTGCGTCGCTCGGAGCAGTTGTGGGTGCGGAGGCTCAGCGTGGCCATCGTGGCGGCCCATGTCTTGATCTTTGAGGTCCCTTCCGACTCTAACCATTCTGTGATTCTGTGATTTCGATGCTGGGTGGACGATTCCTGTCTCTGCTGATTCCTGCAGCCCGCGTTTTGCTGGAGAGGTGTGGGGACGGTCTCTTGCTCGGTGTGTTACTGCCTGCCTTAGTCTGACCCTCCCTGCTCGTCCCCAGAGAGCAGTTCTGTTCCCAGACTGGGCACGGAATGTAGTGGCTGCTCTAAGCCGAGAGGACCTTAATGCCCAGTTTATTGGAAAATGGAGAGGAAATCAGATTAAACGGACTCCTACAAAACCAGCTGGAGCCTGTGTCTGGATCAGGGACAGTCCTGTGCGATGCTTTGGCTCAAAGCAGCCTTCCTTCACACGGACACGTCTCATGCAACTGGTTCTCTGTCCCTGTTCCTGCAGCTGAGCCTCTCAGCCCTAACGTGAACCGCCCTCTCTCCGCAGACCAGAGCAAAGCCATTCCTGCCAGCACGGTGCCCGCCAGCCAGCCCCTCTTCACGCAGGGAAACACCTTCACGCCGTCGCGACCTGCCGAGAGCTTCAGGTGAGGCTTCCTGTGCTTCCAACGGCCTCGTGTTGACTTCACCTTGTCCTGCAGCGGTTCCAGTTCTGTTTGCGTGTCCTTCTGCCACAGCTGAGCGTTCCCGGCCTCTCTCTGCGTGGCACTGGTTGTCCATAGATGTGTCCCCTTACGGCGTGTGCAGAAAATACAGGGGGAGCCCATCCAGGCATCCGTTCCTTTTGAGGAGTGGGGGAGAAAAAGGTTCCTGCACCCTCTGCTCTCCTGGCCCGTCCTGCTTTGCTCCTGGTCAGAGGTGCAGGAGCTTTGAGGCTGTGCACAGAAGGGCCCTTCCTCCGCTGTGCCAGTCCTCACCCTCATCCTCACCTCCCCAGCTGCTGCCCTCGTTCCCTGATATCCCTCTGCTCTGTTGCTTGCCGAAGCTTGTCTGCAGGACAGCTGGGCCTCTGGGACACGCTTGGACTGAAGCCCACGAGCTGTGGGTGAGGGCAGCCATGCCCACCAACCCAGCAGCTCCTGCCAGTTGTGCCCCCAGCAGGGCAGCGTGATGGGCAGTGAGCAAAGTTACCACACGTTTCTGGGCTCGTTTGCTCCCACCGATAACCTGCACGGGTGGTGTTTGTGCCTCCTCATCCTGCATGTGATCCCGAGTGTCCTGAGTGCCTCTTCTGTCTCCCAGGAGCAGCAGCATGGTCCCTCCTGTGAACATCATTCAGCAGCAGCCCCCATCAGCGGGCCGGATCCTGGCGCAGATCTCACGCCACTCCAACCCAGCTCAGGTCAGCGGAACCAACTGGGCTCCAGGGACGCGGCCGGCCTTCACGCCCCAGGTAGCAAAGCCCAAGCCCTCGGTGCCACCCCGAGCCCCTGGTGCCACCCCAAGCCCCCGCTGCGTTACGGACCCTTCTCGCCGTCACGAGTCAGCGGCGCCGCGTGCCCCTCTGCTTTCTCCTTCGCGACTTCTCACCCTCGTTACGAGGAAGTTCAGGATGAATGCATCTCTCCTCTTCCTCTCCCGTTTTTTGCTCTCTTGGCAGCAAGTGGCATCGCAGACGGTGAAGACTCGGCCCCCTTCCTTCAGCATGGGGACTTTCCAGGGCACCCCGTCCTCCTTCAGCCCCATGGCAGCACCGAGCTCCACAGCTTCGCCTACCGGGGCCGCTTACCCAAACCTCGCCAGCCGTGGCACGGCCTTCAGTGAGTGTGGCTGGGCGTGCTGGGGAGGGCGGGGTGGCACCGAAATCCCCGCAGAGGAAAGCTGGGAGCATCAGTCGGATACAGCCGTGGCACGATACGGTCTCCGTTGTTTCCTTGTGCGTGTTGGGAATGCCGGAATGTAGAAAGCGCGGCTAAATCCCACTTCGGCGGACGCTGCCTTTGTCGCTGTTAACCCATATCCCAGCACGAGGCTCCAGAGCAGAGAAATTCTGAACCATTTTAGGGCTGACTGGGAGGAAACGAACCGCTCTGGGACTCCCCCGCGTTCGTTCTTGTTCTGCCCCATAGATATTGGCGGAGGCCTTAATGGATGTGACAGTTCCGTGGCTTTTCCTGGAGGGGGGGGGACCCCACCCTGTGACCAGCAGGCACCACCAAACGAGCTGTGCCCTTCCCAGTCCTTTTAAAGGATCACAAAACCCACAGCGCTGCACTGGGAATCGTTTGCTGACTTTCTCTCCGTTCCACAGCCACGGAGGCAGCGCAGACCCCCGCTCCGTTCCCGCCGCGGGCAGCCGAAGGCGTGGGGATGTGGCCGCAGTGGCAAGGACAGCACCACGGCCCGGCGTCCGGGGAGCCGCACGTGCAGCAGCCGCAGCCGAGCCAGCCTGAGGTCTTCCCAGTAAGATGGTGGTTTTTGAACCTCGTGGGCCAACCCCGTGGGAACGAGCGGTCTTCGCTTCCCGAGCGCGGGCGGTTGGCCGAAGCGCCGGGAGCGTGTCCCGTTGATTCGTGGTGTCTGGTGAGGTCTCAAACTCGTGGGTCGCTGATGGAGCTGAGATGGGAACGCAGAGGGCACAGAGCTCCACTGGGCCAACTTGGTGTCCCATGGCATCAGCGTGAAGCTCTCCCAGCTCCGCAGTTGAGTTAATTAGAGCCAGAAGGGTTAAAAATAACGACAAAAAAGCCAAAACAGCCACCCTCAATCCCACAAAGTGCCGTAACTCGGGAGAGCTCACGTTCCTCTGAGCTGCTGCCCCTGTTTTCAGAGGAGTCGCTGCTCCTGGTGTAAATTCCCTGCCAGCCCACAGCCTTGGGCACGGCCCCGTGTGCCCCGGGGAGGGAAGGGCCATCTTGGCGCGCGGTGCCCGCTCTGGCACGCTGCTCCGTGGCCGAATTACCAACGTGGTGGTCTCGTCCAGACAGTAACTGTCTCCTTGTATCCTCGCAGGACATGCTGACCATGCTGGGAGACCAAGGACCCAACTACAACAACGAAGAGTTCCCGGAGTTGAATATATTCCCATCTTTTTCGGAATAAAACAAGCCCCGGGGGAAGCCAGTTATAGCTATATCCAATATCCATGTGTAAAGGAAAACACCTAAGTCTTTTTTTTTTTTTTTTTTTTTTTTTTAAAATCAAAGACTGCTGAACTTTTTAAACACTTCCAACCTTCCGGAGGCGAAACTCTGCCCGGCAGCCCGGAGGATGGACGGTGGTGCCGGAGGAGGGTGGTGAGGTGCCCAAAGCCACCAAAACTCTGCGCGGCACCGGCAGCGGCGGACACTTCACCTGGAGACCAGGACTCGAGTGCCACCAGGGCGGCTCTCCTTGACCGAAGGCCCCGTGTTTCCGGAGCCGCTCGCTCGCGGTTTTCCGTTGCGCACGCTGGGTCGGTGGGAGGGAATTCCTGTCTGGATTCCAGGCAGCCCCTCCCGACTCCTAAGGTGGCTTTTTACCGTTTTTATTTCAGTCTTCTATACCGTGACTCTTTTTCTATAAAACACAAAAGTATTGTAACTTTTTAAATACGGGAAGAAACTCTCCCAAGCGTTAACCGTTGCGCAACGCGATTCCGGAGAGTGTTTGTGTAAATCCCTGGCATCAGCCGGCGTTTTCCTCGGAGGAAGTTTACCCATCCATGGAGGGTCGGTGCGGCGTCTCCGGTCCCGGGGTGCTTCCTTAGAGCCCCCCGTGCCAGCCGCCGCGCCGGGGTGGGATGCGTTCGGACGCCGTCTCTTCCGTGAACTGTGCAATGAATATGGGCCTCCGCAGCCAGCGGGACCCGTCGGATCCCGCGGGAACGGCCGGAGAGTTAACGAGCCATAAAAAAAAAAAAAAATAATTATTATCTATGTAGCTTTGTCCTCGCTGCATCGGTTCTGCAGCTGGTGTTTCTGTGCTGCCGCGAACCGATGTTCCAGGAGGCTTTTTGGCAGCGTTATGGGATGGGGCGTCCACATCTGGACGGAATTCCTGGGATTCGTTGGGGAGCCGGACGCCTGGTTCCCCCCCGGATCCCTCCGGGGGTTGCTGAGGAGCCGCGGCGGTGTTCCGCTTTCGCGCTTCCCGTCTCCTTAAGGAAAAATTGATGCCATATGATGACCCTGTTGCCAAATCACAAAATGGAGGAGAGCAGGGGAAGACAGGGAACAGAATGATTTATTTTTTTATATATATATATATATATAAAATTCTTTTTTTAATTTTAAACCTTTGAATCTTCTGGCTGCTTCAGTGGAAAACAAAAAAAAACGGTGGCAAATCTCGCTGTCCTCAAGGTGTGCAGGGCTGGAAGGACAGTCGGCTTCCCCCTGCCACGGCAAACCTCGCCGCGATTCCGGCAGGGAAATTTGTTTGTCTCGGAAGGAAACCCGCAGCGTTCCTGGAAGCCGGGTTGTGTTTTGGATGGAATCTGTTCCTCCCTGCGCGACGCTGGGGCCGCTCCAGATGCCCGGAACGTCCTCTGCTGCCGTGGGGCAGGGAGGGCCGCGGCGTTGGGACCGACAGGTCGTGGTGCCGCGGTGGTGGGAGCGGATTTCGGAGATGCAGCTCGCGTTGTGCCGGGAAGGCGTTGGGATGTTTGTGTCACCGGCTTCCAGAATTCACGGAGACCCGGAGCGGTGGTGCTGGGTCGCGGAGCAGAAAGCTTTCATTTTCTATTTTTTTTTTTTTCCCCCCCCTCTCTTGCTTTTGTTGGAAAAATTAAATTTGGATTTTCTTTCTCACTTCCAACACCACTTCCAAATTTACCTGTTGAAAGGTGGGAACCTCCCGTGAGGGAGTTTGGGAACATCTCGCCATCCAAAACATCATGGATGGAAACATCATCCATCCATTCCCCCTGTCCTCGTACCCCGGGGAGATGCCACCAGCCGTTACCACCATGGGCCCTGCGGTGCCCGCAGCCGCCCACCGCGTCCTGTGGCCATGGGGTTTTCTGGGGCACGGAAGAGCTCTTCTGGAAAGCAGTGAGGTGTCAACCATCCCACGTGCCCAAAGTCAGGCTGGCAGTGCCCGATTCGGGGCGAAGTGGGCACCTGCAGGACCAGCACTGAGCTGTGCCATGCTCCAGCATCGGAGCCGTGCCAGCCGGAGGACGGAGCGGCACTTGGCTGCCCGAGGAGGAGGAAAATTCCCATTTCTACAGAAATGGGGCCCCGGGGTCCCCGCGCCGCTGGAGGGGCTGACGCGGGGGTGCCCGGTTGCGGAGCGGTGGGGGGACGCAGGACGGAGCCGCGGGCAGAGTTACCCCCTCGGGGCACGAGGGGCTGGTTTTGCGCCCGGGGCTCCGGCTCGTGGCGGGAGTTGCCGATGATTATATGGAGTGAGAGGTTTTCCAACAAGATCTTTCCCTTTTCCACAGCTCTGTCTCGTTTCTGCCATGGCCAGAAACCCCCCTTGGCATCGCGAGACGGGCCGAACCCCTGGGCCCTGCCTTCCTCCCGAGCTCCTCCTGCCTCCTCCTCCTCTGAATTACTCGCAGCCGGGGTTTGGCAGCCTCTTGTGATCTCCAGCTTTGTGGATCGTCGGATTTTTCTCGTGCCACGCAGCCGGAGAGGGACGAATACCCGGCCTCGCGTCCCTCTGCCAGGAGTGTTGCCCCCCCAGATGCCAGGCTCCCCCCGCTCCCCTTCCCGTGGCCGCTCCGTCACGCGCGGCCGAGTCAGGGCCCCGTGCTCGGGGCGATGAGTCCATGGCGGAGCCCCGGGCTGACTCAGCCACCCTGGCAGGGGTGAGCTCATGAGGGGGGGCCCGGGTCCCTCTCCTTGGGGACCCCCGTCGTGCCAGGGTGACGTGGGTGGAGGTTGGAGGTGGCTCCAGCTGGTATCCATCCCCTTAACTCTGCCCCTTGCTCCCTGGGATGGTCCCTCCTCGCACCCACAGCTGGCTGGTGATGATGATGGCGGTGATGATGATGGTGATGGCCCCAGCGTGGCATGCCTGGGACGGGCAACTAATGCCACCGGGTCACTCCGGGACCTTCCGGGCAGTGAACAAGGTTTTCTGACTCGTCCCGGCGGGAGCCGCGTGACGAGGTGCCAGTCACTGCAGAAAGCACCGTCCGACCCCGCTTCCCCGCGGGGTCAAGGATGAGCCCAGACCCCCTGAGCTGTACCCGCACCCCCGGGGCTGGGCACAGGGGGGTGGCACAATCCTGCCCTGACAGGAGGCAGCAGGGGAAGCCATCCTGGGCTGGGGATGTTGAGGCAGAGGTGAAGGTCCTGGCCCTGGCTCCACGTGTCCCACAGCGATGCTGGGAGTTGCTGGGAAGGGTCTAATCCTGCCATGTAGGGCATCTTCTGAAGGAAGGGGGTGCCCAGCCCTCCCTGGGGGGCTGGGGAGGACCGTGGGGCTCCCGGGAACACGCAGCCCCTCTGCCATGGGGCAGGAGGGTGTCCCTGGGGAGTGTTGCTGGGGCAGGAGGGTGTCCTCGGGGGGGGTTACTGGGGCCGGAGGGTGTCCCCGGGGCAGGACCAGGCCCGTGGCCGGGGCTGACTCAGCTCGGCCCCGCAGCATCACGTGAAGCCGGGAGGGAGCCGCTGCCGCGTCCCCCCCTCCCCGGTCTCCCCCTTCCCTCCAACCCTGCGCAAACCCGGGCGACTGCCCAAATTTTCCAGCTGCCTCTTGACTTCCTCAATCCAGCGGCATAAAAGCGCTGCGGCCGCCGCACCCGCATCCCTGGGTCCCAGGCTGCGCCGTCCTCCCGCTGACACCGCGATGCCAGGGTGAGTGGGGTGGCAGAGGGGCAGTGGGTGGGCAGGGGGTGTCACCGGGGCAGTCGGGGGGGTTTTGCCCCCAGGGAAATGGACTCCAGTGCGGGATTGGGGGGAGCAGGGTCCTACGTGGCAGCGCCAGGACTTGTTAGAGGTGTGAAAGGGGAAACTGAGGCACGGAGCATCGAGCGGGGCTGGGGGCTGCAGGCTCGGGCTGGTGTCCCTGTCCCTGCTCTGTCTTGGGGGTCTGGTAAGAAAGTGGATGTCGGGGGGCGGAGGGTAAGGGGAGGGGAGGGTGCCTGGGGTCCCCCCCTGCCTGTGCCCCCACTCCGGGAGCCCCCAGACCTCGGTTTCCCTGGCTCGGGGCTGCCGGGAAGGCGCCAGCGGGACGGTAACGGGAACCAGCTGTCCCGGCTCATGTGACACCCGCGCCGGCCAGCGCTGCCTGTGGCGGGTCCCGGCCCCCACCCAGGGTGGGCAGCGGGTGCTGGTTCCCGGGGCCTGTTCCTGGGGTGGGTACGGGGTCCCAGTCCCACCCAGGGTGGGTACGGGGTCCCGGTCCCTCATGGCTCGGTAACGGGGCGGGCGCAGGGTCCCCTATGGCCCAGAACCGGGATGGCCGGGGGTCCTGGCCCCTGTAGCCTGACATGGGGGTGGGCGCAGGGTCCCGTCCCCCCGTCCAGCCTTCCCGGGCTCAGTCTCTGTCCCCATTGCCCAGGATGTGGTGGCCCACGCTGCTGGCCCTGCTGCTCCCCGCAGTGGTGGCCCAGCCGCACCCCGAGCGGGAGCTGGACGCCCAGTGGGACCTGTGGAAGAAAACCTACGGCAAACAGTACAACGGGAAGGTACGGCAGAGCCCCGCCGGAGGGGAACAGCCCCCGGGGGGCAGCTGGGGACACCCCCATGGGGCCAGTGTCCTTGGGGCCGTGGGCAGGACCCCTCCGCCCAGCGCCGTCTCACCCCGCGGTGCAGGCGGACGAGGCGGCGCGGAGGCTGATCTGGGAGAAGAACCTCAAGTACATCAACGCCCACAACCTGGAGCACGCGCTGGGCGCCCGCACCTTCCAGCTGGCCATGAACCACCTGGGCGACATGGTGAGTGTCGCTACGGGGGACAGTAACGCGGTGGTTGAGAGGGGACCGAGCACCCTTGGGTGCTGCTCTGCCCACCAGCCCCAGGGCTGCACCCACCCACCCACCGCGGGCTCCTTCCCCAGACCAGCGAGGAGGTGGTGAGGACGATGACGGGCTTGAAGGTGCCCCGTGGCCACCCGCGTCGCAACGAGACGCTCTACGTCCCCGACTGGACCGAGAGAGCCCCGGCCACCGTGGACTGGAGGAGGAAAGGCTACGTGACGCCCGTCAAGAACCAGGTAAGCGGGGTGCTCCCCGGGGTGCCCGGAGCGGGGCGGCACCCTGGCATCACCCACCGCGTCCCCGCAGGGCCAGTGCGGCTCGTGCTGGGCTTTCAGCTCGGTGGGCGCGCTGGAGGGGCAGCTGAAGCGGAAGACGGGGAAGCTGCTGTCCCTCAGCCCCCAAAACCTGGTGGATTGCGTGGCCAACAACGACGGCTGCGGCGGCGGCTACATGACCAACGCCTTCGAGTACGTCCGGCAGAACCGCGGCATCGACTCGGAGGACGCCTACCCCTACATCGGCCAGGTCCGGGGCTGGGAGGGGGGTGTAAGGTCCCCATCTCCCCTCTCTCCCCCCGACTGCTGCCCCAACCCCGTCTCTCTGGTCCCACGCAGGACGAGAGCTGCATGTACAACCCCACCGGGAAGGCGGCCAAGTGCCGCGGCTACCGGGAAATCCCCCAGGGCAACGAGAAGGCTTTGAAGAGAGCCGTGGCCAGGATCGGGCCCGTCTCCGTGGGCATCGACGCCAGCCTGCCCTCCTTCCAGTTCTACAGCCGGGGTGAGGGAAACCCCCTCCAGTGCCCACTGGCCGCAGTGCAGCTTGGGGAAACTGAGGCACGGCCAGATGATTTATCCGTAGCGTAACCGTCTGCCCTGTCCCCCAGGCGTGTACTACGACGAGAGCTGTAACGCCGAAAACATCAACCACGCGGTGCTGGCGGTGGGCTACGGCGCGCAGAAGGGCACCAAGCACTGGATCATCAAGAACAGGTACGGCAGGACGGCGGGGCTGCTTCTCACCGCGGTGGGCTTCGCCGGCGGCTCAGGCTTCGCCTTTTCTCCCCGCAGCTGGGGCGAGGAGTGGGGCAACAAGGGCTACGTCCTGCTGGCACGCAACAGGAACAACGCCTGCGGCGTCGCCAACCTCGCCAGCTTCCCCAAAATGTGAGCGCTCCCGGCGCCCTCCCCTCCCGCGCCGCGGCCAGCCGCTCCTCCCCGCTTCCCTGTGCTCAAACTCAGCCTTTTTGCTCCCGATCTCCGAATGTGGCATCGCTCCGGGGTGGGATCTCTGCCTCTCCACGAGGAATCTCCCCCCAGGAGAGGGGAGAGACCCCCCTCGGCCGCAGATGAACGGTGCGATGAGCTTCCCCCAACTCCCTTTTCCCGGGACTCCTTCGCGGTGCCGGTGCCGCGTGTGCCCGGTTCTACCTTCCGGCCGACGCCGGAGCCTGGGCTTGGCCGACTCCGGAGAATCTGATCCATCCGGAGACGCTGGTGCAAACAGGTCCCGCGGCGGCCTCCGGGAACGCGTGGGGACGCCGCGGGTGGAACATCCCCCCCGCGGAGAACGCGGGTCCGTCTCCCCCCACCTGGCATCCCCGTGGGGGCCGCAGAGAACGACACGGATTTATTTTTAAAATAAACACTTGGGAATAAACGCTGGAGCTGCGGTTTGCTCTGGGCTGCGCCGGCACCGGGGTGGCAAAGGGCTGCGGTGCCGCGGCTTCGGCGCGAACGTTTGCGCCAGGGCTGGGTGGGGTTTTGCAGCCAAAATCCTGGTGTCACCCCAAAATCCTGAACCCGAGAGCTCCTTTGAACACAGCAAACTGAGAAATGATGCAGGGATGCTCAGGGTGAGCCCCGACTGGAAGGGAAGGTGATGCTCACTTTGAAAATTCACGCCAAAAAAAAGTTTCGGTGCTTAAAAAGAAGTTTCTCCCACCCACTCGCGCGGTGAGGAGGATGAGGGACACCAGTTAAACCACTGTCAGGATGCGCCGTCGGGGTGGGCTGAAACCAGACCGCTGTGAAAAGAAAGTGAAATTGGGCGTTTCGCCGTTCGCCGGCTCCGGGCTGCGGCGCGCGGAGGGACCTTCTTGCAGCGCCGCGCTGTGCCAGGCCCCTCGTGCCCATCCCCAGGCCGAGCCCGGCTCCCTGGGAAGCTGCGTGGTGGCTGGGTGGGCAGGTGAGACATCTCCCGGGGTGAATTTTGGCTGGAAAACACGGAGAAACGGTCCGTTTGCGCTTGCCGGGGGGGCTCATCTCGCCCTCCTTGGCGCGGCTCCTTCGGCCGCTACAAGCCGGCGGCGCGGGCGGCCGCGTGTTCCGGGTACGTCGTGTCGACGCCGCGCCGAAGGACGCCGTCGCCAACGTGGGGCCCGTCTCCGTCAGCATCGATGCCCGTCGCCCCACACAGCTGGTGGGTCTTTGAGAGGAGCCCAAGAAAGGGCTGCGCTTTCCTTCCCGTGACCCAACTTCCATAAATTATTCCAGTTTCGGCTCGTGGCGTCCTCGTTCTCGGCAACGGCATCGGCGACGCCTCCCGGAGAGCGAATTTCAGCCCCGTTCGGGCGGCGATTCGGGGACTGAATCCAAAAGTTGGCAGCTTTTCCCTTCAGCCTCTGCTCCGAGGGGCACCTTGAGGGTTGCCAGGACGTGCCAGCGATGCGCCGTCGGATGCCCACCAGCATCCTTTAGGGCTCAGACCCGTCGCCGCCGCGGCGTAAAGGGCCCTTGATGAAACCCGATAGACCCGAATCGCCGTCCGTCACCCAAAACGCTCCTGCCCGGCTCCTCGGTGCTGGCTCAGAAAAAATGGGATTTCCAGCGTTCCTGGGTGCTGAGTCAGCACAAAGGGCTGGCGCTTCTCGGAGACGGAAACTGAGCCGGTTTGGTTCGGGGTCGCGCCGGTGAGCCCCCTCCTTCGGCACAGCCTCGCGGGTCACCGCGGCCGGGCTGCGCCGCGCGTTAGGACGTGTTTGTGAACGTGTTTTTCACGGTTTGAAACGCAGAAGGAGAAACAAATCGTTGAAATGGAAGCGTCCTGCTCGGCCAGACACATCTCTGCAAAAAAAACCCCAAACCTGCGATGTCAGCGAAGCTGCAGTCAGCAACTGAAAACCATTTTCTTTTCTAAAAACAACAAAAAAAACCCAACTGTGGGCAGTTCTGTCAACAAAGCTCCTTTGTCCTCATGTCAGAGCCGGGCTACACCCCACCAGTGTCCTCCTCTGTCTCTCCCCTCTGGCCTTGGTAGGATTTTTTTGTAAAAAAAGGATTTTTAAGATGCAAAACGAAGCCATACGCCTGGAGCTGGTATTTCCATGGTGGTTTTAACTCGCTCCAGCACTCCGAAAAGAAGTGATTTTCCTCTGCCCCCACCTTAGAAGAGTCAGCGGCAGCAAAATCTGGCAGAGAAGCAGTCAGGAGGTTCAGCCTTTTTGGCCAAAAGATGCGAATTTGGCTGTTCCTGTGGCTGCTGGGGAGGAAGCATGAATTAGTAAAAAAAAAAAAATAAAAAAGGAATGGGGAAAGACAAAAGTGAGGGTGAGGGACGGCGCGGAAGGAGGTGGTGACCTCCCGTTGTCTGATTTTTTTGCCTCTTCCTTCTTCCAAAAGTTGGGGTGCGCCTTTCGGTGAGCGGGGCTGCATCCGGATGGCGAGGAACCAGGGGAACCGCTGTGGGATCGCCAGCTACGGCGCTTCCCCCCGGATCCAGAGAGCTTCCCGCTTCGGGACGAGCTCTGGAGATGCCACCACTCACCTTGAGCGAGCCTGGCTCCACTCCCACCTTCCCTCCTTGAGGAATCCCACCACGTTCCTACGGATACACCGCGGCAATCGGGAGCGAGCGCGGTCGGCTCGTTCGAGCGCCTCGTCCCGCGTGACCGTCCCGCTAATAAGGGATAATCCGTCGGGAATTATTTCAATTATTTGGGTGGAGGGCTCTCTGTTGTCATCGCTAACTCTTGCAATCTCCAGCTGCTTTTTAGAAAATGACTCAGCTGCGTCTTCACAGCCCTCGAGACGCAGCTCTGCTTCCTCCTCCTCTCTTAGAAGGTGGTTTCTCACCACCAGTTTACATCCCATGGTGGTGAGAAACGCACCCTCCTGCCCACCCATCCTCCATGGGAACCCGGAGGATGCCCGGAGAAGAGGCTGGAGCATCATTTCCAGGCAGCTGAAGACTTTGCTGTCACCCTTTTCAGCCCGTCTGCCACGTCAACGCGCGTGAAGCGCGTCCCCGCTGTCCCCGCGGCACTGAGGTTGGCCGGCTCAGCTCCCTGCCGTGACGCCATCTCAACCATCTCTTCCCACCCGCGCCTCCCCGCCGAAAAGGGAATAAATGTGATTGATTTTTGCGTCCCAAGAGCTGCTTTTGGGCTGGTTGGTACGTCGCTGCGGTGAGATGGGAGCTCAGGTCTACCCAGTTCAACCCAGGGCTCCGTGCTTGGCCTCATCCTGTCTCAACTCAGCACCGAGTCACAAAAATACACAAATTGTGCCAGAGGAGCGCGAGCCCCGCTCCTGCCCGCTGGCCCAACGAGCCACACAAACCACCGTGAGAGCCTCGCCACTAACTCGTGGGATGCTGGAGATAAACCCGCGTCCGCAGCCGTTTCCTGGTGGTACTGAGGGTCGAGCTTCAAACAGCCTCGTGACGGGCACGGCCAGCCCGGCTCCCAGCGAAGCGAAAACGAAATCAGAGCGTTTCCCTCATTTCCTGGCTCGTGATTTGCCCGACGAGTTGCAGCTGCCGTGTGCCAAAGGTCCTCCCGGCAGTGGGGACACACGGGATTTGTCCCCCGGCATCCGTCCTGCCCCGCTCACCGAGGCTGCGGGGCAGCTGGAGATCGGTACCCACCACCAGAAGAAGCTTTTTCAGGTACGTTGGTGCTTTTGTGTTTTGACAGCCCTCTGGGAGGACTGGGCTTTGAGGAAGTCACGCTGGAGGAACATTATGTTGAGCGTTGACTCCATCTTATCTCTAATCTTCTCCAAGCCCCCTCGGGGTGGTTGAATCGTACGGAGTAGCCCATCCTCAGGAGGTGGTGGACATCAGCTGGAAGAAAATAGGGTCGTTTTTTGCCTTTGTGCTGGAAAACAGAGGTTTGTCCAACGCAGGCGATGTGCAAGCTTCCTTCAGGGAGGCTTTCCCGGGCAGGGCGGAACCGTGAGCCGAGGCGCGTGTCTGGATGTGCCCCTGCGTGTCGGTGCCCGCACGGGCAGGGGTTGGGTCCAGGAGACTTCTATGCCCGAGGGAAGTAGTTCTGGTGGGGTTTCTCTTCCCGTCTCATCGGGGCTGGGGGTACGCAGCAGGAGAGCGGTGCCGCCGCGGGGTGCCAGCCTGGGCAGGCAGGACGGGAGCTGTTGGCATCAGCTGGTGTAGAAAACCCGTGAAGGGCATGCCAGGGAGTCCAGGTCAAGGGATGTCATCACCGTTCTGCCTCCCTTACCAAACCGGATTTGTCACTAAGGGGTCAAGCGCGGCTCCGGCTCTGAGCCCTCGGCTCCCAGCGGGCATTCCGTGTCGCTCCGACTCCCCGGTCCCAGCTGAGCGGGATGAAGCTGTTGGCTTCCATCGCCTTCCTGACCACGCTCGCGGTGGCACTGGGACACCCCGACCCCGCGCTGGACTGGCACTGGCAGCTCTGGAAGAAGACCTACGGCAAAGAGTACCGCCACGAGGTAGGGGCGCCCCGGTGGGAGGCGGAGGTGGTTTGGGGTGCTGCTCCGGCGCGACCGTCCGCTGCGCCACGCCACGCTTCGAAGCACCGCTGGCTGCCAGGGGTGGTTGGGCAGGGGCTCCCGACTACTTTTGTGGGATAAACCGGGATGGAACGGCTGCGGGGGCCGTCGCCGCACACCGCCGGGGCCGCGTTTGGTTTCAGAAAGAGGACGGGCACCGGCGCGCGACGTGGGAGAGGAACCTGCGGCTGGTGACGCTGCATAACCTGGAGCACTCCCTGGGGCTGCACTCCTACCAGCTGGGCATGAACCACCTGGCAGACATGGTAGGTGCCAGCGCGCCGCTGAGCAGGGGCTTGTCTCTGCCTCTGATTCCCTGCCAAGTTGAATTAACAAGGAATATGAGTGGGTTGGGGGTGGAAAAACTCCCAACGACCCTTCTCAGCCCATCCTCTTCGTGTGGACTCCGGCAGCTGTGGACAAACTGCTGCGACGTTCCTGTGCCCGACTTGCCAGCATGAGGCAACCTGGCATGAGGAAATACCTCCTTACCGCGGCGTTTGGGGCGTGCGGACCAGGTCCTGGCCATCATATATGTTTGCGAATCGTCCCTCTCCGATGTCTCGAGGTTGTCGTGTTGCTTGGTGGAACGTACCAGCTTCCAGGGATTTTGGGTGCTGGAGTTAGGCTTTGTGTCTTCTTTTTCTCGCCCTTTCCAACAAACAGGGAGAAATTAAACGTAAAAAAGAAAAGTCAAGGGCTCCCCAAACCCTCCAACTCTTGCAGCTCAGGCTGTTCCAGCAAAATCCACCTCCAACACACCCAGACCAGAGACAAGGAAATCACGAGCTGATGTTCTCTTTTCCTCCAGACCAGCGAGGAAGTGGCAGCTTTGTTAACTGGGCTGAACGTTCCTCCTTGGCCAAACCGGACCTCCGTGTACCGGCCGCAGCCCGGCAGCAAAGTCCCGGACACGGTGGACTGGAGGGAGAAGGGATGCGTCACGGAGGTGAAGAACCAGGTGAGAAGCTCTCTCCGTGTCTCCCCGTGTCTCGATGCCACGGGGCAGCACCCAAACATCTCTGGGGCTTTGCAGGGTGCCTGTGGGTCATGCTGGGCGTTCAGCGCCGTGGGAGCCCTGGAAGCCCAGGTGAAGCTGAAGACGGGGAAGCTGGTGTCCCTGAGCGCCCAGAACCTCGTTGACTGCTCCATGATGTACGGCAACAAAGGCTGCAGCGGAGGTTGGATGACCAGTGCTTTCCAGTACATCATCGACAACCAAGGGATTGACTCGGATGAATCCTACCCCTACACGGCTCAGGTGGGCATCAGACTTGGGCAACACGGGAAATCTGCAGAAAAATACACAAGCATGGAAGCAACGTGGCAATTCCTTCTCCTCTCCCATTGATTTCCCTCTGTCTTGGTTTCTGCTGGTCTTGTGCCATCTTCTCAGCCTCTCAGACCCAGGGAAGGGACCTTCAGACTTTTTTTTTGGTCATAGGTGAATGACTGGACTGGGAGCCAGAATTCCTACGTGTTTATTTCTGTCCTACATAAATTATGAGGCAACGTGCTACACGGAAGGGGAAAAATGGGACAGGAGTCCTGGCTCCTGTTCTCAGCTCTCTGTGTTCCATCTTCTGCAGCTGAAAAATGGGATATTGGTGTGGACAATGCTCATACAATTATTTTTTTTATAAAGTTGCCCGTAACAGATGCTGCATGACTGCTGCAAGGCCGTCATGAACGAGCCATAGGAGAATAAAGGTCCCAGTGCTGAGAGTCTTGGTGGCCAGAGACAAGAGACGCCCTGAAATGACCTGGTGTCTTGAGAACATGGCCTGTGGAAACAGGTCCGAGCGACAGCAGCTCAGTCCAAGATAGAAAAGCCTTCAGACATCCACAAGGCAACTACAGAAACAAAAGACGCTGGTCTCTGTGTCCAGAGGGAGAACGAGAGGCCATGGGCTTCATCTACAGCAGAAGGAATTTAGGTTAAGAAATTGAGAAATTTAGAGGAGGAGCCTTGTGATGGGGAGGATGAGGAAGCAGGGGCAGTTTCTGTAGGGAAGTGGTAGAAGTGGTGTCACTGGAGGTTTCTAGAAAAAAGGCAGAGGAACGGCTTGGCTGCTCTCGGTGTGGGGAGGTGAGATGGACACGGTGGTCCCATCAGGTCCTTCCGGCCATCTTCTCTGCAACGCCACGTGGCGGAACACGGTGGGCAAAGAAAAGTGAAGAACAGGGTAAAAAAGGGCTGATAGAAAACGCGTACTCGGAAGTGTTGAGATCTTCCTGGTGGATCCTTCACGCTCCTCTTCTCAACTCCCCCTTGTTCCTACCAGAATGGGACATGCCAGTACAACGCTTCCGCGCGAGCCGCCACTTGCTCCAAGTACGTTGAGCTCCCGTA
Source organism: Tauraco erythrolophus (assembly GCF_009769465.1). Classification (NCBI taxonomy): domain Eukaryota; kingdom Metazoa; phylum Chordata; class Aves; order Musophagiformes; family Musophagidae; genus Tauraco; species Tauraco erythrolophus. The sequence goes on from NC_141494.1 coordinate 499,426, forward strand.
CGGCGACGAAGCAGCCCTGAAAGACGCTGTAGCCAACGTCGGCCCGGTCTCCGTCGCCATTGACGCCACCCAGCCCACCTTCTTCTTGTACAGGTCAGGTACGTCGTTTTTTACCCTGGAGATCTTCACAGTCTTCTGTGTCTTTCTCAAAGACACGGAAAAAGATGTCAAGCTGATGAAATTTGGTGGAATTTGGCAAGTTGGGGCTTAATTCCTGGATGAAGGCATCAACATGACGACGCCTAAGACAGCAGCGTTAGTGACAGCTGAAGGTTGACTGGTTGAAGGTTGAAGGACTCGAAGACGAGGTCTTGTGGTCTGCTGACGTGCTTCCAAACTCCTTTTTTTTTTTAATTTTTTTTTTTTCCCCAGGTGTTTACGACGACCCCCAGTGCACACAGGAGGTGAACCACGGGGTGGTCGTCATCGGCTACGGCACCCTGAACGATAAGGATTACTGGCTGGTGAAAAACAGGTAAAAGCCATGGAACCCTCGTTGTCCATCCGCTCGCTGTCTGGAGGGATGGGCTTCCCACCGCCCGACCTGCCTCGGAATTTTATAACCGATGTTTCTACGGATGGGAGGGAGATAATTGTTGGCAAAGCTGCTGCTTTCACCCACAGAAAGAGGGATTTCATTTTTCTCACCTGGGTTTCTTTGTTTCTTCTCCCGAAAGCTGGGGCGTGCGTTTCGGCGACGAGGGCTACATCCGCATGTCGAGAAACCACGGGAACCACTGCGGGATCGCCAGTTATGCCTCTTACCCGCTGATATAGACGGGCCCCGAGCTCCAGGGAGGACTCCTGAGGCTTCAGCTCAACCACTGGCGCTGCGCTTGCACGGATCTACTGACTTCAAGAATCATCTTCTGGCTCTGTGGGCAACGTCCTTCCGTCGGCTCCGCCGGTCTCGCGGGCTGGGAGGGCGTCCTTTGGTGGGAGGATTTCGCAACGTGATTTACAGGCACCTAGTGACTTCTTTTTGGGGAAAACAAGTTTTTTTCTTTTTCCAAGTAAAACTGTGACACCTCCAGTTGTAACGGAGACCACCTCCAGTTACAGCACAGGTCGTGGTTTCCTCGCTCAGGTTTAGCGTTGGGCGCCGCCGCGACGGCACAGACACAATTTTGTCGCCGTGCAATGTTGGTGAAACTGCAGATGTTCCTTGGAAAAAATAAACGATCATTTTCACCCTCCAAAAATCTGCTGGTTTGTCTCTAATGGGTGGCAGAGGGAATTCCAGCGGGTACTTTCTCACCTGGCACTGCTCCCCCTCTTGCCAAACCTCACCAAATGTTGGTCTCCAAACGATGTCTATGACTCGGGAACGGAAGACAGGGACCACGCGCCGCCTGGGGAGAGAAGGGCGCCGATATCCGCGGTTTCACGTGGATGGAAGTTCTCACGGTGACGATGGCAACGAAATACAACCGCTGGCACTGGCACCGCGGCTGCCATCGCGCCCTCATGGCCCAACCCATCGCCAAACGCACCGCGCGTTCCCCACCGGCATGGGAAAACCGATTCTGAAGGAAAAAGGTTTTCATGGTAAAACTCCTGGTTGATGCTGTGAATCCACCAACCCTTTTCCTTCAAATTTATACGTTTGCCACAGGCTTCAGAAAAAGGTTTCAGTGGAAAAACTCTGGTGGAGAATCATTTTTGTGTTCCGCTGGGGGCCACTGCCACCTGGGGGGCCGTGGGGGAACTGACGGAGTTTCCATCCGTAATTTAAGGATACTCGGGGCCCCGATGGAAATTATCACGTGGTTTTGGCCTTGGCAGCTAACCAGATGCGTTGCTGTTGGTTTGGGCTGTTTTAACCCTTTTGCCAAAGCATTGCTCAAGCCTAAAACCCAATGGGCTGAAGATGTCTCCTCTCCAGGCACGGAGACCGCTGAGCGCCTACGGCTCCGGCTCTGGTGTAGAATCATGGAACCATCTGGTTGGAAGAGACCCTCAAGATCATCGAGTCCAACCGTTCCCCCTGCGCTGCCAGGGTCCCCAAACCATGTTCCTCAGCACCAAATCCCCACGGTTTTGAAACGCCTCCAGGGATGGCGACTCCACCACCTCCCTGGGCAGCCTTGTCCTTGGAAGGGGCTCCAAATCCGGTGTATCCTCAGCAAAAACATCAGCCGGCGAAGAGCCGATGAGCCGAGACCTTCGTGCAACGGAAGGGAAATAAATAAATGAATAAATAAATCAATAGATTTTGACTTAACGCGAACACACAAACTGGGGGGCTCTGGGAGGGCACTGGTGTGGGGGGTTCGTGCCCTACGAGAACATCGCTCCCTGCTCAGACCCTGCCCCACGTTCATCTCCTCCCAAAGCTGCTTATTTTAAAGCGTGAGCTCTGCGCATGCGCGGAGTCCCCGGCGGGAGGAGAACTACATTTCCCAGCGTGCCGCGGGGGTCACTTCCGGTCTCCAGCGACTTCCGCTGGGCGTTGCCGGGCAACGGGGCGGAGACGGTGAGGGGCGGCCCGGGGGGGTCCGTGGGGAGGGGCTGTGGTGGGGGAGAGCTGAGGGGGGGTCTGTGGGGAGGGGGAGGGTCTGGGGAGGGGGTCTGTGGGGCAGGGGGGCGTCTGTGGGGGGGGAGGGTTGGGAGACAGGGGAAGAACCTGTGGAGGGGCAGAACTGGGGGGGGTTCTGTGGGGTGGGAGAGGGTCTGTGGGGAGGGGGAGAGCTGAGGGAGGGTCCGTGGGGTGGGGGGGTCCGTGATGGGTTTCAGGGCAGAGTGGGGGTTCTGGAATAGAGCACATTGATGGAGGGGGGGGCCCTGGGAGGGGTCTGGGGGTCGGAGGGGTCCCTGGACGGGGTGGGGGGGGGCACGTGTGCTGCTGCTGAAGCTCTGGGGGGGGTTCCTGAGTGGGGGGCAGCGCTGGGGGGGGTTCCTGAGCGGGGGGCAGTGCTGGGGGGGTCCCTGAGCAGGGGGCAGTGCTTGGGGGGGGTCCCTGAGCGGGGGGCAGTGCTTGGGGGGGGGGTCCCTGAGCGGGGGGCAGTGCTTGGGGGGGGGGTCCCTGAGTGGGGGGCAGTGCTGGGGGGATCCCTGAGCGGGGGGCAGCGCTGGGGGGGGGGGTCCCTGAGCGGGGGGCAGTGCTGGGGGGATCCCTGAGCGGGGGGCAGTGCTTGGGGGGGGGTCCCTGAGCCGGGGGCAGTGCTTGGGGGGGTCCCTGAGCGGGGGGCAGTGCTGGGAGGGGTCCCTGAGCAGGGGGCAGTGCTTGGGGGGGGTCCCTGAGCAGGGGGCAGTGCTGGGGGGGGGTCCCTGAGTGCGGGGCAGTGCTTGGGGGGGGGTCCCTGAGTGGGGGGCAGCGCTGGGGGGGTCCCTGAGCGGGGGGCAGTGCTTGGGGGGGGCGGATCCCTGAGTGGGGGGCAGTGCTGGGAGGGGTCCCTGAGCGGGGGGCAGCGCTGGGGGGGTCCCTGAGCAGGGGGCAGTGCTTGGGAGGGGTCCCTGAATGGGGGGCAGCGCTGGTGTCTGGCCTTGGGTCTCCCACAGGCAGCAGTGGGTGAATCCGGGGGGTTTGCAGGGAGCCCCCGGCGCTGCGGGGTGCGCAGGAGCAGCCCAGGGTGGGAGTGTGGGCACGGAGCCTGTGGCAGGGGGGCACTGAGGGGGAGGAGGGGTCCCCTGGCACGGAGAGGGGGGGTCAGGCACCTCGGCCTATGTAGGCACCATATATCGTGACAGGGGGGTCTCCTGGTCCGCTGTGGGGCAGCTCCGGAGGCGCTGAGCTCAGGGGAACGGGGACGCGTGGCCTGAGGTGGGAATTCTGGGAGGGAATGGCCACCGGCGGGAGGTGGGATTGGGAACGGGGCTTTCAGAGCCGCGTATCCGTACGGCTGCGGGCACGTAGCTGCGGGACACCCAGAGTTGTCTCCTGGAGTCGCCCCGTTCGCTTTGCCATACAGCTGTCGGTGATGCTCCGGTTCTTTTTCCCTCTAGATGAGGCTCCCGGTTCTCCCGGTGTTTGCCCCGCGCGGCGTGCCCGCTGCGAGGAACAGTGCCTGGCTCCGGCGCCCGGATCGCTGATGAACGGATGTGCTGCGGGTGACCGGGCTCTGCGGTACGTCACCGCCACCGCCGCCGGGTAAGCCACGTCTCCTCCTCGCCAGGAGCAAATCCTCACGTGTGTCGGTGTCTCCGCAGGGTCGGAGCCTTTCCGGGCTCCGTGGCGTGCCGTTACCGGCGCTCCCCCTGACGCTGAGCTCGTCACCGGCGCTCGAAGGTCTGACCCTGCCGTTCACCTCTTCCTGCCCGGTGCCTTGTTCCCGCTTTCCCTGTTTCCTGCTTTCCCTCGTGGCCGCTCGCCCAGCGCGGCGCCGTTCCTCGTGTTTCATCCCGTGACATCCCCTCCCCGTGCGCACAGACGCTCTTTCTTGGCTTTATGAGCTTTTCCGACATCCAGATTCCTGTCTTTTTTTGCAGCTTCTCCCAGCTTTGCCTTCCTCTTCCCGCAATTTCTTACGGTGCACCTGGACTCTCCTCCCCATCCCAGTGCCTTTTTACATTTCCCACAGTCAGTTCTTCCTGCTGTTCATTCTCCACGGCACAGTCCTCCGGTGAGCAGAACACCAAATCCAAGACTTTCTTTGCATCCCTTTCATTGTTGCACTTGGTGCTGCCTTAAACATGGACCTTTCCAATGATTCTTTCCCACCCTGGCGGATTTTGGGATGTCCGATGTCACGTGGCTGCAGCTCACTCAGTGTCTTCTCCTGGTTTGAGGTGTGTTCCCTCCCAATGCCCATTCTTACCCCCGAGCATCCCGCATTTTGCTGTCCCCATCCGTTGTCGCTGAGATTCCAGCATGCCGGAGCCTGGACTGGGTGTTGTGGGGAAGGAGGAGCGGCTGGATCCGCCTGGGATGGGTCTGGATGTCTGTAACTGCGGAGGACTGGGATCTGTCGGCAGGACCGCCTTTGCCACTCAGTTTGGTTCCCATCTTTACCCGCCTCCTTCCTCTCCTCGGATGAAATGCAACTATTTTCCTTAAGTTTCAGATCTCGGAGTGAGAGTGAGCTGCCCAATGCAATCCTCTTCCTCCCCTTTTTCACGTTGGCTTCCCGAGTGCTCCTGGGCAGGGAGGAATCCCAGCTCAGCGCGGATTCCGTAAGTACCTCTCAATGAAATGGAAATTACGCCGCGGTGATCACGCAGCTTTTTGGTGGCGTGTTGGGTTTGCACAAGAGTCACCTGGAAAACTCCGCGATGGGTCGTAGTTATCCCATGCCGGTTGTCCGGCAGAAAATACCACAGAAATACCAGTTTTCCATCCCAGCCAGCTCTCTGCAGGAGCTGGCGCTGCGGGCTGTGGGCCAGGAGCTGTGCAGGTGGAAGATCTGGTGGCTGCAGCTCAGCCACGTGTGGTTTGTTCTGGATTCGTTCTGACCATTCCCCCTTCCAGCTGGGCAGGGCGGTTCTCCGCGTGACGGCTCTGCCCTCCGTCGGGATGCTGCTGCTGTGGGATTGAGGAAGAGAAAATGTGACACCCCAAGAGAAAACGTGACACCCCCAGGACCAAAAAGAAGTGAGCAAAGCCAAATCCCACCAGCACCCCGGAGCTCAGGACCGAGGAAAAGTTCACCCGCCCCGAGCTGCCGGTGTTTTGGGATCGGCGGCGTCCGGAGCAGCGCTGTCAGCCCCGTGGCTTCGGCGGCAGCGGGTGTTGCCACCTCTCTTAAAAAAAAAACCAAGCAGAAACACCAAAAAGCCCGAACCAAAGCCCTTCCCCGCGTGCTCGGAGCAGGGTCCCCTCGCTCCGCCGCAGCGGCCGGCGACGCGGTGGCACGGCCGCGTTAACGCCGCGGAGTGCAGCTCTGCCACGCTTACTCGCCTCCGTGGCCCGCGCGGACCTTGGCCATGGACCTTCTGGAACCCCATAACTCTTGGGGGATGGCCCACGGTGCTGCCCACCTTGCCGAAACCCGCGTGGGCAGGAGCTGGGAGCGGAGCTCCGGGCGACGGAGGGCTCCTTCTCACCCCGCGGTGTTGCCGCCGGCGCCGCGCGGCTGGTGGGTCGGGGCTGAAGGCTTCGCGGTAAAACAAACACCACAAAAGGAAAGAAACCCGCTTTTTTTTTACCAGGAGGGCACGGAGGCACCTGGAGAAGCAGCTACGGGGTGGAGAGTTGGGAAAATAAATCCGTACGTTACTCCGTCGGTAAAATAAACAGCGGAGCGAGAGCGGAGGGAACGGGGGGAGCAGGAATCGCTTTGCCGGGTTCGCTCCTCGGGCTGGTACCGTGTGCCAGGCTCCGGTTTCTCCTCACCACCATAAATAAATGAGTTGGCTGCCTGCTGGGCACGGATTTGTGCCTTTTCTCCGGAGGAGGTGGTGGCACCGGGGTGGCGCGGCTCAGGGGTGGCGAGAGGTGGCTGATTATTTTTTATTTTGCCCCAAGATTCGGGCAGCGGCTCCGCGGTGGCTCCCGTGGCACCGTACAGCCCGCTCTGACCGCGCTCACCAGCACCGTGGCGGTGGCAGCCGAGAATTTCGTGTTGGTGGATCGAAATCCCGGGCCGTGCCGCAATGAACACTGTGCCATTGTTGCCGGAACAATGTTTCCAAGCCTGGATTCCTCACCCCCTCGCCCCAACCTTCGCTGCCACCCGTTGCACCCTTTGTTTTGCCCGGCGAGCGTCGCAGCCGGCAGGATCGGGGAGACGGTCGGTCGCTGTTTGGGGCTCCAGAAACTCCCTGGGAAGGGTGCCGGGGCTTTGCCCGCTGCCTGGCATAACCCACTTGGATGTGCCCGGCGGTGCGGGTTTCCTCGCCAGGCTGAGGTAAGGCTGCTCCCCCTCCAAAATGGTTCGTGCCCGTTTTGGCAGCCGCCCCGGCTGTGCCCTGGGGATCTGCAGCCAGAAAGTGGTGAAGGTGACTAATGGCTGCTACGGCAGCGCTCCGGTTACGGCAGCGCTCCGGTTCCGGCTTCTGAGGGCAGACTGGGAGGTTTTGGTGGCAAACTGCTGTAGAGAGGAGTTGTCCGTGCCCGGTGCCAGTGAGAGCGCCAGAGCCGGAGCTGTGAGCCCCATCGCGTTCGCCAGGATGAGGACCGTGCCCGGTCCTCCTGCGCCCTGGCACCCTGGTGAAGAGGAGCCAGTTCTAGAAAACCCTTGGAAATATTTATGGCATTTTGTGGTTTGGTGTCTCAGGTCCCACTTGCAGAGTGCCCAAAACCCAGGTGCCAACGTGGCTGCTGAGCTCCGGTGCAGCCCCAGAAACGTTCCGTGAGCTGGGAAAGGGCTTGTGCCCCGATCCCGAGCCCGGGATAGCAGCCCAACAAAAATCCTGATGGTTTCAGAAAAAACTTTGGAGCTTTTCCCCACAGGGCAGGGCAGGGCAGGGCAGGGCACGACCGGACTGTGCCAGCTTTGGACCTGGGTGCTCCATGTAGGCGTCACCTCCTGGCACTGCTCCGCGGAAAGCTGCGCAAAGGTCCCCGGTGCCACCTGTTTATTTAAAACCAACACGGAATCTTTCTCCTGAGGAATATCAAGCAGAGAGACGGTGCCAAGGGACAGGCTGGCTCCAGGGTGCGGAACTGGGGATGTGCCCGCGGCGGCACGGCCCAACCTGTGCGCACGGCGAGGGGGCATTCTGCCTTTTCCTTTCTTTTCTGCGGAACGGGGTGGCTCCATGCCACAGCGGCGCCGGGGCACCTGGAACAAAGGCCGCGGGAGCTTTTCCGGGCCGCTCCTGGCAGATGGGGATTAAACGTGCCGGGGTGTTTATCGCCCGCAGGTGCCACGCGACGGGTCGCTCCGTCCGCGGCTGCTTCGCTTCGTAGTGATTTTTCCTGGGCGATGAAATCCCGCCGGCGGCCGGACGTGCTGGGTTTGTCCGAGGTGCGTAATCCTTCCGGCATCACCCGCCGATCGGGACGAAGGGTTGAGGTGGAGCTGGTGTGGCCGCGGTCCAGCCCCACGGCAGCGGGCAGCGGAGGGGGTCCAGCCCCATGGCAGCGGGGGGGGTCCAGCATCACAGCAACGGGCAGTGGAGGGGGTCCAGCCCCACGGCAGCGGGCAGCGGAGGGCATCCAGCCCCGTGGCAGCGGGGGGGGTCCAGCATCACAGCAACGGGCAGTGGAGGGGGTCCAACCCCACGGCAGCGGGCAGCGGAGGGGGTCCAGCTCTATGGCAGCGGGCAGTGGAGGGGGTCCAGCCCCATGGCAGCGGGGGGGGGGTCCAGCATCACAGCAGTGGGCAGCGGAGGGGGTCCAGCTCCACGGCAGTGGGCAGCGGAGGGGGGCCAGCCCCACGGCAGCGGGCAGCAGAGGGCGTCCAGCCCCATGGCAGCGGGCAGTGGAGGGGGTCCAGCCCCATGGCAGCGGGGGGGGTCCAGCCCCACGGCAGTGGGCAGCAGAGGGGGGTCCAGCCCCACGGCAGTGGGCAGCGGAGGGGGTCCAGCCCCACGGCGCTGCGTGGGCAGCGTGACGCCACCGCGAGCCTGAGTCACCTCCGCTCGCCCTGCCCTTATCGTGGGCGCCCTGTTCCGCATCCTGCTGTCGCACCCGAATCGGCTGCCTGTGTCAAAGCTCCCTGGGGGAAGGAAATCCTGGAGATGGGGGAAACTGAGGCACGGAGTAATGCTTCTTGCCCTATGGCGCTCTGGGGTCGCGTAGCTCCTGCCTCTCGCCGCGACCTGCGATGGATTATCCGTAACTCTCGCCGGCTGCCACGGGACGGGCTCCAGGAATTGGGAAGGGGCAATTCAGACCCTGAGGGGGCCCCAGAGGCTGTTTTTGGACCCTAAAAACTGTCAGAGTCGGAAATCAGAGGCCGAGGGCACCCACAGCCCAGCGGAGCTGCAGCTGATGGGTAAGGGAGGAGAGATTTGGGGTGCCCCGTGGCACCAGGGGTGCGTGCCCGTCTGTCCGCCGACTGGATGGGTGCGGAGGATGTGCATGGGTGCAGGGCAAAGGGTTAACAGGGAAAAGGATCCCATTTGCCAAGTGGTTCCTGGTTTATTTGTGTGTGAAAGAGGCTGGGACAGAGGGGGAGGAGGAGAACTGGGGCTGGTACCCCGCTGCCATGGGGCCCACTGCCCGCACCACTGCCCACGCCGCACACAGGTACGTCCCTGGCAGCCCAGGGGTGACACGGGCCACCCAGGAACCACCGTCCCCGCGTGTGGGTGCTGCAGCACCCGTCCCACCCGCTGCCCCTGCCCCCTTCATGTGTGTCCCCTCCGCCCCCAGCCACTCGCTGGCACCTTCCCTGCCCGCTGCCCTGTGCCGTGGCTGCTCCGGTGCGGCCGCGGGGACGGGACGGGATGCCTGGGTCCCCCCTTCCACGCTGCCTCGCTGGCACTGCCAGGGTTTGACCTCGAGGTCGCTGTCGTGACCCTCGAGCCGGTCACCCAGCCCTCCGGTCCTCGGTTTCCCCGTTAGCGGTGGCACCGGCACCAGCATCCTCCCAGCTGCCTAGAAAGCCGGTGGCCGGCGGTTAATCCTCGCCGGTGCCGGAAAATCCAGCTCTGCCTGGAAAGAAACTGGGGACGACATGCTGGCACCCGTGTCCTGCCCGCTGCAGGGATGGGTTTGCCGTCCCTGTGCTCCTCTGGGTCCTGGGCAGAGGCCGGACCCCCCTGCGGCGGCGGGTCGGGGCACCTTCTAGGAGGAAGACGTTGCTTCTTGCTTCCTCCCCCGGGAGCCGTGACTCCGACCTGGCACTCGCTGCTCCAGCTGCGTCCAAAGTGCTGGTGGAGCCGCCGGGAAGCGCGGGGAGCTGGTGCCCACCGACGTTTTTGGGGGGGTTGAGATACAAACACGGACCTTCGGTCCAGGTCGGTGCCAGGCGTTTGGCGCTGCGGGGAGTTCGTGCCTCCCGGCTGGAGGAGCCCATCTCCCATCGAGGCACTCGGGCACCGGGCGATGCCACGGTGGAAAACGTGCCAGTGGAATGCTGCTGTGGCATCCCAGTGTTGCCAGGCGGTAAATGGGGTTGGTTTGGTCGGCCGCAGGGTCGGGGTTTGGTCTGGGGGGTGTCGCTGAGCCGTGATGTGGCTCCAGGATCCCTCTCTCATCCCACCAGCTCCTGGCTCCGGAGGTTGGCTTTACCCCCCGCCAGCCCCGGTGTTTTCCTGGCACTAAACTGGGAAGCTCCTGGGCATCCAGGTCCCTTTTCCAGACGCCGACACCTGGCCGAGTCCGGGAGCCCACAGATCCCCAGGTTGCCCGGTGGGATTTGGCACTCCGCCACTGCCGCTGTCTTTGCTATTTATTTATTTTTCTGGATTTACGGCAAAGCCGCTCGCTCGTTCTGGTGCGGTCGGTCCTGGGCACACCGAAGGGCAGGTGATGGGCAGACACGGAGGAAAGTGGGAATTTTTATCAGCTGACTGGGCCGGGAATGTAAAAACAGGAAAGCGGCTGAGCTCATCCCATTTCCCTCCCTGTCCCAAACGGGGCTGGCTCGGGGGGGGCAGAGCTGCCCGTGGCGCAGCGGGGTGAGTCGGGGCTGGGCGATGCCAGGGGAGGCTGTGCCAGCGCCAGGGGTGCCTCGGGCACTGGTGTGGCTGGTTGGTGTTGGGATTTTGGGATTGTGGGCAGCATGGAGTGGAGCGACGGGGCTGGACTGGGGGGCTTTGCGGCCCGAGCTCCATCCCGCTCACGGCAGCGGGAGGAGGGTTTGGCTGGACGGGGGGTTCCGTGGGGCCGGTGGGGCCGGCGACGCTGCCCTGGTGCTGCTGCGGGACAGAGGGACTGGGCACAGTGGGGAGCTGGGGTTGGGGGGCTGAAAGCTGGACCCCACCGTGGCGTTCTGTGGGGGTTCTGTGGTCGCTTGGCATGGGCAGTGCCCGTGTCTCGGGGCGTCGGGATGCTCGGGGGCTTCCCCAGCCTGGTGTGGCCTTGGTGGGGTCGGGGGGCACGGCTGGGGTAAAACCTCCCCGGGTCCCATCCCGAAACCTCCCCGGGTCCCATCCCGCTGCCGCACTGGGACCAGCACGTGGAGGGACCAGATGCCACCAGACCAAATCCGGGTCCCCGAGCGACCCGAGCATCCTCGGGGGGGGATCAGCTGCTGGAGCCGGGCGGACACACCACCCCGGGGAGGTGGAAATTCAGGGGGGTCTTGTGTCTGGGCGGACGGGCTGCACCCTTGTGGGGTCCCCCTGGGGTGGTGGCTGGGGGAGGTGGGACCCCATCACCGCTCAGCCCCCCCGGCCAAGCCGGCGAGGAGCCGCTCTCATCCCGGCCAAATTCCTGGGCGCTTAATGAGTAACCGGCGGCGAGGTCGGCCTGGAGTGGGTGTTCCTGTGTGCTCCTGCCAGCCGCGCTGCCCCGGCCCCCCCGGGCCGTGTTTGTGCAGGGCTGGGGGCCGGGGGGGCCGGGAGCCCTCTCCCATCGCGGCGGCGGCACCGCGGGGTCGGGGGGCCCCGCCGCCGTGCGTGGGGCTGGGCGAGGGCAGCGCTTTCAACGGCCTCGTAAAAACAGTCTGGGGGAGCTGGGAGGAAAGTGGGGGGGGGGCTGCAGAGCTGAGACCCCCCCAACTCGTTTCATGGCCTGAGCCGACCACCGCCGACACCTCCGCTCCTCCCTCCCGCAGCGTCCGGCCCTGAGCGCGGCATGGAGGGTCCCGACATCTTCCTGGGTCCCTGCGAAGGTGCCCTCTGCGGCGTCCCGGGTGGCAAACGTCGCTGCATGTCGGCCCTGGAGCCCGGCACCGCGGCCAGCCCCGGTGCCGAAGCTGCCTGGGAGGAAGAGGAGGAGGAGGAGGATGAAGACCGCTTTCGAGGGGTACCGCTGCGGCGATCCTGTGCCCTCCGGACCTCCATGCGCTCCCGGGACCCCTTCCGCCGGCACAGCTGGGAGCCGGGCAAGGAGCTGCGTGGGGTCCCCGGCTACGACCAGCTCAGGTAGCGGTGACCTGCCCGGCCGTCCCCTCTTCCGTGCCCCCGCGCCGCTGCTCCCGAGCCCCCCGTGCTCCAGGGGTCGGGGTCCCGCGTGCCGCGTCCCCAGATGCACCCCAGGGATGAGCATCCCTTGCCGTGAGCCGGTGGGGGTGCCAGAGCCCAGCTCACCCCGCGGGCACGGGGTGGTTTGGTGGTCGGCCGTGTGTCCGTGCCCCCCCCTCCCCTGCCCAGCCTCAGGGTGCCCCTCTCCCCGCCGCAGCGTGAGCCTCAAAGGGCTGAGCCCCGACGACATCGACTCTAGCGCGGAGCAGCTGGACGGGCTGGGGCGGCACTGGCGGGACCCCCGCGAGCCCCCGTCGTCGACAGCACCGACGACCTGGAGTCCCTGCTCTCCCAGGACGAGGCCGATGCACAGCGGGCGCAGGTAAGAGCCTCTTCCTCCTCCTCCTGCCACCCAGCACCCACCCGCAGCTGGGGGATGGATTCAGGGGTGGGGACCCCAGGAGAGGGGATCATGATGGGTCCCCCAGGAAAGCCCCATCCTGGGTGGCTTTGCCATCATCCCAGGTGGCTTTGCCATCATCCCGGGTGGCTTTGCCATCGTCCCGGCAGCAGGATGCTCCTGCCGAGCTGTCTTATCCCCTGGGAGCAGCTTTGTTCCGGGGATCAACGGCGGGGAGGGGAAAATAGGTGCCTGGGACCACCGAGCCCCGGTGCACCATCCTGGGGCCTGGCAGCTGCCCTGTGCCACCCACCGGGCCCTTCCAGAGGGCAGGTGGAGGGTGGTGGGGACAGGAACCGGTGGCCCCAGTGCCAACCCCATCACAACTGGCCCTGGCAGGAGGACGCGCGGAGGCTGCCGGCGTACCGGCCAGGCAAAGCGCCGGCGGCTGCACCCTCTCCAAATCGGCGTCGCTCAGCGTCATCGACAGCTTCCCCGATGCCGACGGTGAGTAGCGGCACCCACGTCCTCCCCGGGGCAGGACCGCGGCGGTGGACCCCACGTCGTACCCGCTGCCCTCGGCAGTGCATCCCCATCCCGGCTCGAACCTCCCTAATAAGCACCCGAAATCGATGGCGCCGCCGCCAGAGTTAATTATTTCCCAGCCCCGGAGCGCGGCAGCCCCGGCGCGCGGCAGCCGCTTCGCCGACGGCGAGCTGCCTCCCCTCGCCGCGCCTCCGCCACGCTTTGAATTCGCTTCTGCTTTTGCCGTTGCAGAAATTTCCCCCTTCGCCTCCCGGCACAGCCTGGTCAATGGGTGAGTCGGGGTGGGGGGGTGGGGGGGACACACGGGGTGCCGGGTGTGCGCGTCGTGCCCCTGTGCCAGGGTGCCAACGAGGCAGCTCAGGGAGCCCCGGGGGGGAGATTTAGAGATTAAAATATTGGCCCAAATAGGGATTTTGATTTTTTTTTTTTCACTTGCGGCTGCGGGTGAGGGGGGGTCAGGCTGAGACCCGACACAATTCACTCGTTCCCAGGGAGCAAAACCCCCAGGGAGCAGGAGGAGGGGACGGTGTGTGTCCCCCCCCCGGGTCATGCCGGTGGCACAGGGCCCCCCCCGGCCCCGGCGCCTGTCACAGCCCATTCCCGTCCTCATTAGGGCGGCTGTTCCCGGGTGTCGTGGTGCCCGGGGCTGGCACGGAGCCCCGCGGGGGGACGAGCCAGGACAGGGCCGGGGCCGCAGAGGGGGGGTCAGGGTCACCCCCAACCGCCTCGCCGAAAAGGATGGGGCTGTGCGACCCCCGCAGCCATCCCCACCGCAGCCCCCGCCGTGGGTTGGGAGAGGGGCTCATCCCCACCCAGGGTGTCCCCAGGGAGCCAGGACCAGTCCAGAGTGGCACCACCCAGGAAAGTGGGGGGGGGGTCCATGCCTGTAGCACCCCACAACCGTGGGGCTGCGCCCGTACGAAGCGGGACCACCGCCCCGCTCCCCGAATTACGGAGCAGGTGATGCGGTGGGGGGTCACCGGGGAGGGGATGTAGCCACCAGCCTTTGGGGGGGGGGCGGGGGGGAGGCTGGTGATCTCTGCCCCCCGTGGGGCGAACAGAAGGGGCTCTGTCCTCGGCCCAGCTGGGAGCGGAGCCCCCACCCGGCGAAGCCGGGGCGCCACTCGCTCCTCCCCGCTGCCGGGACAGAGGGGGATTGTCCAGGCTGGATCCTCCGTCTCCTGCAGCTTCGGAGCCGGGAGCTGCGGGCAGCTGGCGGGGGAGGCGGGGAGCCCGGGCTGGGAAGAGACCCCCCTGGGCCGGACCCTCAGCTTCATCAGGAGGATGACGGGGAAGACGAAGGTAAGGGGGAAGGGGGGGGGGAGAGGAGGGGGCGACGGAGCGATTCGCTCCCCAAAACGTTGGGATGGGAGGTGGGTGGTGGGGGGGGTTGTTCGATGCTCTGCCCATTGGGGAAGCCGTGCCTCAGTTTCCCTCTCCTGCTTGGCACCGTCCGTCGCTGATTTCGTACTTTGGGGGTGGAAGGAGGGGGCGAACCCCGACTGCGCTTGGGAAGGGAGACGGCGTTTGCCCAGTGGGTACTGGATCCCACCTGGGCACCGGGGGATGCGGTTTCGGTGGCGCTGCCGTCGCCCCCCTGTCCCGGCATCCCGTGTTGACACCGTCATGGCGCACCCGGAGCCATCGCCGAGAGCACCGGATGGTGAGTGCCGCTGACGTGCCCGGGCTGGTGATGGGCACCGGTGGCAGAGCCGCTGTGCCCGGTTGGCGAGGTGGTGGGCTGTTCGGGGACCCCTGCCTGCTGCGGGGTGGGGGACGGTCCCCACCGGCGCTCCCGGGGCTCGGCCCCCACCGCGGCCGAGGAAACGCGGATTTTCCTGGCAGCGGGCGCTTGTTTGTGCGCCGAGCTCGGGGCCCCGCCGCTTTCCTGGAGCGATTCCGTCGTTCGGGATATTTTCTTCCGGCTCCTTCCCAGCTCGGAGGGCGGCAGGACTCTGCGGAGCCCCCCCGAGCCTCAGTTTCCCCATGTCTCGTAGGGACGCGCTGGCTGCTCGCGGTGTTTCGGTTGACTCTGGGTGGCCGTGGGCAGCGAGGGGGCACGGGGGGGTTTAGGGGGGGGTCCTCCCCAGCCCCTACTGCCCCTTCCCATGGGGCCAGCAGCCTAGGGGGAAACTGAGGCACAGCAGCTCTCGTGGCATTGTGGGGGCCACCGATGGCTTTACGTCCCCATGGCGCGGCCACCCACCCCCCGCCACCACTTCTGGGGGGCAAAAGCCCCCCTCCCCCCCCAAGGCAGCCCCTGATGGTTGCGATTTGCCGCCAAGTGAAGCCTTTAATCCCCCCCCCGCCCCCCCAGCCCCTGAGCTCATCCCGCCTCGTCCCGCCGGGCAGCGGCCGGATCAGCGGCCGGATCAGCGGGCAGCTGGTAACATCATCCCGGGGGCCGCCGTCCCCCCCCCGCCAGTGCCACGGCCGACCCGCCAAAACCCACCCCGGCACGGCCGCACGGGCGGTACCGCACGGGCACGACGGCTCCGTCCTCGTCCCACCCCGCGGGGCGCCGAACCGGGGTGCAGATGGCTTTAAATGGGGATTTATTAGTAATATTAGTAATATTAGTAATATTATTTAGCCGGAGGAAAGGGCTGCCGACGCCGCGCTCTCGCCGCGGCTCAGCTCGGCAAAGTTGGTCCTATAAAATCTCCGGGGATGGAGAAGGGTCCTGGAAGGGCCCGATCCGGCCCCCCCGTGGGCAGAGGGATGGGGAAAGGGGAGGGGGATAAATGGGGGGGGGCGGGGATCGATCCTGGCCGAGGCAGCGGGACGCTGAGCCGCGTGTGCGGCCGTTGCGTCAGGCGGAGGGGGACTGGGGGGGCTGGCGAGGGATCGGGGTGGGGTGGGGGGGTGCAGGGTGCCCACCCCTCCATTGCTGCTGGGGGGGTACACGGTAGAGCTGCCCCAACACGGTGCCCGCGGTGCTGGTGGCACGGGGATGGCACCGGCCAAGGGAGAGGGGGGCCCGATCCTGGGTCATCCGAGGGTTTGTAGTTTGGGGGGGGGGGGGGGTCCCAAGGATGGGGGGGGTCCCAAGGATGGGGACGGGTCCTGGGGCGCTGCGGGAGGGAGGTCCGGGGACTTAATGGGGGACGTTGGTGGGGGAGACCCCACGGAGGGGACCCCAAGGGGGGACCCCGGTCCGCAGGCGGCGGAGAGCACCCAGTGCCGCTGGGGGGGGGCCGCAGGATTTCGGGGGTGGGTGCTGGGCGGGAAGCGGCCGTGGGGAGCGGGGAGGCCGCAGAGGGGAGGGACCGGCTATTCAGGAAGAAATAATAATCCCAGTCGCCGGGGCCGAGCTCGCCTGCCGCCGCGGGGTCTGGGGGGGTCGGCACCGTCCCGCCCCCGCTGAGCCCCCGCCATGTACCGCCGGCCTGCGCCCGGGGTGAGTGGTGGGATGGGCTCAGCCGCGGGGGTCCCGCGGGGGTCTTGGGGTGCCGCTGCCACCGCGGGTCTTGCCCGAGCACCGGACGCCAGCCGGTTTGGCACGCGGCCTCGCCGGGATGGACCGCGTGGCACTGGGGGGGCTGCGGGGCACGATGAGTGGGGACCCCCGAGCTGGCACCCACGATGCTGGGGGGTGGCCGTGGCCCCGTGGCGATGCCCGTCGGTGGTTTTGGCGAGGGGCTGGTGCTGGGGTGACTCCGTCCTTGAGGGGGGGGGGGGCGTCGGACACCACGGGGCTTCCCCCCGGGGCCGTGTCGGGACGTGGGGGTCCCCTCTGCGGCCGGAGCCCCCCCCGTCTCCTCCCTTCCTGACTTTATGGCCGACCCGCCGCCGCTTCCCCCTTCGCCCTCTGCTCCCACGTGATGCTCGTGGGGCTTTCCAGTGCCCGGATCCGGCCCTGCCACGCGGGAAGAGGCACTGGACCCCCCCCCGGGTACCACTGGAGCCCCCCCCGGTACCACCGGGGCCTCCCCGCGGGCCGCATCCTGCCCCGGCGTAGCCGGCACCCGTTCGGGGGTTTCCTTCCGTCGGTTTTGGGGCCGGGTTGGGGTTACGGCGGGGAGGGGGGAGCGGAAGCGGTGCCCGGCCGGAGGGTTCGGACCCCAGAATTTGGGGAGCGGGCTGTGGGTGGGAGGGGGAGCGCGACCGCGGCCCCCCCGGCTGCTCGGGGCAGCCTCACGGGGCTTCGCTTCTGCTTTCGGGACCGCGATTTCGTTAAACCCCCGGCCTGGCCGCGGGGCCCCCGCCCAGCGCCGAGCCCGCGCCGGAGCAACGGCCTCCGGTGATAAACCACGGCCTCCGGTGAACCGCTCCAACCGGAGCTGCCGCCTGCCTTGGGCATCCTTGGATGAGTTTTCCCAACGGTTCCGCTCCGGCTCAGGCATGCCCACCCTGCACGGGGGCACCGTGCCCATTTCCCGCGGGGCCGGATTCGGCACCGACCGTGCCGCTTCCTTTGCACGTTGGCGGTGATTTCGGCAGGGAAATCGAGGCAGGCTGGCCGGAGCGCTGGCAACCGTCTCGGCAGCACCCGCATCTCTCCGTGGTTACTCATTAAGCCGGGAGCTGCCGGCATCTCCCGGTTGCCCACGCGGCTTCGGCCCCGTCCCCTTGGTGAGCGTCAAGTGCCACCGGGCTCGGAAACGCCGGGAAAAGGGACGCTGGTTTGGTTAAGGAGCCGTTTGCCCCCTCGCCACGCCGCAGCGGGTGGGGGGCTTTGCCGTGGGGCTCACTGGGGGACGGGGTCCCCAAAAGCCCCCCCTTGGCCGCGGCCGGGGCTCGGAGCCAGCCCGGTGCCTCGGTTCTCCCGGCAACCTCCGGAGCGTTATCTCGGGCGGCGTCAATCCGGTCGATCCCGGCGGCTCCCGGCGAGTTAATGTTCACCCGGCGAGGCCGGCTCCTGGCGGGGGGGTCCTCTCTGCCCAATTCTCCCCCAAATCTCACCCTCAGCCCGACGGTCCGGGGGGGGGAAGCGGCAGTTTCCATGTGTCCCCCCAAAGCGGGGGAAGCGTCGCCCCCCGGAGCAGGTCGCGACGCGGGAACCCCCCGGAACCGCGGGTTGGGGGTATCCCAGGCTGGGGGGGGGGGGGGGTCCCGCGGTGTG
Source organism: Tauraco erythrolophus (assembly GCF_009769465.1). NCBI lineage: Eukaryota > Metazoa > Chordata > Aves > Musophagiformes > Musophagidae > Tauraco > Tauraco erythrolophus. Next base: position 517,335 of record NC_141494.1, read on the forward strand.
TGTGGGGTGAAATCCCATGGGATTTTTTGGTTTTTTCCTTTTTTTTTTTTTGGCGGATCGCAATCAGGGGTGGGGTCGCCCCGGGAGGATGTGGGCGCTGGGGAGGGGAAACTGAGGCAGGAAAGCAGAGGCTGCACGTTGGGGCACCGGGGCCGGGGGGTGCCGGTTCCCGCTGCCGCCGGTCCCGCGCCGGGGGCCCGATCCTGCCCGCGGCCGGGGGCCCGATCCTGGCCGGGGGCCCGATCCTGGCCGGACCCGGGCCCGTTTCAAACAAAGACCCGCGGGCAGCACGAGGCCGCGCCGGCAGCGAGACCCGCCCCGGGGGGGGCGGAGCCGGGACCGGGCAGGAAAACGGGCAGAACGGGCAGGAGCGGCCGGAGCCCATCGGCTCCGCGGATTATGTCCCGCATCGAGCCTCTGCCCCGCGCCGGGAGCCATCGGGCCGAGGTGGGTCCCGGGGCGGGGGTCCCCCCACCCCTCTCCCTTTCGATGGGGCGGGGGGGGGGGGGAATTCCCTTCTCTGCTCGTGCTGGTGGGAGGGGGCAGCCCCAGCACAGGGGGAGTCAGTCCCCTCGCTCAGGTCGCTGCCCCCCCCTCCAATTTGGGGGGCTCTGCCCTTCCCCACCCATCTTGGGGGGGAGAGGGAATTTTTGGGGGTCCTGCCAGGGTGAAGGTGGCGGGGATGGGGTCGGCTTTCATGGTGGGGGGGGGTGTTTATGCACTTTGGGGGGGTCTCTAGCAATGGGGGGGGGGGCGCAGGGAGGGTCCTCCACCCGCCTCGCCGCAGCCGCTCCCCATTGTGCAGAGGGGTCTCCTGGGAAGACAATAACCCCCCTCGCCCGCACCGCCGCCTCGTCACCCGCGCCGCACCCCGACGCCTCGCCACCCCGCCGGGACCACTGGGACCACCGCACCCCACCAACCGTCCCACTGGGACCACTGGGACCACTGCACCCCGCCGACCGTCCCGCCGGGACCACCGCGCCCCACCGGGACCACCGCGCCGCGCCAACCATCCCGCCAGCAACTTTCTTCTTCTTCGGCGAAGCAACGGCCAAACTTCTCCCATCGCTCCCTCCCGGTGCGCTTCGCTTCCGCCGGAGGCCGTTTCGGTGGCGTGGGACCCCTCCGGCCGCGGCGGGTGAGGAAGTCGCCTTCGCCTTCCTGCTGGGGGGTGGGAACGAGGTGGGACCCCCCCCTCCCTTCGACGTTATCATCCGTAACCCGGTAGAGGCAAGCTTTGCCATCGTTTGGGCGATGGGGAAACTGAGGCACGGAGAGCCGGGGTGCTCCTGTCCTGCGGGAACGGTTCGCCGTCGCCGGTGACTTGGCGAGGGCGCGAGGGCGGGGAGGGCAGTCGGGCGCCGTCGTGCTGCCCGAGCATGTGGCAATCGCCGGCGTGGCGAAACGCCGAGGGGGAAGCAAAGGGAAGGGGGGGGGCCAGCTGGTGCCAGGCACTCGGCCGGCTTTGTGCGGCGGCGGCGGGCGTGCGAGGCAGGTGGGTGTGCAAGGCAGGCGTGCAAAGCTCCGCTCCCCCTCCCTGCCTCATTTCCCCCTCCCTGCCTCAGTTTCCCCCAAACTGGGGATTTTCAGTTGGGGGGGGCGAGGGAAACCCCAACACCGGCCTTACGTGTAGCGAGTTTGTCGGGTCTGAGCCGGCTGGAGGTTCGGCCCTGAGGGTCTGGGTGGTTTTTGTTTTTGGGGGGTGGGGGGGAAGTGGTTGTTGGTTCCGGTGCCGGGGAGCTGGGTGGCGGGGGGGGGGGGCGGGAAATGGTGGTTTTTGTTTAAAGAAAGTTTGAGCAAAACCTGTTTCGCCCAACCCAGCACTGTGCCCTGGGCTGGGGGGGGGGTCACAGCTGCAGGACTGGCTTTTGGGGGTCTCCCAGCAGGGCAGCCCCCCCCCCCCGCTGTTTTGGGGGCCTCCAGGGAGGGCTTACTCTCCCTGGAGCCCCCCAAAACAGGGGGGGGGGGTCCACCTCTCCCACTCTTTCAGCGGGGGCAAATTTGGGGGGCCAAAGTGGGGGTTTTCTGTGCTTGGGGTGGGGGGGGACCCTTTCTTATTGGGGGGGGGGGGGACAGAAGGAGCTGGGGGGCATCACCGCGCCGTTTCGGTCCCAGCACGACGCCGTCTTTTGTTGTCGTACCGGCGAGGATGGCGCTGGCTTTGTTCAACGCCGGGGTGGCAGATGGGGGGGGGGGGGACGGGAACGTCCCCAATAAAAGGGGGGGGACACACACACACACGACGCATCTCCGCGACGCCATTTCAGGGCTCGAATCCGTCGTCCAGGTCAGACCATCACTTTTTGGGGAGCTGCCCCCCCCCTCACCGCCACCGACCGTGTGATGCCGCTGGCGGCTTTTATTTGTTTTTGGGGGGGGGATACGGTGGCAGTTGGGGGGGTATCATCGCCCCAAAAATCTGTTGCCGGCTCCAGGCGGAGTTTTCGGGCTGGGGCGGTTGCGCGGGTTGGGTTCTCGCCGCAGGAAGAGCCGCCGGCTGCCTTGGGCGAAGTCGTGGCGCTGCCAACAGAAATACACCCGCCGTGGGCGTCGCGCCGGAAAAAAACACCCAAAAAACCCAACCCCCCCCAGAAAAATTTCCTATTAAAGCAGAGAAACTTTTCTGCTCTTCGCCAGCGCCCGGGGAGGGGGGGCCACGGGGGAGCCCTCTGAAGCCCCCAGCCCGGAGAAGCCGTGGTGGCCGGTGGTTTGGTTCGATGCCCGGTTCGTGCCAGTGCGGGGGGAGCGTGGCCGGGGTTGGGTTTTGGGGTGATGCTGGGGAGGGGGGGTATATTATGGTACAGTACTGGGTTTTGGAGGGCAGTGGGGGACACGGAGCCACCTCGTGTTTGGGGGAGGTCTGGGGACAGAGGCGGTGGTGCGGCCGCTGGTGTGCCCCCCCCCCCAGGGTATTACAGCCACGCGGTTGCTCGTGTCCCTGTGCCCCCCCCGGCCAGGGGGTGCAGCCCGACACCCCTAGAACTGCTGTTGGACCCAGGTGTCCACGCTGGGTGGGGGGGGGGGTCCACCGTGTACCCCCCTAGTCACCCATTACCGTGCCAGGCGGTGGCCCCGTCCCCATGCCAGGCTGCCACGTCCACGGATGTCCCACCGGCACCAGGGACCCTCTGTGCCCCCCAGCCGTGCACAGGGGGCGGGTTTTCCGTCCCCCCCCCCCGCCAAGGCTGGATTTAGGGTCCCTCCCCCATGGGCAGCCGGAGCCCCTCGTGGCTCTGAGCCCTCAACCTCCCGTTCTCACCCTTCTGTACCTGGGCGAGGGCTGCCTGTGCCACCCCCCCCCCCCAAAATGCTTCCAGGACCCCCAGGGGCGATGCCAAAGCCTCGTGGGGTTTTGTGGCAACCGGTTGTGCCCGTCCCCCCCCCCTGGGGTCGCCTTTGTGGGTGGGTGGGGGGGACCCAGGCAGGGTGGGGGTCCGGGTGGGGGGGACCCAGATAGGGTGATCTGGGTGGGGGGCACCCCGCGGGTTGGGGGGGATCCGGATAGGGTAGACCCAGGCTTCTGCGGGTGGGGGTGTGGGTGGGGGGACCCAGGTGCGTTCGGGGTTTGGGTGGGGGGGAGCCGGTGGCGGGTGCGGGGGGGGTGGCTGAGGGTGGGGGGGCCGCGGCGGCAGGAAGAGGAACCGGCTCCCGCCTTTGTCTGGCGGCCGATCGGTTTCCTGCGGCCGCGGGGGTCCCTCCGGGGGGGGGGGGGCAAAGGCAGAGCAAAGGGGGGGAGAGCAAAGGGGGGGGTAGAAAAGGGGAAAAAAAAAAGTGGAGGAAGGGGAAGGGGAGAAAAAGACAAAAAGGGGAGAAAAGGAAAGAAATGGAGAAACGAAAGGAAAAAAAAGAGGAAAAAAGGGGAAAAAAACCGCCAAAACAAGAAAAAAAGGAAAGCAGAAAAAAGACCGAAAAAGGAAGCACAGTAAAAAGGAAGGAAAAAAATTAAAAGAAAGAAAAAGGAAAAAAGAAAAGGCACCAGGAAAAAAAGACAAAAAAAAAAAAAAAAAGAGGAAAGAAGTAAAAAAAAAGAATAAAACAGAAAAGAAAAAAAGGGGGGGAAAAAGACCAAAAAAGTAAAAAAACCCCAAACAACCCAGGGAAAAAGCAGCCAAAAAAAAGCAGCACGAAAGGGCCGGGAACAATCGCGGCCGCAGCCGGCAGATGTGGCCGAGGCGCCGGGGGGGGGCTCGGGGGGGCCGGGATGTGCTGCTGCTCCTGCGCCCGTTCCCGGCGGATGGGAGGGGCGAGACCCCACTGCGGGGAGTGGTGAGCCCCGACCCTCCCGGGCTCCCCCCGACCCCGGCGTGTCCCCCCCCCGACACGGAGCGGGTTCATGGCCCGGGACC